>NW_026606840.1:4200000-4602714 GCF_029890125.1 Rhinichthys klamathensis goyatoka
GCTTCTTAGTGTGCGCCAAGGACTTCACACAGAACGGGCATTTGTCACTATGGCGTAGTGGGTATGGGGTTCCCACCGCGTCTCAAACGCAGCTCGAAGTTCCCTTGAAAGGGAACGTCTCAGGTTACGTATGTAACCCTGGTTCCCTGAGAGGGAACGAGACGCTGCGTTTGCCTGCCATACTTCCTGCATACCCTGATCGACTTACTTCAGACTTTTCAGAAGCTGTCGCGGTCTGTTTTCAAGGGTGCTTTATAGTTTCCTGGTCTATGACGTCACCTATGACGTATCGGGCTTCCATTGGACTGATTTTACACGTGCTTCATGACGCAATCACGCAGAGCGTTCCCACCGCGTCTCAAACGCAGCGTCTCGTTCCCTCTCAGGGAACCAGGGTTACATACGTAACCTGAGACGTTTTCTCCCACCCACAGACAGGTGTATTCCCACAAGGTCTCCCTCACTTAAGTACTAATTCAAGCACTCACACGCTCGCAGAGGGACACACACTCATGCTGTGAAGACGGACGGCCATATGTTTGAAGGCCATTATGATGATGCTCCCTACAGTAATGTGTTTGTTCTTGAGGTGATGGAAGTGTCCACACTGGCAGTGATGTAGTATTAGATCAGGACATTTCTGCATCAGTTATAGGACATTTTCATTCTCTATAGTGTCTATTTGCCATCAGCAGAGTTAAGAAATTGGATGTCCTTTAAGCAATTGCTCATAAATTGCAGGTAAATTGATTGTGATGTTGTTATATAGGCGTCAGTGGCTGTTTAGTTGCACAGCAAAGGAGAAGTCATTCATCTCCCCTTAAGCAGCAGTGACACAATCAGGTTAAGATTATTTGAGCAGAATTTGCATTCAGTATAGTCGGTCTTTTGTTTCCTAGCTCGAGCCCTCACCTCCCTTTTTCTCCATCTCACTGAAAGAAATAAAAATTTGAATGCCATTGGGTGCAGAGGAATGTTAATGTGTTAACAGGGCAGAAGCTTCCAGCGGTGGGTCTTTGGTCTGCTGTGAGGACCAAACAAGATGAGGGGGGGTCCTGTTGAAGAGCAACTAGTTAATGAAGCCATCAGCAATGTGTACAATCACACAGCTTACTCTCAATCAATACAGACAGCAGCTAACACCCCCACCTCCTTCGTTTAACCTTGATCTGTGTGTGTGTGTGTGTGTGTGTGTGTGTGTGTGTGTGTGTGTGTGTGTGTGTGTGTGTGTGTGTGTGTGTGTGCCCACCAACACCACCACTGCCGCTGTCTGGGAAGGACATGTCACACACACACAGGCAGCAGGGCAAAAACTGCAGTCTTGCGATTTCCGTCAACATACTGTATATACGTACATGCATATTTGAGCACATAACCTTGCACCTGTATCCTTGTTGTTTCTTCACATTTGCATCTATTCTTCTTCAAGACCTTATGAAATAAGCATTAGATAGAGTTTTGGCTTTAGTCCATGTTGTGAAGTCACCTACACTTACAGAAGTTGACAAAATAACAAATATACACACTTTATTTATAGTATACAGTAACGTTAAAAAGTTTAGGTTAATACAGTAAAACAGTAATATTGTGAAATAGTTTTTCAATTTAAAAATAACTGCTTTCTATTTTAATATATTTGAAAATGTTATTTATTTATGTGATCTGCATTTATGGTCACACGATCCTTCAGAAATCATTCTAATATGCTTGGTGCCCAATTAACCTTTTTTTTTATTTGCTATTTTCAATGTTGAAAACAGTTTTACTGCTTAATATTTTTGTGGAATCCGTGATACATTTTTTTTTTTTAGGACATTTTGAGTAATGTTCAAAAGAACAGTTTTATATAACATTATAAATGTCTTTACTGTAAATTGTTTTCAATATATCTTTACAGAATAAAAGTATAAACGTAACTTTTGAACGGTAGTGTATTCTCTTTGAAAACTGACCAAAATATTGATAACATCCTAACACAGATTTAGTCCAGTCGGAACAAAAATGAGAATGTCCCGTAAACGTTGCTCATCAAGCCATGTCATGGTGTCTTTAATGTAAGCTAATTAAGCAATGTGACACAAGAAAGACAGCACAATTACGAACGTAATATGGCTTTTCCTCTAAAAATAAGAAATCACTTCTTATCCAATCAAATGAACCAGAACTAACTGCTGTATAATTATAATAAACAGAGTAATTATGACATCTGTCTGTAAATGTCTTATAGAATTTTCTTTTATTAAGACATTATATAGTTCTTTAATGAACCATTTATCCTCACAAGAATGTCCCCGCAAGCTTTTTTTGTCAAATTTTACTGTTTTTCTGGTGAGATTTTCAGACATTTCATGCCCACAAGGATTGAAAACCTGCCCACACATACAGACACATGAATAGTCCCAGCAAATCCACACAGATGCATATTCTTACTGACACACTGAGCATACATCACACGCAGCAAAGTTTGACTTACATACCTGCTGTAGACCCTTTGAAATATGTACACACACTCACTCATTTGTCTGTCTCTTCTTCTCAGTGAAGAAAGAGTGAGTAATAACCGACTGCTGTTGTCATCTGCAGTTCACCTTTCTTTGAGAGACAGCTGACCTAAAAGCACTCACTTCATAAAAGAGCTTCAAGTGCGCTGTGTACCTCAAGTGTGTGTGTGTGTGTGTGTGTGTTCCAAAGCAGGGACAATAGCCTCAGTGCAGTCTATCTCCTAAATGACAGGATGTGCTTTAGATTATCTGCCTCACTTCAGAGGTACGTGTGTTCGTATTCAACTAGGGCTGTAGGGAATGACATTAGCATATGGGCACTTGCTGTTTTTTTAGAGATTGATTTCCATAAACACTGAGAAATTAAAGTAGACCAGCCGGTTTAATTTTCAGAAAATAATTCACTGTTCCTTGCACTCTCTCTGTATTCAAACACACACCCTTCAGAGACTCCACTATCCTCACGCAGATGTATGAAAGCTGTAGTCTTGCTCATAAAACTGAATTTTATCCCACTTTTTATCCCTCGTGCTTAGAAGTGGAACCTAACGTTCCATTTAGCATTGTTTCATGGGGCCTTATTTATGTGCTGCACCATTCTGAAACAAATCATCTGAGCGACTCTGTATTCAGTCCCACTGCAGCAACTAAGAGAGCCTAGCATGACACGCTCTTAATGAATATACCACCACTTCCCCTAATGCACACCCAGACACACTTCCAAAGGCTTCAGTGAATTAAAAACTGCTCAAGTGACTTTTCTGAAAGTCATAAAGAGGCGCTAAATCTGCAACTGAATGCGTTTGGAACGAGGGAAGACACTTGGCAAAATCGCACATGGTGATGTTAATGTCTCAGGGCCCAACAGAAATGGTGAGAAAAAATGGGGTGATGACAATGAAAACATATGGATGGAGTGTTGAGAAGGGAGTGAATAATAGCTATAAAGTGACAGAGGCAGAAACAAATGAATGACAGAATTGGTGTAGGGCAGAGAGAAGGGTGAGAAGTGATCAGTCCCATTAAAGTGTCTTGATTTTCATGGGTTTAGCCTCCTGCTGTTGAAACCTTCTCAATAGGATATACATCAAGGTCAGAAATGTACTGACTTTCGGCAAAAAAAAATTAAAATGCCCCCCAAATTCAAGATTTTCCCGAATAATAGCACATTCAATACATAAGAAGTTAAATCAGCATTTCTTTTAACAAATCGGGTGAGTCAATTATTCACTGACCCTTTCATAAAGACTTGAATGAATCAGCCATTTTGAACAAATCTTGTTGAATGAATGAATCATTGACACTCATTAAGACAGTAACTTGCTGCAACCTACTTGCGATTTTAGTTTGATAAAGTATCATTTCAAGTTTTTAAATAATTTTATATTTCTACATTCCAAATTTTATATTTAAAACATTAATCTCATAACATTAATTATGCAGTTGTAATTGTATTGGAAATGCATTTATGCCACCTCTGAGCTGCAATAAAGGGTCTTTGTATATATATATATATCTAAAAGCCACTTTAGGTGCAGCTTCTGTGTCACCTCTGCAATGCAAAGATCGATTTTGTTGGTACTTATTTCATTTGATTGGTGACATACCTATAATTTACTACTATTCTAATTGAATGTATTAATTAAATGTAATAATTTCAGGAAAGAAATATTCATATAAAGGTACAAAATGCCCCTGGAAATCAATTTAAGAGGACGCATATCTCCTCTTAATGGAGAAGTTAAATTATGTCACTGATGTGCATTTTAGTAAGTTTGTCTAAGGGAGTACTTGACTGCACTTGAAATAAATTGAGTACTTGGTTGCATTTTTAATAAGACAAGTCAAGTTAAAAATAGCTATTTCAAAGACCCTGTCTCAAGACCCTGCGTTCCGTTCCATTCGGCTGCGCTCGGTCTGTCCATTTGAAAGGAAGAGAGCGTCCTGTGTATGTGTCCCTCTCCAGAATCTCGACTCTGTTGCTGCCGTGGACTGAAACTTACCAAGTGTGTGTGCAGTGTTGGAGCAAATTGCAATCTAATGAGTCGTACAGCAAGACACCGGCGAAAGTCACACAATACCCAATGAAAAAATTAAAAATGGGGCCCACTTTTTGACATTGACAAAGTTTGTGTATGGTTGCATGACCATGACTGAGTATTTGAGCAAATGAGCAAATGCTGTCACAAACATCTTGTCATCTGTCACTGCAGCCTCAAAACCACAATTCTCCTTTCTTTTAATTTGTTCAGGATGAAAGAACTATAGCTTAAATATTGAACACCAAAAAAAAACGTTTCTTTTTATAATTTCACATAGATATTTTCTATACTCCTACAGTTCATAATGAACAGCAGCTCTCCAGCTTTAAAAATGGCCAAAAAATACATATAGTGTGATGTATTCTGAAGTCAAAAACTGTGTACAAGGAACAGACCAAAATTGAATAAACTAAACATCCTATAAGATCATATAGAACGTAATTTTTTTGAAATTCATTAAATAACATTGTACTTTTGAAACAACACGTACTTTGTTGTAGTTGTTGAACTGTTAGGGGCGGTGTACGTGCAGGGCCAGCAAATGAAACAAACATTTGTTTGCTTTTTACAGAGCCAGAGACAAGTGTCATTTCTAAGGACATCCATTTCAGTGATATCTGTCAGATAGCAATGATATTTTATGCATGGTGTACAAAAAAAATACGCTTACAGCAGCTTTTAATGTTATTTAGTGTCTTACAGAAACATGCACACAGATTTAAACCGTAAAGATCAAGACAGTTTGGCAAATCGCATAGCTGAGATGAAGAGAGAAGCTAAAGAAAGAGAAACAGAAACAGAAAAAGAAGTAGAAGGCTTTAGGGAGTCTTTGCATCAAGCCAAGCCAAAACAAACCTTCTACTTCTCTGTGATTCTCATGGGCAAATGCCAATTCAATATCCATGTCCAAAAAACACCCCAAGCATCCCTGGCACACACGGAAAGCAAATCCCTTTTCCACTGGCATTATTTAAGTGCACCATCCCCTTCTTTTTATCCTGTGGACAATACTGTTGATCAGAGCTTCACAGATGGCTTCTCTCTCTTTGCTCTGTAGAGCATTTAGGGCCACAGGCGAACTCACATTAAAACTAACAGTCAGCAAGTCCTCTCTAATTACTCTTTCATTCACTCCAATATGCTCTTTATGTAGCCGGCTGACTGCATTAGCAACACGCGTGCGGTTAATGCACACGTGCTACGAAATTACGCAATAATAATTAATTCAATATTAATGGCAGCTGCTCTCCATTAGCTAGCATATGAGCATTGCCTATTCTATCTACTTCTCCCATTACTGATCCATTCCACACTGTTGCCTTTGTAACATGTTGTGAGGGGTTGGAATATGCCGAAGCTTGTGTTTTGCTGAGTTCGTTGTGCGCTTGTGTGTGTAATGTCTAGACATTAGCTTTCCCGCTTGTTAAAGGAAGCGCTACAAAGTCAAATTGCTTCACTTAGACTCTGCCTGTAATATTACTGCAGTTTAGCTACTCTTGTAAAACAGCAGCTCAACAATTACCATTGTGGTTGAGCTTTATGAACTAAACTAGATTAGATGTTTTAAGTTTATTCTGAAATCTCTTCAAGGTCCCTTTAACATTAGGAAATAAACTTGCCTGCTGGCCAGGGGTGCGTTTCTCATACAACTCACTGCTTACAACTACCAAAGTATGATTCATCATTGGAGATATTAACTAGCAAGTGACAAGTGTTTCCTGAAACCGTAGTACTGTAAACATCAAATCGTTGAAAAATGTTGCTAACGACGGAACTTACAACCATAGTTGTCTAACAATGCTTTTGGGAAACGCACCCTAGAGCCAGAGAGAGAAAAATAACTGTTTGAAGGAGTATAATGGTGCATAACAGTGTTTTCCTTTACTGTTGGCTGGATAATTCACTACAATGGTTATCTTGGGAGTGAGGGTCAGAAACAGTTGGTTTGAAGATGCTAATTAACTGCTGTATGAAGTAATTTAACCATTTCTGATATCAGATTATTTTGTATACCGCATGTATGTTTGATCACACGTGATGCTACAGCAAGAAGCCCAATAGCATTGGCACACAATCTTATAAGCTGCTAATGGAGGAACTTGTAGAATGTTTCATTAGATAGAGCTAGAAATTCACTCATATACACCTGCATTGAAGGTTCCCTTAGAACACATAGATTTTTGCTTAATATTTTTATAGACCACTCACTTGAATGTGATGTGAACAAGTTGCTGTATTGTTGGTTGTAGTTCCTACTGCTGGTTGCTCTAATGTTCTTTGTTTCCTGCCCTAGAAGTCATAGCGCTTACAGTATCATAAATTGAATATAAACAAGACATTCAAGATGAACTATTATCAATTTATGAATCAAACTTCCATGCGATGCCAAAAATTGTATGGTTCAACATGGTTTTCCACACAGTCATTTTCTAATTATATCCTTGTATATGTGCAGAGGCAGATCATGTAGAACAGGGAAAATGCTCACAGTTACGGTTAGCTTGTTTTCCATCTTGTTTCCTCTCTCTAGGAGTTTACTTTCAAGAGAATAACACCATAGACACAGGCGAGGTGGATGTGGGCCGTAGAGCGGTGCAGGACGTCCCTCCAGGAACTTTTTGGCGTTCTCAGCTCTTCATTGACCAGCCACAGTCCCTAAAGTTCAACATCTCCGTTCAGAGAGGGGCCCTGGTGGGGGTCTATGGCCGGAAAGGCCTGCCTCCCACACACACTCAGGTATCAGACTTTTGTTGTTGTTGTTCTTAAGATGAATGTTCCACTAGAACTGAGAAATGTATATATTGGTTTAAATGAGGGGTATTAAACCATTATAGAACGAGGGATTTCTCCATAACACTTTATTCATAATGTTCATTGAGAACATTAGCATTTTACATGGTAACACTTTACAATAAGGTTCATTAGTTAACTACATTAGTTAACATTAACTAAGAATGAACAATACTTCTTCAGCATTTGTTAATCTTTGTTAATGTTAATTTCAACATTTACTAATACTTTATTAAAATCTTGTTAACATTAGTTAATGCACTGTGAACTAACATGAACAAACAATGAACAGCTGGATTTGTATCAACTAACGTTAAGAAAGATGAACAAAAACAGTAACAAATGTATTGCTTATGGTTAGTTCATGTTAGTTAATACATTAACTAATGTTTAATAAATGAACCTTATTGTAAAGTGTTACCTTTTACATTATTAAATGCTTACCAGGTCATTCAGATAGTTAATACTACATTGCATTAGTTAGAAATGTCATGCAACATTTTCAAGACATGTCTGCCTTATATATCTTCTTCACTGACCTCCTGCAGTATTTTCACTGAACCCCTGAGTTTAGATGATCTCTGTGGGTGCCTAATGACATTTGAAAATGGCGCCATTGCATCTTTTTCAATGCCAATAATTCTGAATCAAGAGAAATTGAGCAATCTTTTGTAGGATGCTGTTTTTTCCCATTGGTAATCTTGGAATTTTTTGTTTCATAGTTACAGTCATATTTCTCAGGTTAAGAAATACCACGCCACCCGCTATTCCAATTACCGTCATCGTATTAGATGAGGCTCACAGACCTGCTACAAATGGCAGACAGCAAACTTTACTAAAAGGACTGCCACTTTTGTCAAACTTTCAAACCTGACCTTCAAAGCTACACAGTAGAGCTTGACAATTCCTATTCAATTTCCATCTGCCTCATCTCTGTAATTCAAACTTGAAGCAATTCATACTTCTATGTATGTTTTGCCCGCTTTGATTAAAAACTGAGCTTGGCCTTCGCAAGCAAACCAATTATTTTTCCTTGTCCTGGTTCTTTCTTTTTGCCAAGCAACAACAGCGCCTGAGCTTCTTCAAGGGTATATCACAAAACCCGTAAATGCTTAATAGAGGTAATTGGCAGCGGAGGCCTCCACAATGAGAGTCGATAGCACTGACCCAGTGCTTTAATTGCCACACATGAATCAATATGTTTCTTAAAGGCTGAATAAAGGATAGGTTGAAGTTCTATTGACAGACAAAGGTGTGGAGACTTCAGTTTTCCTCCACTGATCGAAATGTCTTCTCGTTTTGTCAGATGTTGTCTTATAATTTCTTGCTCACTTATTCTTCTTCTCTCGTGTCATTCTCCTACGGGTCTTTTAGGAAAGAAATATCTTTTTAATGCTCTGTAAATTGAGAAAAGCATGTCAAACTCATCAGAGGCCTTTACTAAGACTCTCTCTGGGAGCTGCTTGTCAAAGTGACAAAAAAAAAAACGTATGTCATAAAGCATTTCTGAAAAATAGAGTGTCTTTTAAAGATCTTCCCCTAACAGTCACAAAGAGGATACCAGAGTTGTTTCCAAACAAATTCATTACATCGCTTACAATATATTTGCAAATGTCAATTTCTTGAAATTTAGAAGTATTAGAGCCACATGCTCTTCTTACAAGTATCAAAACCAATTCTTTGATATTCTATTTTATAACATAATACATCAGACTCCAGACATGCTGCACTGGTATATTCAAATCAAAGTGGTGGAGCTGCAGTGAAAATTTGCTGTAACTGCACTGTGTCTGTGATTAAAATGTGATTTGATTCTGTCTGTGTGTGTTTGTGTACAGTATGACTTCGTGGAGCTGCTGGACGGCAGTCGTCTGATAGCTAAAGAGAAGCGAGGACTGGTGGAGGTGGAAGGAGCAGCCAGAAAGTCTCGTTCAGTTAACGTTCATGAGGCAGAGTTCATCCGCTACCTGGACTCAGGCACCTGGCATCTCGCATTCTACAATGATGGCAAGAACACTGAACAGGTCTCCTACAACACCATCATCATAGGTAAACCATGACTATACATATATCATATTATGTTGTTTTTATAAATGTTTTTTTATATATATTATGACAAAATGAAAAAGACATTTTTAAGAATGTTAACTTGCAAAATGTCAGATTTTCCTGCCTCCATTGAAGCACATTGAGCTCTTGGAACAATCTCAAATGATTTTAAATCATATAATCATCAGTTTTTATACAAACTTCAAAATAACTTTCTGCTTGAGTGCTGTTGTCAGTAGAGCCAAAATGAGGCATGCAAAATACTAAGATGTTTTGAAATTCAAGTAAAATTTGGGAAAAGATAATACAGTATATAAACACAGTATACAATATACACACAATTTTAGAGAAAGATTATAAAAATATTTTTTATTTAATCAAGCGTGGCAGTAAAGACATTTATAATGATACATAAGATTTCTATTTCAAATAAATGCTGTTCTTTTGAAATCTCTATTAATCAAATCCTGAAATCCTGACTGCTGAAAAAAATTATAATGGTTTCCACATAAATATTCAGCAGCAAAAAACTGCTTTCAGCATTGGTAATAATAAGAACAGGTAATAATAATTTAGCAGTGCTAAATTAGCACCAATAATACATAACAATTGAGTGCCAAATCAGCAAATTTGAGTGATTTTTGACAGATCATGTGACACTGAAGACTGGAGTAATGACAAATGCAGCTTTGCCATCACAGGAATAAATTATATTTTAAAATATATTAAAACAGAAATAAGTTATTTTAAATTGTAATAATGTTTCACAATATTAGTTTTTACTCTATTTTTCATCCAAAAAATGCAGCCTCGTTGAGACTAAGAGACTTCTTTCAAATACATAACAAATCTTTAATTATTCCAAACTTTTGACGTGTAGTTTATATTACACCTTTTCAGCCTCTGTGTGGATATTTGTTTGAACAGAGACAGATAAAGAGAAGACTGTTCACAGGTGAACGTGTATAATGACGATCAGAGCCGTATCGATCTGTGCTTTAAGTGTCTAGTGGACGGTAGCTGATTCAAAGTGTTGCCTGGTGACCTGCAAGACCTTTCCTCTCTCATTCTCTCTCTTTTTCTCACCTTCTCTTCCCCTTCCCTTTCCACACTTCTCTCACCTCCACCATGAACTCATAAAAATAGGCTTCAGCAAGAGTAATTTCCCTTTGGAATTTGATCACAAAGACTAAAACATGAAAAATGGTCAGTGGGACTACAGCCAGCGTCCTCTTTTAAAAGCGGGTTGATTATGCTTCAATGAGTAAAAAGTTAACCTTTTGAAAATGAAAATTGATTATTTCTCTGTGGCGAGATAATATGGTCCTGCAGTGGGGTTGTCTGAGAGCTCTTCTAAACGCTTCAGTGGTGTCATAACAGCAGGCTGGTGACAAGAGACCTGTGCAGTTCATTACGCCGTCAGAATTGTCTTAGACACCAATGAGCTGCTTCTTTTAATGAAAGAATCGACAGGTGATGTCACAATCATTGACGTCACCGTGGCAACACACAAAGTGAGAGAGTCAAAAAGTGTGTGGTAGAAGTGTGGGTCAAATCTGTGATTGGCTGTATAACAGTTGTGCATCTAGTAGAATGCTAGATCTAGTTCTAAAAGCCGATTGGTTGAGCAGCATTCTTAGAGTGTTGGTATAACTGTCCAACAGCCCTGAGAATTTTCACTGCTTATATCCCTCTGCTGGTCTGTGTGTTCCAGACAAACACGGTTTCAGGGACTGATGGGGCCACAAGGGATGATAAAAATAATAATAGTTTAGGATTAATCATGCGATTCATTATTTTATTATATTAACAGCCATACTTTTCCTTCCGATTTATGTCTAGCAGTATTGGTAAATAGAAAAAAAAAACGTAAAGTGAATATTTTCCAAATAATATTTTACTCATATGTATAATGTATAAAGTTTGAAAACCCTTGTATTAGTAGTGGGGATTTATCAGTCACTTTTTCTGCAGGTTACATTGTTTCGCCAGTAGGTGACGACAAGTGACTCTCTTTAAGAGTTAGCCATTGAATCATCCACTTAACACTCAGGAACGAAACAATGTGTGTGTGTGTGTGTGTGTGTGTGTTGCTTGGAAGCTGTGTTTGGAGCTATTTGCTTTGGCAGAAGTAATTTTTGCAAAAACGTTTTCGCATGAGTCCTAGTGTATTCATATAAATAAGTGTGTTTTTAGTATATAAATGCAGATATGTAAACTTGAGCAGGAGCTGATGTGAGTGTAAACAACTTTGTGTGTTGCGCGTTACGCATTTTGTTTTGCACCAGCTGTGGTTGGCATGAGGAGAACGGCTTATTAAACATGCTAAATATCTTCTTTATGAACGTGGAAACTTCAGAAAGGTTTCTGTGAGTTTTAGATTTAGGGTTAAATGATAGACAATTATCATTATTTCAGTATAAAAACAAAAGTCAATGGAAAGTCCCCACAATGACCGAAAAACAAACGCGCATGTATGTGTGTTTTAATGGCCATCCAGCAGTGTGAAGAAAGCTCCGAGCAGAGCGTCTGGCTGCTAATTGGTGGTAATAATGCTTTGATTGGTTCATTAAGGCAGAGTAAGCCTAGATGCAGGTTTTTGTTAATCACGCATCTGGCACTCCTTTAATTAAAGATGGGGGGGTCTGAATGTCTGCTAATTTCCACAGACTGTCTCCTCAATTAGTGCTTTTCTCACTCTCCTTTCCTTTCTCACCCTCTTTCTTTCTTTCTGTGGCTCCCTCTCACACACTTTCATTCTGCCCCCCAGATACCCTCACAGAGTGTCCACACAATTGCCATGGTAACGGAGACTGTCGCTCGGGAACATGTCATTGTTTCCCAGGGTTCCTTGGGCCTGATTGCTCACGAGGTATGCTCTCTTACTCGCGTGCGCACACACACAGTCACACACGACTCTCCAGAGAAATAAACAACCAATGCCACTATTCATAATTGGTTTCAGATTGTCATTTGCGCGAGTACGGCTGGCTAGCAGGCTTATGGTGGGACTCAATTCCCAAGCCTGAGCGGCTTCTTATTACCAGGAGGAAGCAACAATTAGTTTTATTTTCATGGTCTTTTTATTGTATTATTTTGTTTATTTTTTGGTGCTATTGTTTTTCTCTCCTAGTCGTCTGTTGGCTTTCTTTGTCAGTGCATCAGTCTGGTGTAATCGATAAAGAAATCCCTTGCACTGAAAACTTCACCTTTTGAATGTTTCGAATTGCTTTTTGTTTTTCTATTCAAAGCCGCTTGTCCAGTGCTGTGCAGTGGAAATGGGCAGTACTCCAGGGGGCGCTGTCTTTGTTACAGTGGCTGGAAGGGGACAGAGTGTGACGTTCCTAGCAACCAGTGCATCGATATTCACTGCAGTGGACACGGAATCTGCATCACGGGCAACTGCGCCTGCAACACAGGCTATAAAGGAGACAACTGTGAAGAAGGTCAGGGATACAAATCAAGCACCAGTGGTTTTGCAAAGCAAATTGTCCTATCTGAGCTTGTTCATTTCTGTATTTTAAGAATATTCAAAAATGTATTTTATGTCTCTTAAGAAACCGTTTACGACTTTACACGCAGATCCTCCATTGATGTTAGAAAACAGTTTATTTGTTTTGCAGAGTTCTGCAGAGTTTTTCATCTGTTTCCCTCCTTACAGACATATTCAGCATCTCAAGTCTCAGTTCATAAGAGACCCATCAGAAGTCTTAATGGAAGCATTTATCCAACACTGCTATTTTCAGCGTTCTTGCCATTAAACCCCACTGCATTACACCATCAAAGATGTGCAAGATAATGTGTTATCAACGCGATCGCTGATTACCCATTGGTTTGAGCAGGGATTGATTTTTTTTTTCTCCTCTAGAAGTGTTTGAAAGCTCTGTCTCTGTGGACACGGACAGGCTTTTCACCAGACCTGATAAGACCTGAAAAGAGAGCGAGTGAGAGAGACATAAGGGCTTGTTTGAGTGTCTGAGAGAGAGAGAAAAAAAATCTGTCCAGTTCATATCGCCTTTCAGCATCGGTTTTGCTTAATGAGGAGCCTAACGCCTTCGTCTGTAGCCATCAAAGGGACTCTTCTGCCTGTGACCTTCTTTGATAATTTACTGTCCCTGCAATAATCATTACCAGTGTGTTAATAGTTCAATATTCCAAAAACAATTGCCATTCTCCACTTCACAGAGCAAATAATTACATTGATGTCCCTGCTGATGTGCAGGTCCCTTACCCATCAGCCTCGTGAGTGGGGAAAATGCTAGATTACAATTGATTTTTCTTAATTAGCAGAATTAGCTTTGTGCGTAGTGTTTATGTTACCGTGACTCGGCACGCAGCATGTAGAGTACTGACTGTGTTTATTTTTTTCTTCCTGTAAGCCAGAAAGATTGTATTCCTGCAGCTCAATTGTAATGATTTGGCACGAACAACAAAACCGACTAATGCAATTTATGGAGGGAACTTTATTTTCTGGTCATGAATTGGCCTGTTGTCAATCAATGGCATGATTAAGCCCCATCAACTACCACACAATCAGAGGAATTAAGGGTTACTAAACCTCAGCCCTCTCCCAAGGGCTATTAAACATAAACACACACACACACACATACAAACCTACACCTGCACAGTAGCCCCTTATGGCTTTTGAAAAGCAATGCGTAACACTGTCACACTCTGTGCACTCAGCCCTGCTTGCGCCTCAGTCCCCTTAAAAATTGCTTTTCCATCTGTAGCAGTGGACTTCTCCCAAAGAGATCTCTAGCACATTCTTTGAGAGCACATTGAGCGGCACATAGATCATGCTTCGCTACATGTACTGTCTGAATCTGCTTATAATGTGTGTGCACTGGAACAGGGGGATTTTTGAGAGCCATATAATGTGAAGCTTCTGCTATGCACATCTTGACAGTTAGCAAATGATGGATTCCATTGAGATGAGTGAATTTTAAAAACGAATGTATTACTGTAAAAACAACACATATTTTTCCTATTTACTTGATATTGCACAATGTTCCCTCAGGTTAACAAACCCATTTCATTTACTTTGCAAGCACACAATGCAGAGATGTCGAATAAACACAGTACATCTTCTCAGTCATTTAAAAAAAAAAATCACATTTGTTAGAGCGTAACCATTTTTAAAATAATTTAGAATAGTTTAAATTATTTGTATTTTATGAGTGGTTGCATTAATGTTATACTTATTTTATGTTTTTGTCTAATCCATTATTATAGTAACTGTCTATTTAGTATTAAAATGTATGAACATTTTACAAAATTCTTCAAATTTACAAGTACCGGTACTATCTATTCATATTTTAGTAAAAAAATTAAATAAACATTTATATAAACGTGTTAAAAGTGTAAGCATTAGTATAAACATTTCAAGTAAAAATTAACTTAACCTCGGAGTGACTTCTTTGACTTTAATGTAGCAGCTTGTAGTTTTTTTACATCAGCAAAGTTTTTAATTTCTTTTCATTATCACACAGTGTTGCCTCCATCCAAAATAACCTGAAAAGGTCCCTCCAAATATAATTTTTTTAATAAGTTTATTATAAAAAAAATAAAATAAAATAAAAGGTTTCATAATGCGTGCAATGGAGGGTCAAAAACAACATGGTCAACATGCATTGTCTTGCTACCCTGCTAACTAACAGGTTTTGCTTTCTTTTCCAAACACACACACAGTTGACTGCCTGGACCCCTCCTGTTCATCTCACGGAGTGTGTATCCACGGAGAGTGCCACTGCAATCCAGGCTGGGGCGGCAACAACTGCGAGATCCTGAAGACTATGTGCCCAGACCAGTGCTCGGGACACGGAACCTACCAGACGGAGAGCGGCACCTGCACCTGTGACGCCAACTGGACTGGACCCGACTGCTCCATCGGTACCCTTTATGCACTCATGCACCCACCTCCTCAATATGTCAGTCTTCCCACTTTATTATTTTATCTTGCTTTATTTGATACACTGAATGCCTGCTTATTGTTGTTAAAGGCATTAACAGGCTGTTATTTCAGATTTTCTGTCCTCCCCTCTGTTTAATCTGTCAGCAGACCTTCTCAAAGGCACGTTTGAGTCAACTGTAAATACACTATCATTATGAAATATCTTTCAGTCCATCAAAAGATCAGCCGCAGCTGGTGTGGTATGTGTGTGCACATCTTGTGTTTGTGCGAGTGACGATACTGATCTCTGTAATAAGAGCAGTATTGGACTCCTGCTGTTTTAGGACTCACCCATGGTCGGCCTTTTAGTTATACAATGCTATTTTCCCAGCAGCAATCTGTGTCTAATGAAAATACTATTTCACCCTAGAGCCCCACACAGCAATCTCTCACTCACTTTTTCTCTCACTCCCTTTCTTTCTCACCCCATTTCGATCGAGGAAGAACCACCTGATGTCTTTGTAAACCACCACTTCCCTCCCTTCCATTAATTAGCCGTACATCTTCAATTAGTGCAGCGTTAATGAATGAGGCCTGCACGCTCCCCCTCTGTCACGTTGACGGCTGCAGTGTTGTGGTAAATGCAGATAAACGCCTATTGCGTGGGGACATATTTTGTTCGAAAAGTGTTTATAAAATTAGTATTACCCCTTTTATCTTAGATAATGATAGAGTGAGAAAAATTTCATTTGAGAGGAGGGCATGTGTCAACAGAAGTGTCACGCATGTGCCCCTTTAAATTTTTTTTTTGGTTACACTTTATTTTAAGGTGACATAGTTGCAATGTACTTAAGTACTGAGTGACATTAATTAAGTAAGTACATGTAGTAACGTGTAACTACGTAACCTAAAAATAAGTATAAAAATAAATGTTACCCTTTTTTTGCCAAATGTCATTTTGGAAAGTGCATCTTGGAAAGTTAAGTTTTGCAGTTATTGTAAGTAACTAAAAAATTAGTTTTTCTAAAATACTGTGGGGGAAATTACATTCACATTTCTTTGGTCAGCACCAGGGGCGTTGCTAGGGTCTTGATACATTGGGGGCTTAGCCCAGACCCCACCACCCACCCACCCCCGCTTTTGGTAACTACTACTTCTACTCAGAGGCACATAATAATAAGCAATAATAATATAAATGGGGGGTCTGGGGGACCTCCCCCAGGAAACATTGGGCATTAAACACTTAATTTCCTGCATTCAGGTGCATTTTTTGTAGCTAATTTAATTGATAGGTAAAAAGATAGAATGCTTTATTTGTAGAACTGCAACAGCTATTCACAGAAACACAAATAAATAATACATGAATATTAAATATATATATATATATATATATATAGGCTATTCTGTGTAGATATTTATCTATATCTATTTAACTATCTATACACACACACACACATAAATCACTCCAACAGTGTGCTTGTATAAGTCTGGAAAAGGAAGCAGGCATGAAAAGGGGTCAGGGGTGAAAAAGTTGAGAAGGATATTACCCCTCTAGGGTGGTCCGGGGGCATGCTCCCCCGTAAGAAAATTTTAAATATTCCATATTTTAAAGCATCAATTTGATGCATTTTGAGATGCATTTTTTGCCAACCTGGAGAGCTGGAGAAACTTAACTTCAGCCATGAGTCAAAAATATTATGGCCTCCGTAGCGTTAGCTAATAATTTTCCACCGGAGCTTTAGCTAGCCTAGCTGGCTAACGTTGCGTTCTCTCCTGCTGTGTTCAACGACTCAATTCATGCAAGCTAAGCCTATGTCAACAGAGCTCCTGGGTAACTTAGATATAGCCTACCAGAAAATATTAGGGATGTCCCGATATCATTTTTTCTGAACCGATCCAATCCGATACCAAAAATTCGGAGTATCAACCGATACCGGTCCAATACCAGCGCAGTTTTTTTTAAATCAAGTAGAATTTCTATAACTCTGTGTGTTGAACTGATAATCACTCTTTTGTGTGTTAAACACAATCTACTTAATACAGACAACTTCATTATAAATAAAAACAAAAAAAAAAAAAAATATATGATCATATCCTATGACAAAAATTATATTATAAACTAGATTAGTGGATAACTCAGTAAAATTTAGTCTAGAAAAACAATAATTGTATTAAATCTGAACATTTAGTGAAAAAAACATTATTTAGTGGGGAACAAAGAGACAATAAGTGTAGCACTAAATCAGGTAAAACGTTACACATTGCTCTTTGTATTGTTGTAAAATACATTCATGGAAAACAAGATAAAAATCAGAAAGATCAATTATTATAGGCTATATATATATAGTCTACTATAAAATTAAGACATTTTTAAATGTATAGCACAGCTG
Source organism: Rhinichthys klamathensis goyatoka (assembly GCF_029890125.1). Lineage (NCBI taxonomy): Eukaryota > Metazoa > Chordata > Actinopteri > Cypriniformes > Leuciscidae > Rhinichthys > Rhinichthys klamathensis. The sequence continues at coordinate 4,217,666 of NW_026606840.1, forward strand.
TTTAATGTGGCAGCAACATATGATAGATAGGACAGAACAGAACAAAAAAAGCTATTAATAATCTTTCATTGCGCAAAAGTATTATGATATAATTATGAAAGACTCATGTGCGGCACACAGCGCTTATGCGCATCTCGAGCGCAGAATGATGCGCTTGAAGCAACACAGAGTCACAGCGCGCAGAAAAGTTCAAAGCACAAAGGAAAGGCATATCGATGCATAGTGTATTATACAGTAACAGTATCTATCTATGCAATAGTTTATTGAGCCTTTTCTTTTAACAGTTTTAAATTTCAGTTAAGTGCGCGTGAAGAACAATTATAGTGCTCTCCAGTGTGATCACGGTAGAAACGAATATTAAGCAATACAGTCCAGATATAGTCATTTTATGCGAAACCATATAGCTTTATCTACCGTCCGATAAAGTATAATAATAGTAACATTGAATCATCTTGGAGAGAGTTTTATCGTTGACTGTCGTAACCAAACGCAACGCGCTGTTTGATGCTGAATGGAGAATGACTGACAGCCGCAGCGGAGGGAAACCTTACGTGATCTTGAATTTAACGACTTAAATTTGTATTTCTATCTCACATTATACTATAGTTTTCATATAGTATATAGTATACCTTCCCCCTCTAATGTCCATAATAGCTACCACCACCAGAAGCCACAAACATGGCTCTTTCAGGCTCTCTCTCTCCTCTGGTGCGCACTCTAAATGCAAGCGTGCTGTAACTATAACCATAGTAACTTTGATCTGCTTGAACACATTTTAATCGTCTTTAATACATGATTCCGAAGGATAGATTAAAAGACCCGGTCATTTTTTTTTATATAAATACAAAATTATTAAAAAATAATAATAATTATCAATAAATTAATTTTTTTGAGATCCGGGGCTAAAAAAAAACCATCCGGGGCTGAAGCCCCGAATGCCCATGTCTAACGACGCGCCTGGTCAGCACTTCTTCACCAAACCAGAAACGTGTTCTTTTTTATTCAAATTATATATTAGTTATCATTAGCATTATTATTATTATTGTCACTTTAAAAATAATGAAACACAATAGAACATGCGCTCACTGTATAAAAACACAATTGTAATTGTATTTATTTTTTCAAAAGAGGCTGGGGGGGGGGGGGGGGGGGGTGATCGGGTCATGGGTGACACTGGTAATCACATTAGCCTATCAATACATGCTGTAAAAATATTCATTCTTAGTTCATGATACCAAATGCTAATTGAATTAATTGAACTAATGTCAATGAAGTGAAGGTCTTACCAAATCATGATATTAATTCTGATTTAATTCTGCTGTTTTGCTTTTTTAGTCTATTGATTTTTCAAACGTAATGAAGCACATTGGGAATAAATTTACTAAACTAAGCCTCACAATTATATGAACTAAGTTATCGCCTAGTGAGCCAGGATTTGCCTCTCCAAAAATTAGGCGCATGACTCCTCGTACAACATGGACACACTCAGGCAATCAGTCCACACACTCTGGCTGCAACTCTTGCAAAGACAGTAATCCAGATTGATATAGTACAGTTGCATCAGGCTTACGGCTCGAGCCGTCAGTTTTCCAGAAGTACTTCCCAGCAGCTGCTCTCCATCTGTGTGTGTGAACTTGTTCCTTGTGCACAGCCTCTCTCTCTTTCAATCAAACTCCCGCTCTAAGGAAACTGAGGTGAACTTCAGCGGAGTCTCGTCTTATGAAGGATGAAACACACAGACGCCCACACATACACGCTGAAGGGCTGCGTCACTCCTGCCCACCTGCAGGAGGCATAATAACAGCACGCAGCAGGGAAGCCAACCACTAACTGGCACTCGCCTGACCCAAGGGCTGATGGGAAATTCTCTCCACATTTCTTCACTTCTGTTTCCTTGTCTCAATACACTTTCACCAGCTCTGGCTGAGTGTCATGTCATGGTTTCACACCTTGTCAGGAAGCGCCGGAGAAAGAGTCAGGAAGGAGGTTGAAGAAAGGAGTTTAACAATACCCCATCCCATGATTTGTCTTTATCAGGAGATGTCTTTCTAGTGCTTTGTTTCTTCCGTGACGGGGTGTGTCAGGCTGCAAGGCTCTGGTGGAATGGTGTGTGTGGGCTGTTAAACTACAGCTTGCTTTGCGCCAGTCTGTCTTCATCTGCTATTCTGCCAAACCCACACACATCTACATGCGCACGTACACAAACTCAAAAACTGAATCCAAATCGCTATCAGACACATTTCACAGGATATCATTCAAAATGCACCCAATTTTCTCTCGTCAGCTTTTGTTGCCAGTTGCATTTACGCCCAGGTATGATAAACATGAAACTAGTTTCTATTGACAACAATTCCTGTATAGAAGCTTTTGTCAATTCAGAATAATTTCCTGCCAAAAAAAAATTTGAAAAGTAACAAACCTGCAAAGAGAAATGCTAATAAAATGCTTCCATGATAGCTTCGATCCCAAAAGCCATTCAAACGCACTCCTGATGTTTGGCAGAGCGTGGAGTGTGTATAAATTGATTTATTTTGGCTTGATGTGTTTTCTTCAATCTATGTGGGAGGCCTGTCTTCTGGGTCCGGGTGGAAAGTTCAGCGTGTCAATTCACATCCGTGTCTGTACGCTCTGATGTCTCCTTCCCTTCCCCCAAACACACACCTTTAGCCAGCACCCCACCGCCAAAGCCTCCATGAGGAGCGCACACACTCCAGTAGGTCAGAGAAGGTTGAGAAATGTCATTGTTACGGGGTGCCGATTGAGGTGGGGCGGGCAGTCTCCCCCCCCGCCAAACAGCCCGCTAGACACAGCAGGGGTCTGCAGTTATCTATTTCCTTTCATAAGTTTTTCACACTTGAAGTCAATAACTTAGACTTGACTGTTCTCAGGAATGTAACTCTGCTTACAGGAATGTAACTCTTGTTGTTTTGAGTAGAGGAGACTTGCACTTGAAATGTGCTACCACCTTGTAGAACACATGACCGTTATCATCCTTGGCTAGGCTGCAGCCCAGAACAAAAAGTGATTTTAATTTTTTCGTGTTTGCAGAGGTGTGTGCAGTGGACTGTGGCTCTCACGGTATGTGTATAGGAGGAAGCTGTCGCTGTGAAGAGGGTTGGGCTGGTGCCGTATGCGATCTGAAAGCGTGTCACCCACGCTGCACTGAGCACGGAACCTGCAAGGACGGCAAATGTGAATGCCACCAGGGCTGGACCGGAGAACATTGCACCGTCGGTAAGACAAACAATCATCAGTACTGTATGTCAGTATTTACACCACATGGCCAAAAGAATGTGAATACCCTCCTTAAACATAAACAGGTTTGGCTCCTTAATTCAAATGAATTTCAGGGGCCTTTTCTGTTCCAGAATGACAGTGATCCTGTGTATAAAGCATCTAACCTTACTGATTTAACTTGTGTCTGAATGGGAGAAAATCCCACAGGGTGGTAACATATGGGTGGTGTTTGGGTGTCCACATATTTTTTTTTTTTGCCAAATAGTGTATTTGCATAATGTGTACAAAGGTTTTTTCTCTCTCTGTCTCTCATTATTTCCAGCTGGTGTTGATGCTATTGTATCGAAGCTCTTTGCTATTTGATATGAAGGTTTACCTCACATCTTTTAGCTTGTTTTGATTGCATATTCCCTTTGTTTTTCTTCTTCTCCTCCACCTGCTTTGGCTCTTCCACCTCAACAGGAAGAGGACTATGAGTGTTTGTTCTGTTTTGTACCTTCCCTCTGACCTTTGCTTGCTATCAAAGGGTTGACATTTTCATTGCAGTTGATGCAGGCTTCCACATGGGAACACCTATTCTGAAAATCAGGGGGCTAAACGACAGCCATTTCTCCTTACACAAGCACTAAACTCTGTTCATTATTTAAATCTCAAAGAAAAACAGTCATGGCAAGTTGGATAGCATGTGTCCTACTGGTTTAGTCTGGTTAATGCTGGTTAGTTGTGGTTGGGTGCTGGTCTTGCACCAAATTGTCCATCTTTTTTCTTCATCTATGAAAATATGGCCAAAAAATCTATTTCTATAAAATTTTACATTTTAAATAAAGTCCCTGTGTTTCTTCTCAAACTCAAAGTCTATAAGTTGCTTAGCCCTCAGTCACTAAATCTGTTGATTCGTTGTTAGCATGTTGGCTACATCCTCCACCAGCTCAACTCTCAGCAGGGTACGTCAGCTGCTCCATTACTCAACACGAGTGATCGAGGTACGCGGCCTTGTTAGCAAGCAGGCCTGTTTCGCTGGGCAGCTTTATGAGAATCTGGCCAGCATTTTGCTATTCGTCTTCCAAATTAGCACGGTTAGCACGTAATTCTGTCCTGCTCTTCTGTTCGAGCCAGCCACCCACACACCACACTCTCACCCCAACTCCAAACTTTACTGAGCAAAAATGCTTGCTGAGTTTGATCACTTAATGACCTTGTTGCTCTAAGTTTAAATATTATAAATGGCCGTAAGACGGTAAGAGACCATATTTTAAAATACATGTCAGTGGCTTTAATGGATTGGCCAATTTTATAGTTTCATTTAAGCTGAAGTGTGAAATTTCTGTGCTGCTAGCATCACCAAATGAAATTGCAAACATAATGACTGTTATCAAACATGTTTGCAGAATACTTACCCTGCTTGTCATTGGTCTGCCGAAGAAATTGTACATGCCATTGGTTGAGCCAATGCTGCTGTATTTGGCTTGTCTGGGTGCTCTAACAAAAAGAGCAATGTGTTGACACTTTTCAGAGAAATTCACCTACGAATAGCTTACTTGCTTGTCCCTGTATATTAACACTTCAAGCTTAAAGTCTTTACAGTATAATGCATTTATGTGCAAAAAAATGTACAGGTTGTGTTTACTTTGTGTGTGGCCTTCCAGAGTTTGGACGATTGAATACATCTCTTTAGGCCAAGGTTGATACTTCGTCCCTCTTTGCTGAGTGCATGCATTGCAGAAGGTGTGTGTGTGTGTTTGAAAGAGAGCACAAGAGGGAGCTAAAAGAGTTATGGTACCTCATACATCATATGTGTCAGACTGAGATAAGGGGCCTCTTGGATCCATGCAGGGGTGTGTGTTTGTGTATGTGTGAATTGTGTGTTTGTGTGTGTGACCTTCCCTGTCCCTCTACACCCACTCACTCTCATTAGACCTCTTCACAGTGAGTCCACACACACATGCCTGCATTACAGCATACTTGCGTCATGATTCTTTCACACAAAGACACTCAGACACAGGTACTGTAAGACAGCTCTCAGACTGACCGGCAGCATCCAGACATTTTCAGTATGTTTTTTATTGTTATGACAATAAAAAAGTCTTTCTCAAAAAGGAGCTATATTTTTTTTTCTGAGCTATATGGGCTTTTTTTCTTAATCTGATTGAGGCCACTTTCATATATTGTCCTAGATCCTGGACAGTTTGAACTGATTCAATGAAATTTATAAAATTCTCTCAATTTTTTCCCCCCGAAACTATTCTAATGACACACACTTTAGGAAACTTAATGCCGATATAAGGCTAATCTATACTGTGATATTCACAATGTTACTTAATTTTATATCTTCAGCAAAATCTAGAGTATTTGATATATCATCAAGCCCTAATCCTAACTGAACATTATGGTCTGTAATGTGAACTTATCCAGACAGTACATCAGATTTTTAAAAGAGGCATCTGTTTGATTTAGCTTAGTGTGACTTAGATCTGTTTATTCATTTGAAAAATATTGGGGAGCTTCATGAGAGGAGGAGGAGGAAAAGGAGAGTAGGAGCATGAAATATTTCTCACGACACCCAAAACACACTCTCTGCCAACTGCACTTTCTCTTGTCGAAGGCTGCGATGCTCTTTTTAGATAACGGGTTATTTCAGGAGTTGTTTAGAGGACTTCTCGAAGAATACTCAATTTAGTGGGTTGAGGTACATTTAGTAATTTTTTTAATCCACAAAATCATATCACAAAATGGCATCTATAGGATGGGAAGTCCACGTATCATATAAAAGAGCCATTCATATTTTTTTTTTTATATAAACCACCTTTTGTTTGTTTACTCTGAAATGTGCATGTACATTAGTAATATATATATATATATATATATATTTTTTTTTTTAGATTTTTCACACAAAAAAAACTTCTTGACTAACAGTTTTGGAAATTTCTGTTTTCCCTTATTAGAAGTTGCGTCACTGAAAATAGTAACTGAGTGAACTGAATTATAGGACTTTGGTGTAACTTAGTGAGCTACACTCACTAAATAAAAGCCTGTTTCTGAGATGCATCATCTCTACGTCCTCTGAACTCAAGCATTCACTTTAGCAATAAGTTTGGGAATATGATGAATGTCTTTGCTGGCATGTTGTATAATGTGAATAAATGGTGCATAATCTGGAACACGAACATACTCGTGAGCCCATTTTCTTAGGATCGTTTATTAGTAATAGCTCTTTAAAGACTCTTTATGACTAAAGAAAGGAGGTTTTTTTGTGTGAAGTGTGGCTTGTCAGAAGCTTCCACTGCCAGACATTTAGGATTTTTTATTAAGACTTGTATGCTTCATTAGGCCTTAGGCCCTTCCAGATCATTCATCAGAAGCACAACTCTAACTGTGAGAAAGCCATGGATTACAGCAAGCTGTGCACACACATCAGTCAACCCTGCTGGAGCATACAGAAATGTACCCACACACACACATTTATCCAAAATAATCTTGTCAAACTTCCGTACTGTAAAAGTGCACAAATTGAACTATGGTGTGAAGAATCCTAAAGCATTATTGGAGCAGATCAGTTTACTCAGCAGCCATTTTGTTACGGCCCCCTGGCAGCTAATTTGTAGTCATGCAAGTTGAATAAGGAAAGACCGAAATATCCAAACTGCTTGGCAAGGGTAAGTTTCAATAACATGCCAAATCACAAATAAAATCTGACAACCATGGTATCACAAATGTTACTTTTATAGTTAAAATCTGGCTACAAAAATATGTTTTTCAGGTTTGTCCAGCTGATGGACATGCATGCGTTAGAGCAAAAAGGTATTGGTCATTGGCTGTTATATATTAAAGGCAGGACTTTTTCCCCCCCAACATCTACCATATTGAGCTTTGTGATATATCACATTTATTTCAGCACCGGTGTCACGTGTTTAATATTTTTGTGGAAACTGTGATACTGTGATTTTTTTTTTTTTTTTTTTTTTTTTTTTTTTTGGCAAGGATGCATTAAATTGATTGAAGTTATTTTAAATGGTCTAGTTTTTAAAGAATCATAAAAAAAATCACAGTTTCTAAAATATTAAGCAGCAAAAACTGTTTTCAACATTGATAATAGTAAGAACCATTATTAATAATTGAGCACCAATAATAATTGATGATACATGTACCTTGATACATAATGAAAATTACACTTTAAAATATATTAAAATATAATTATTTTAAAATGTAATAATATTTCACAATATTACAGTTTTACTTTTTATTTATTTATCAATTCAGTATAATTAATACAGCATATTTAATGTTTGATCGGTAGAGTACCTTGCATGCAGTCGAAAACAAATGCATGTGGTTCTGAAGCGCCTCTCCTTCAAAACCTCCCATTTATTATCACGCATGCACACGTGCATACAGACAAAAAAAATCAATAGTAAATCCAACAGCACGCTAACACACAACTACATCATCTTGATATCCAATGCCGTCAATTCTCCCCTTACATCAAACCATGTCAGATAGATGGATGATTAAAGCAAAAACAGCACGCACTGTACATCTACAAATCATTTTCCACACTTTATCATTTCAATCAGTAATTAATGAAACGCCCTGTTACAGCATATTAATCCAAGCATGCTCTGAAAAGGGAATGGGAATCAGACTTGCAGTCTGTGGAATGCTTTGGATGGAGGTGGTGGTGGCATGCGCTATCCTGTCATTACGGTGGCGGGGCATCTGTCGGGCAGATAGAGGGCTGACACATTGCTAACATTTGATTGGTTCTGTGGGATGACTTGAGGTGACCATGAGCGTGATTAAAACACATGTTTGGCCTGTATGTCACACTAGCTATACCCACAGCTGTGGGGGCATGTATACCACCATGTGGCTGTGCATAGCAATTAGGATAATGGAAATTAATATAGGCTTTCTCTCTTTTTCTTTTTGGAAGAACAGTGACTGAGCCGAGCTGGACGCGATGTGTAATTGTTTCCAGATTAATGTCACTTTAATCAGAGCTCTTTGAATGTGCACGTAAATAATGAAGCATTGATGTCCATAAAGGGATGATTGCCTTTTTTTTTTGTCTCTCCTTTTTTTGTCTCTCCACTTACTCTTACTCTCTCTCTCTCTCTCTCTCTCTCTCTCTCTCTCTCTCTCTCTCTCTCTCTCTCTCTCTCTCTCTCTCTCTCTCTCTCTCTCTCTCTCTCTCTCTCTCTCTCTCTCTCTCTCTCTCTCTCTCTCTCTCTCTCTCTCTCGCTCTCTCTCTCTCTCTCTCTCTCTCTCTCCCCTCAGGACCATCAATGTAAATGAACAAAAGTTTGTTGTAATTAGCCAGTAATTGGCTGCCCTCACTGGCAGGTTTCCAGCTCAGAGTATGCGTTAGCTTGTGTTTCCGCAACCCGTTGTGTATTCTGGGATAGATACGCAGCCCGGTCTTCTACAACTGTCTAAGTTCTGGATCTCCCAGACATAACAGTGAGTGTGTGGAAACGAGACACCCGAGGAATTTAATCAGTACGCTCTTGCTCTCGCTCTCTCTCTCTCTCACACACACACACACACACACACACACACAACCTCTCAATCAGTTTCAACCACACACAGTCGTCTTCCATCCACACAAGAGTGTCTTCCTTAAGAACATAATCCAGCTAATGAATCCTCTGCATAGTAGCGTTGTTATGCTTGTATTAAAAGGTGACCTTTTATTTAAGATGATTTGTTGTGACTTAGCATATGTAATGTTATGACACGCCACACAGGGTTTCTCCCAAAGCCTTGTCAGAAATCATTTCATTTAGCCACAGGAAGGAGATGATTGCTCTCATACACATGCGGATGATTCAGAGCTTATCCATACAGTATTCCCACCAACACACACTTCTTTTTTTTTTTCACTAAGGGCCATATAATATTTCACTCACACACTGAGAGGCTCAAGGATAATAGACCTGATGTGATGACAATGTGAAACGTGAAATAGCAAACATACAGCAGGATTCCTGAACCACATGTCAATCATCGGGATGCAATTTCCAATTAGCATGTGAGGCCCCGTTCGGTGCGCTTTTCTAACAGTACTGTAAATCCCATGATGCCTATGTTATTTACTTTATGCATTATGAGTGATAGTGTCACACATTTGAAAACCGATTTATGGGAACGCTCAGTGAATACCGAACAGGAAGAGTGAGTCATTTTCTACGGGGGTGTTGTTTTTCATTTGTTCCACAAACCTTTGGGCTCTGAGAACCACAGAAGTCCAAGACTGATCAGTGGACGTGTTTTTGCTTGATTTAACCCAGTGCTAGTTTTTGTAAAGGAGTTGTAAAGTGCACTGAAAAACATTTGGTGTATGATTTATTTTGAAACAATTTTCACTCAGAAATTGCTTGTAAAATTCCCAAAGAAATGGGAAGTGAATTAAATGTGATATTTTGAAGTAGAAAGCCTGAAATTGTGTTGTTGTTTTTTTTAAATCCATGTTTTATTTACAACTTATATATATATTGATGTGAGAAAGGAAAAATCAGTTAGCATGTCTACTCGTTTTGAATGTCTGTCAATAGAACATGCACATGCACTTTTGAAATTACGACATCTTCCAGCAGTACTAAAAAAGCTCTTAGTTTCTGTATGTGGTTTTCAGGTTGACTTGTCTTTTCACACCTTTTTAACATCCTCTTTCTCTTCCTTTTTCTTCTTCTTCTTGCTCCCTGTAAAGCTCACCCGGAGACGTATGTCCAAGGTACTGTATCTTTCCTCCTTTTTCTCTCTCTCATTCTCTCTCCCTTGAGCTCTTGTGTCCCGGATTGAGGTCTTTATGACATTTTTATGGCGCATTAATAACCTCTTCTCTCTCTCTCTCTCTCCTCTGCGTGTCTGCTATTATTGTGATTCTTCATTGGCTTCTTTTTTTGGACTGTCAGAAATCCAATCCAATGTCCTCAGTGCTCTCCTTGGCTAATGTTCCAACTTCTGCAGAACCATCCCCCCGCCACAGCTAAATCACCACTGCTCCACATCTGCAGTTTAGCACCTCCTCCGTGTCCCAGAGTCGCACTCACGTTCGTTTTGAAAACAATAGTGCGCCATGAAACCTGCACGCAAATGACGATCAGCCATGTTTATTTTATAATGAACTACGAGCTGGCGGTGTAAACGGAGATCAAGTGAAGAGATACTTGCAAATTCTTGTTTACTGTTACTGAGGTGTTTTTGGAAATGATTTCACAGGGCTAAATCAGTGCTAAGCCAAGTGTGATTCTAGACTCGCATACTGGCATATGGTGCATCAGACCGCCAAGATTATTTTTTTTTACCATTTAAGATGTTTCTTAAACTCTTACGGGCTTACTTTGATACTTTTGCTCCAAACCTCAATATGTTAGCTCGGAACAGGTTTTCCGCTTGTTTTTATTATGTTTTACCACATTCCATGTTGCTTTTTTTTCATTTTCTCACTCATACAATGCTAAACCGACATAGCACGTAGTGCATCTCAGTATGGTATTTATTCATGCGTTGAGTAACACAATATACACGCTGTGGCAATCCTCCAGACAGAGTCGGCCAAAGTCGAAACAGCTCCCACTCCTCTTTCAACATATCGCCTTCCTTCTTCTCAAAGCCCTTCTTTCCTTTCCTCCTTCTCTTTATGGTCATTTGCTTCCTTTCTCTCTCTTTTCTTTCCCTTTTGTGTTTTTGTGTTCTGAATCGTCCTTCACTTGGACTCAAGTGCTCAGATTTTTTTTGTTAATTTTCTTTCCCGAATTTTCCTCCCTCCCGGCCCCATAATAGGAGAGAGGATAGGATTTAAAGGTAATGCATACCAAAGCCCCAAGGAGACTGTCACAAGCAATCACTCTGCTGTCTCTCTGTGTCTTTCTTTCTTTTCTTGTTTCTTGCTTTCTTTCTTTCTCCCTCCTTCACTTTTTTGTCTTGAAGCACGATGTCAGCGTGTCTATGTTCTAGTCTCCTCGCTCTATTTATTGTTGTCCTTTATATCTGCCAAATTCATCATTGTTTGTCTTGAACAAGCCACAAACACACACACACGCAATTACTGACACGCGCGCACACACACACACACACACACCTGTGGTCCTTGAGTTTTGTTTGGGAATCCTGTGGGTCCTGTCTCCATGCATCCCGCAGCCTGACCCCTGGTGTTTGTTAGCCTAGCTTCTCCCACAGTCCTCCCCTTCCCTCCCCCTGGCCTCTCTCGCTTTCCTCTGATTCCGTCCGGCGGAATGTGACCTGGGCAGAAAGTATAGCGCTGGAGGCACACACTCTCTCGCCAGCTCAGATGTCCACCCTATACTTTATGCCACTGGGATTCTCTGTGTGCCGTAGCTTCACATGGATGCCATTGCTGATTTATGATTCCCTCACCCTTTTATATCCCTTCCTTTGATCTCTTCTTCTAAATTCAATTTTTTTTCTTTTAATTGATTTTCTTTAAATCAATTTTTCATTTGGATTCCTCAATCAGTTCTTTTTCCTTTTGAATCTCACCTTGATTTTCTCACAAACGTATGCCATCCCTTTTGAAATGATTGGTTGTGTTGAGAGAGAACATCCGTTACATCCATGTGAATCTACAGCCTCTGTGCATCTCTCTAGGCCTGTTTGAAGTCCAGCGTCAGTCTGTGTTCACCTTTAAACATTTACTTTCATTCTCGACGATGTCAGTGTATCTCTGTTTGGATTACCATTTGTGTTTCACAAGTCGAAGACACACTGTGGCCACGTATATGTCGATTTTTAACTGCAACAGAACAACTTTCAGAGAGAATACTGTCATACAAATTTTAAAACACACACATAGGGACTCAGTCCAAAACACATTTGAAGATGCACACGCCCGTACTAGTGTATGACGGCTCTGTCTGTCTCTGCAGAGGGATGTCCAGGTCTGTGCAACAGTAATGGCCGCTGCACCCTGGATCAGAACGGCTGGCATTGTGTCTGCCAACCAGGCTGGAGAGGGGCTGGATGTGACGTTGCCATGGAGACGCTCTGCGCAGACGGCAAGGACAATGAAGGAGGTGAGGTCACCGGTGACTGGACGCATAAATGTTATAAAATTTAAATGGGATGCATATGGGAAAGTGTATGTAAATATCACATACATATTTGTCAATGATAATCAGGTCAAGTATGTCACCCTGATGGAAACGGTAAAATGTGCATGTTTAATTGTTTATGAGACAACTGACATATTGTGACATTGTAATTTCTTCACCCTCGGTAAAAGTCATGATAAATTAAGTTTAGTAAGTAAAGTTTTTAAGCAGGTTTTAAAGACACCAAAACTTGAGAAAACGGAGAGAAACAGAAAAGTAACATATATTGATTTGGAAGAGTCATGCTATTTCTCACTGTTGTATCCCATCAGAATATAGCACACAAGACATGACCTAAGACCAAAGACAAGTAAATCTCAAAACTGGAGGTTAGCTTGGAGTCTGAAGGTTCTACTTCTAGTCTTGACAGACATCAGGGAGACCGACTATGACTGAGCATCTCTTTTTACTTGCATTCAACAAAAATGACAAGCCTGCTCAAGGGGCAAGTCGTGAATCCTTCTCCACTGATCTTGCATTCAGGGCGTGTGTGTCTGGATGCAGAACGTTTTGGTACATGTGAGGTTCTGTTGCACGCTTGAGGTCCAGAATGCGGTCTAGGTCTAAAAATCTTCTCCACTGAGCTGAATGCATGAACCTTTAAACACAGCCCAATTCCAAAGCATTTGAGGAGATTGTTTTTCTAGTTGGAGATAATGCGGTCTGTAACATCTTAAATCTGAAGGATTTACAGTCCTCTGGAAGCCTGAAAAGAAGCTTTGAAGTTTTTCCAAAGCGGAAAGAAAAATATACAGTAAGGTTATGATATATCCTCAGTCGTACAGTAATCGTGCCACGTTTTGCAGATTTTCTTTGAATTTGGCTTCCTTTCAATAGCTATTACAAAGAGGTACTGTAAAAAGATCAGAACATAAAGTTCTTTACCTAAACAAACAAAAAATAAATGCGTTTCTCCTTAAATACACATACATGTCCAAAGATCCCATTACGTGACCTCTGTTTTGTGTGACCTATACGCAAGCTATGCTAACAGATTCTGCTCCCTCTAGAGGAACCTTTGCATGTGCGTGTTGACTTTGGCCGTAGCGGACCGGATTTAAAGCAGCGTGAGAGTTACGAGAGGTCCAGATCTCACATGAAGTTGCGTGGTGCTTTTGGCAGGGGGTGCCGGGACCCTCGTAAGGCAAAACAAACAGTCAGACACTCTGCCTCGGATCTCACCAGAGCAGTGTCAGCTCAGGGTGCTGTAAAAAAAGAATTGGTCTCATACTGATTAGCGCAACAAAAGTGCGTGTTTGCACATGTGTTCTTTTACAACCCCCCTGTGACCGTGTGCCAGATGTACACAGGGCTTTTTATAAACTAGCTGAGACGGATGGCAGAGGTTTATGGCACTTACCTGCGGGAGATCAGATCGCATTTCCACACAAAGCATTAACCAGGTGTATACTGATAGAGGCAAGAGAGTCTTGACAATGTGTAAGAAGAAAGAGAAGATATTGCTGTCATGTTTCTGACCCTAAAGGTGAAAGAACTAATGGGTGGATGATGTATGAAGCATAGATGCAAAATCGTTTCAATTTCCTCACACTATAAGTGTGTGACGGGATCTGTAAGACAGGACACAGGATATATACTATAAGACTCTTGAACTTTTTTATGTGCATTGTTAAGTGAGGTGTGTGTCTGTGTGTGCAGATGGCCTGGTGGACTGTATGGATCCAGACTGTTGCCTGCAAAGCTCGTGTCAGACTCAACCCTTCTGCCGTGGCTCTCCTGACCCCATCGACATCATCAGCCAGAACCAACCCACAAGCCCACAGCAAGCCGCCCAGTCATTCTATCAGCAAATCAGCTTCCTCATTGGCCCAGAGAGCACGCATGTCATTAACGGAGACAACCCGTTTAACAGAAGGTATGGCTGTATCAGGGCTCATCAATAAGGTTTGAGCCTTATCGGGCAAGTGATGAACTACATCTTACATTGATCATTTAAAAATGTTTTATACCAGCCCAACTTGAACAGGGGGGTTTTCGTGGTCTCTTGAGTGTTGTGAGTTCAGTGAGTATTTGAAGTAAAGTAATGCTGCTGGATGATACGTTTTCACTTAGATCAGTTCAAATCGATAGAAAATGGATCAAAAACTGACTTTCTTCTCAGGGTTAACAGCTGCAAGGAAAACTATCGTTAGTTCTCGGTTTCCTCCTAATTCTTTATCAAAACAACAATGATTGTCCTATTTTATAGATAGTGTTCATTTGGAGCGATCCACTCCCTTAAACAATAGAGCAAAGCCAACTATTTTGCACTGGAACCGAACTCATGACAGCTTGATTTCCATTCTTAAAACTTAAGTGATCTAAAGGTATTGGATAGGAGAGTATACTAAGAAAAAATGAAGGCAAATGGGAGTGCAGGTTCTCTTGTTTCTTTTTTCTCCTCCATTTTGATAGACCTTAATTACCTTTATTTCAACAGACACTTTCTTCCTGTAAATCATTTATCTCTGAAATTATGTATATAGTTCTTTTATTTGATTTATTATTCTTTATGAACTGTATATGTACATCTGTTTCTCTTATGTATATCTGTTTTATTTTTGTTATGAGTTATGTCCTCCACGCTGAATTAAGTCTAACAAATAAATTGTTAGTGTTAATGCTGTTAACTTTGTTTGTAAGAAAAGCACAATAAAGTTATGGTAAAAAAAATGGATAAAGAATTATAGACCAATCAGTAGCCTAAATGGTTCACACAATGAGCCATTATCATTACCTTAAGCCATATTGTTTCCAGCAAATATGGGATGTTATAGCTGTCGTGGAGTTGATTTAACCCTAACAGATATATAGCAGGGAACTGAACTTTGATGAAAAATATATGTTAAATATCATATAGTTAATAAAAAAAAAACACAGACACTATTTATCATACTTGGGGTGAGGCCAGCGCAGCACAAGTACATATCTAAATTTCTGAACCAACTGATCTATAGCTGAAAAGGATTCTTAATGTCTAACAATTAAAAAATACTGAAGAGCAGCACTTGTTCATGGTGGCTTATGATGTGAATTTTATGAATTCAGTTTCTGCTTTGCGAGCGACCATGTGCGTGAACCACCATTAATAAAAAAGAAAAAAACATTACTCCCTACAATTGCTTCTAACAGCCCTCTTAAAGACTTCATACAGTTGCCATGGAAACAGATGTGCTGACAAAACCTCATAAGAACCGTGTGACCGGGGTTACAGAGAGAAAGATATTCTGAAGTTGCATTAAAGTGTAATTTACAAATGATGCGCCTCAATTTGCATTGTGTATGTGAGAGCACCATAACAGTTATTGGAAAGAGATGTTAGATCTGATAATAGCCTGCTTGAATAAGCACTGCTATTAATTAAGTTGTCACATCCAGAGAGTGGGTTTGTCCAAAGCATCGTCTCTATGTTTGCTTGAATGGATATAATAATTTATTAGTTGTCATGGTCAGCTGCCTTCATGGCTCTGGTTTACCTTATTCATTCCTTTTGCTCTGTCAATTAAGCGCCTGTTGCTATTTCAAGTCCCTCCGTGCAAATCTCCTTTTTTTTAAACGTAATTTCCTTCATGTGCAAGATTCAGTGAGTAAGCTAATATCGGCGGAAACCAGGAATAAAAACACGAAGCAGACTGACTGATCTTCTGCGACACCACAAATGCTCGCAGTCACGTTTCAATTTGACTGATACGTGATAATAATGCAATCACGATCAGTTTGTTTATCTCGTTCCCTGCCTCCTATGCACAACTCAATGCACATGTTCTGTTAAGATGGAAATCACATTAAAGTTAGCTTGATTACTCTCAAAAATTGCTTGGCAACTGCGATTCGGTCATGACAGATAACACGATTAGCTACAACAAAGAGTTTAATAGGCCCAATGCTGGTGCCCCATATGTGAGGACATTAAACCTTTAAGTACCTCTGTGGCAAGATAAAGACTGATCTGATAAGGGGAGGTGTAGACTAATGTGATTTAAAAATAAATGCACAAACCCACGCGGGGCACATCTGCACTGAATATCGGTCATTTTGGCTGGAGAGTTTGTTTGGCAGTCATCGAATGTAACACAAACCATGTGTGCCAGACTCCCTCATCCTCCTAGCTCATGATAAAATAGAATAATCGCTCGCTAAATAATACAGATGTTTAAGTAAACATTACAGTCTCTGGTTTTTGTATTCATTGAAGTTTGAAGTTTAGTTCGATTTGTACGTTTTTTGTTTAAAAAGGACAAATGGTGATAAAAAGACACAGCACAGATATATATTTTGGCTGACTGAGGAAAGGCCGTTATTGGGAATAATGATATGTATAGTACCTGTCAAAAGTTTGGAAACATTTCCATTTTTTATGTTTTTGAAAGAAGTCTCTTATGCTCACCAAGGGGGATGCATTTATTGAATCAAAATACAGTAATATCAGTAATATTGTGAAATATTACAATTTAAAACGATTGTTTTTTTAGTTTTTTTTAAGTATTTATTCCTGTGATGGTAAAAGCAGAATTACCAGAATTACTCCTGTCTTCAGTGTCACATGATGCTTCAGAAATCATTCTAATATGCTGATTTGCTGCTCAAGAAACATTTCTTATGATTAGCAATGTTGAAAACAGATTTGCTGCTTAACAAAAGAGAGATATTAATACTTTTATTCATCAAGTTTGCATTAAATTGATCAAGTGACAGTGAAGACGTGTATAATCTTACAAAAGATTTGTATTTAATAAATGCAAAACAATGCATTTATAACAACAATTTATCAAAAACAATTTATCAAAAACCCTGAAAAAAAAGTATCACCATTTCCACAAAAATGTTAAGCAGCACAACTGCATTGATAATCAGAATATGAAATGTTTCTTGAGCACCAAATCAGTATATTAGAATGATTTCTGAAGGATCATGTGACACTGAAGATACTGAAAATTCAGCTTTTTCATCACATGAATGAATAAAAATTTAAAATATATTAAAATAGAAAACAGTTTAATTTGTAATAATATTTATGTTTTTACTGTATTTTTGATTAAATAAATGCAGGCTTGGTGAGCATGAGAAACTTTAAAAACATTTTATTTTTATTTTTTTTATGTTTCCAAACTTTTGACAGATACTGTATATCTCCTTATTCTGCCTTCTGGGTCAACAAGGTTTCAAAGAAAATCCCGCTAAGAAAAAGTTGTTTGTGTGTTTCCTCAGGGTAACTACCTATTGATTTACAGCATAAACATTGTAAAACACCCTATATATCCCAGCAGCCTCACTCCAGATGTATCTCCTATGTCATATTCAGCCGTCCGTTCACTTGAACGCCTGGCTCAGCAAACCCCTGCCTGTGTACATGAAAATGTCTTGTTTTTATTTTGCTACATGCTTCCCAGCACTAAGGGGCCTTTTAAGCAGATTAAGCTTATGCGTGGTGCATGTTGGCAAAATAGAAGGTGTTTTAAGCAGTGAGGTTTGGATGGAAAACAACGGGAGCATTGAGAGGGTCAGCGTCCAGAAGATGGTAGATGTCCACCTGGATCCAGCCATAATCCTTGTGATGGCATCATCGTGAAGGTGATTAGAGAGAGAAAAGGGAAGAAATGGAAAGCTATTAGAGGCTGTATATGGTCTTTAAAAAATGTTGTAAAATCCATTGATCATTATGGTGTTACTCTGAAGTTTTTTTGCCAGGATTTTTATGGTTTTGATTATTTCAAAACTATTATATATATATATATATATAAATTCTTTGTATTTCATTTAAAATGCATTTTAGACTATTCATATTTTTATTGTTTTTGTGCATTTTACAGTACACATTTGTAGTTTTAGTTTTTACATTTTTGCACACTTAAAGGGATAGCTCACCCCAAAACGAAAATCTTGTCGTCATGGTGGCCTCAAAGCATGTGGTATGCAGAGCTACAGTAATAGTTGTGTGTTGTGGTGTTCAGGGTAAAAGAGAGAGAAATACAGCACTGAGAGGGTGAATTACAGCATGCTTTTAGGACACTCAGGCTGTGGCAGCTAACACTGGACACTATTGTTTTATTATCTCACACAAAGCAAATGGGATTTCTGAGTTACGGTCACATCATGAGGAATGGCAGCTTATTTATGGAATGTTTACCTGTGCCTGTGACCCTGGGGTCATTTCCACACTTCCCTTATCACAGCTTCAAGCGAGGGGCAACGCCACACTTTGATTCACTGCTGCTCTGCTGATTAGGCCCCCAGAAAAACAGTAATGACCTGGAAAATCATCCAATAAGTAGAGCGAGGTGTCCTCGGCTCGGCACTGCGGTGAAGTGACTCTCTGCCTTCCTGCCATTGATTAACAGCTAAAGCAGATCTCTCCCACTCATCCTGCCCAAAACAACCCAGCCTCTGATTAACTACATGGTTGCTTTGCTATTTTGTTAGCAATGTCAATTGATTTAAAAATAATAATATTTGTAATCAAATTAGATATGCTAATAATAAATTAATTGCAATTGTTTAAATATATCAGTATCTACTGAGAAATATAATAAGGTGATTCAGATCATTTGATTAAATTAAAATAATATATTTTAAATTATTTCTCTCTGTACAAGTGCGCTCTGGTCATTCAGTCATGCCTCAGTTCAACAGTTTAAGTAAAAATATTTAAAAATGTATCTTGTCAGTTTAATTCTATTGCACCTGTTGCTTTAAACTGACTGCTCTATTTTTGTGTGTGTGATTTGAAAGTCAAGTGTTTATCAAAAAACGAATTGATAACGCAGAATTCATAAGTATTTAAGGTATTTATTCCCCGGGTTGGAAAGTTACAGTTCTTTAATAAACAAAAGCCTTGGACACATTGATCCTTATAAAGCTCTTTGAAGGAAAAGCTGCCTTGGGAATTAAGCACATAAGAATCCCACTGCAGCCTTTAGGGGACTGAATTATGGCGGTCTACAGAGACAGGGGCGCAAGAGTCACATAAATAAGCAAAGAGTGAGTGTGTGTGAGAGAGACAGACTTTGTGCGCTTTCTCGTTATTTACAGTGGATTAGACATTTTAACATCGCAGTGAAAGCTTAGTGAATCCATGGTCAGTCATGCTGTAAATCATATTAATAGTGTGTGTTTTTTTTTTTTTACCAACTGTGTGTGTTTGTTTTGCAGCCTGGTGTCCATTATCAGAGGGCAGGTGCTCACTGCAGATGGTACACCCCTTATCGGAGTCAACGTGTCCTTTGTGCACTACCCAGACCATGGATTCACCATCACACGGCAGGATGGCATGTAGGTTGAAAACACAATCAGACACATATTCTATATACACTTCCATACTGTTTCTGTCCTTGAATAACTAAATGCCATAATACAGCACAGGGTATAGATGTCACCAAAACCATCTGTTTAGTACTTATGCATAAATATACATAAATGTGTGAAAACCTTTTGACTGAATACAAAATGTTTTTATTGAATACACAATTGAATAACCTTATGGCTCCACAACTGTGTGTGTGTGTGTGTGTGTGTGTGTGTGTGTGTGTGTGTGTGTGTGTGTGTGTGTGTGTGTGTGTGTGTGTGTGTGTGTGTGTGTGTGTGTGTGTGTGTGTGTGTGTGTGTGTGTGTGTGTGCGCGCGTGCGTGCGTGCGTGCGTGTGTGTGTTTTATAGCGTGCTGTCTTATCTACCAAGATCATCTCATGAAAATGTCAGGCATTGCTTCAGGAAGCAGTGCTTTAGCAAACAGCCTGTTTAAAATGCATTGGATTTACAAGGGTGGAATCAATCAGCCAATGGGCTGCACTCTCCCGTACTGTTAAACCAATCCCGGTATTATTAAGGAGCTGCAGCGCCGCAATCATGAAGGCCTCATGACTGTAACCAGCAAACTCTTTATGCAGACATCTTTGTTCAAGGAGAAGGAACTGTTAGGACCCACCATCATGTTCTGTCATTTGTCAGTGCTGAATGGCTAAAAGGCAGCAATCAAGCAGAGAGGAAATGAAATTTGAATTAAAGTCAGTGCAATTAAAGATAGAATCACAGAAAGGGGCATTTAGGTGCAGTTGATGGACTCTACGGGGTCAAGTTTTTAAAGAAATAGTTAAATGGAAAATGAAAATTCTGTTTTTATAAATTCACCTGCATGTCGTTCCTATAACCGGTATGACTTACTTTCTTCTGTGGCGCACAAAAGGTGTCATTAACATCAGACCTGATGCAACACATCTAAGGGTGCCATATTTGATTTGAGGGCTACAGTGGACGATTTTTAGTTGAATTTCAATCTGTTTATTACACAAAGCTTCAGAAGATTTGAAATTTCACAAAACGGCTATTTTTTTGGTACTTCATTGTTACTTTGGTTTGGAACCAGTGTTATTTATATACTATTATAGTATTAATTAATATTTTGAATTAGCTTTTATTTATTTTGATTTTTTTCAGTTTAATTTTAATTTTGTTATGTGCTTTTGTCATTTTTTTTTATTTTTTTTTATATATATTTCTATTTAGTTTTATTTCAGTTTTAGTCATTTTTGTTTTTCTACTTAAACGGTCACACTTTAGATTAGGGTCCAATTCCCACTATTATCTACGACTTTTGCCTCAATAAACTCGTAACTACTGCCTATTAATAGTTAGTAAGTTAGTTGTTAAGTTTAGATTTTGGGTAGGATTAAGGAATGTAGAATAAGGTCATGGAAAATAAGCCTTATAAATGTGCTTTATAAGTACTAATAAACAGCCAATATCCTAGTAATATGCGTGCTAATAAGAAACTAGTTAATAGTGAGAATTGGACTCCAAAACGAAAGTGTAACCACTTAAACTTCTTTTATTTAGTTGCTAAAGCAACATTTTTAATTTTGTAAGAATTTGTTTAATCTATTGTTCATATTTTATTTAATCTTTATTTCAATTAACAAAAACGATTTTAATAGTTTTAGTTAACAATAACAACACTGTTTGGAACCTGACAGCACTCGTCGCCATTCACTTTCATTATATGGATATGGGCAGGATATTCTTCAAGAATTCTACTTTATGTTCTATAGAACAACAAACATCCAAATAAACATCCAGACATCATACTTGATAATGACATAATAACCGAATTTTGGGGTGATTTTGGCACCTCCTATATTTGTTTTCTATTAAGTGAGAAAAAGAGGGCATTAGCACACATAACAGCAATGAGGAGAGGGGTTTAACTGTATCAGTGCATCACCGAGATAGACGGAGAGAGGTTTTAGAAAGAGACTTCCAGAGAGATGTTTAATAGAAAATGTGATGAGAGAAGAGGTTGAACTGGAGAGAGAAACCCCAGACTGAATGAGAGAGAGTACAGGGGGTAGGCTATAGATAGAGGGAGTGTGTCCGAGATTAGCCCACTCAGCCAGCTGTTGCAGCTCTTGAACACCACAGCGGGGCAGGCCGTAAAAAAATGGCAGTGGATAATCATGCCCACACCTCTTCCACATCCACTTACTTCAACAGGGAATCAGAGTACCAGCCACGCAGCTGTTAGGGACCAATCACCAGCAGCCTCTCCTTCAGAGCTGCTCAGATGCTCTGCGTGTGTGTGTGTGTGTGTGTGTGTGTGTGTGTGCACGCTTGAGCAAATCTTTACGCTTCTATGTGCATATTTTCTGCCCTATCTTGCTTTCCCCCCTGCAGCCGTTGCTAAATATTGGAATATAGGACAGTTCGCTCAGTTCCTGACTCATTTCCCTTCTAATAAGGCTCTCATGGCAACCGAGAGAGAGAGAGAGAGCCGAGGGAGAGTTTTGGCTTTTACACAAATGCATGATAAAAAGGCACATTATCATGCATTTTTTACCGTGGCAAGGCCCTGTGTCAGGAAGGAAAGGGCCTTCTTAGAAACTCTTGGCTCAGAGGAGACACGCACTGGGATCAAGAAGGTTAAAGGAAGAGACAATTAAACCAGGTCTAGCCGTCAGTTCTCATGTCTAATTCATCTCAGTTACTCACTCTATCACCTCCACAGTACATTACCTGCATATTACGCATACCTAATGAGGAGAGTATGACAGCCCTATTGTTTTTTAAATGTGTATATCATTTTATACATAATGTAGAAGCTAAGTATTGATATTTATAAATACACCCCTGTTTTATCTGTGCAGGTTTGACATTCTGGCCAATGGTGGTGCATCACTGACACTGAGCTTCGAGCGGGCGCCATTTCTGACACAGTTCCGTACAGTATGGATCCCGTGGAATGTCTTCTACGTAATGGACATGCTGGTAATGAAGAAAGAGGAGAACGATATCCCTAGCTGCGACTTGAGTGGCTTCATTCGACCCAGCCCTCTCATCGTGGCCACACCCCTCTCCACCTTCTTCAGATCCTCACCCGAAAACGGCCCCATCATTCCAGAAACACAGGTAAGGCTTACTTTGACTCCTTAAATCAAGGTGATTGTGAGATTTCAAACTTGCAAGCCACAATGTGGATGATGCAGATCTCCAAATCTGAAACAATCCTTCCCACCAAAGTGATCATTTTGGTCAGCTGAAAACTAAATGATAATTTATTTACATATTCAGCAGAGGGTATCATATGGCAGTTGGCAGTATGAATCTGCAATTGAGTCTAGACGAGCAAGAAGGGGCCTTTGAGAACAGTGATGGCACTAAAAAAAACTTGAGGAAACAGTCTGTTCTCTTTCCTCATCCTGCACCCAGCATGCAGTACTCAGAGGAAAAACTGTTTTAAATATTAGTGTGGCGCTTGAAAGACATAGAAATCACTACAGCCCTCGGCGTAACCCCACATATTGAGGAGATATTGGTCAGCATTTTATATCCTCTTGCACACCCTCCTTTTGTTCCTTTTATAGTGCAAATCCGCACACACTATCCCCTACATAATCTGTGTAAAATGACTCGAGCCTCTTGCTGCCTGTCTGTAAAAATGAAAGCTGGACCCACATCAGACCAAATAAAGCACCATGTCTTTGGGGAAATGAATATAAAACATGCTTAGTTTGTGTCTTGCACAAAACAATTCCTAAGGTCTTAAAGGAATAGTTCACTCAAAAATGAAAATTCTGCTATTATCCTCACCCCCTTGTTTTTCAAAACCCATGTGATTTTCGTTGTTTGTGAAACACAACAGGTATATACAAAAAAATATATATATAATGAAACTGAATGAGAATTAAAGGTGTTTAATTTGTAAATGAGTCAGTATTTTGTTTTTAATGAATCGAATTAATGATTCACTCATGCAGTTAAGTGCTTGTTGGAGATGTTGCCAAAGAGCTTTCGTATGGCTTCAGAAGAATATAACATATAATTCATATGGACTACTTAATACTTTCATGATACATTTATCGTGCTTTTGCTCCCCATTCATTGTAATTGTATGGAAAACAGTGACCAGCTCTTTTTTTAAAATGCATAATTTTGTCTTCCACAAAAGAAAGATGAGAAAAAAAGAAATGAAATAATTCATTGTTGAGTGAACAGATCCTTTAAAACTAATTGTAGGTAGTTATAAAAAGAAAGGCAAAATAAACGTTGATAGTGAATGCTTTTTCCTGTGCCATGTTGTTGATTGAGAGGTTCACAAAACTTGGTTCAGTTCTGTCTGTTTCTCTCTGTCTGTATTTTCTCTTCCACCCTAACTTGTGTCCAGATGTGTATTTGATCCCTTCCTCTATAACCCGGCTTTTCCATTCTTACCTTTCTGTGGCATGTGTGGGGGGGGGGGGACATCCCCAGTAATGCGAGCACTCAGGGCCAACACATATGCTGTCTTACGATTTTGCTCCGAGACATAAAGGAGAAAAATTGTTTCCTTACTGTCGGCAGCATGTGTAACAGGCCACACTCCTCTTCCCATGCTTCTCCTCGGTCCTGACAGGGGCGTCTGTCCCCTCTGTAGAACCCCACTCATCACAGTGGATGGGCCCTGATTTGAATTACAGCCTGCTTTGAGAGCAACTCTAAACAGGGGTAATCAGACCCAACCAAGTTAGCATTTAATATGGGGCTTTTGGACTTCAGCTGTAATGGCCTCCAAGGTCTTTTTTTACCCGGAGCGTCACACATAAATGGCAAACAGACATCCCTCAGCCCCCCTCAGCCAGCGCTCGTAACGCTTAGCGGCCGTGACACCGAACGGGAAGGCATATTGCTTCCACTTGGCCGTCGTGCAGAGATGGAAAAAATTTTATTTGGCTGGAGGAGAACGGCACGTTTTCACGTCCAGAGCTCTAGGCGACAGTGGAAAATCCAATGAGACATTTAGTGAACGAAAGATATATGATTTCCCATCATGTTTTGTGTTTCTGCTTTAGAAACTACTGTGTCCTATAAGGCACATCACCTCTAAATGCAATGAGAGTGCATTGTTTTGGCTGCTTTTTTGCCTCTCACAGAAACACTAGCTTCTTTTCTTACCATGAAAAAATGCTTGATGATAAAACTCAATCTGGTCTTTATTACTGTGCATTTAATGGGCTGTATCAAATGAACTTTCAAAGCCTTTTTCATCTTCCCTTTCATTTGGCAAATGAGAAAATATTTTGCTTTAATGCAGCCATATGCACTTATGGCCCTTGCCCCCGTGGCTAAGAATAACACGGCTGCACACGTAGAGACACAGCAGCGCATGCGGTGCCATTTATTAAGAGCTTTATAGCAGGCGGAGTAAAGCATGTTATTAGCTCAGACTCTGTAATCAAAGTTCACAGAGGGGAGGCCAGTACATAGCATGAATGCATTATGGCTTATAGACGCCCTTAAGTAAACCTACGAACATAGGATATGCACACACACACACACACACACACACACACACATGTGGATGGCATCAGCTAGTGTTGGGGTGGCAGCGTTGGCCCTTCAAATTGAGAACATAATGCTACCGTCATGTCCGTGTGTGTAAATGTGAAACCTGAAAAGTGTGAGTTGAAACCACCAAACTTTGTCTTAACTTGCTTTCCTTTTATTTTATCCCCTACCTACCATTAGTTTCCTGTTTGCCTGGGCTTTTTTGTTGTCGAAGCCACAGACTGCATATCAAAGGTTCTCCCAAAGCCATCTAGCCCCCTCTACTGATCCCTGTAAAAGTGCAGCGGCATCCAAACCAAAAAAAAAAAGAGAGAAGAAAAGAAATTCCCTCTGGCTCCCTTTGTCCTCTGTGTTAGAGAAAAGCAAATGTCCCCTCCCAGTAAGACACTTGACAATGCCATGAGCTGGAAGACAGGGGGATTACTGTCTTTCCACAGTGGCTTGACTGGCTTTTCATTAAGCACTTGAGGAGAAAGCTGTGATGCAGAATTTCTCTGTTGATCCAAGCTGCTCCTCATCTCCTGTGCTCCTTTTGTGCATCTCAAAGAGGGAGAGAAATCAGCGCTAATGCTCTGAACTTTGGTGACTCCTCACCAGGGGCACCTTTAAATGCCGCTAACTGCACGCCTGTGTTTCATCTGGTACAATGTGACAGCTTTCTGGAAGTCTGAAATCAATCCAGTTTGAACTCTTCTACTGCAAGTTGTGGCCCTCAATCCTCTGTCTGTTGACTATTTCTCGTGGTCGAGCATGTGGAATCGGGTACAGTAATAGCCTCCGACAGTGATGTAAATATAAGCATGTTCCGCCTGTGAAAATCTCCCTCATTAGATCCAAGATGTCAAGTAAATGGCGGTCAGAGCAAACACGGGCACAGATGTGCTTTAATCCTGTGGAGAGAAAAATCGGAGTCCTCATCCTCGGCTCTAATGCCGCTTCCAGATGCTCCCGAGTCACTCCTTCTCTATCCCCATCTTCATTTATCTTCGCCTCTTTCTCTCTTTGATGTGCAGGTTCTTCAGGAGGAGACAGCGATTCCGGGTAGCGACCTGAACCTCATGTATCTGAGTTCGCGGGCGGCTGGCTACCGTCCAGTGCTCAAGGTGACCATGACCCAAGCCACCATCCCCTTTAACCTCATGAAGGTGCACCTGATGGTGGCAGTGGTGGGACGCCTCTTTCAGAAGTGGTTCCCCGCGGAACCCAATCTGTCCTACACCTTCATCTGGGACAAAACGGACGCATACAACCAAAGAGTCTATGGCCTGTCAGAAGCTGTGGGTGAGTAAACACACCGAGATCAGAGACTAATATATATATATATACTACAATATTGAATGTCCAATTAAATGTGAAATTTTTTCACTTTCATCAAAGTATATTTTTGCAAGATTCTCTGACTGTTAATTTAGTGTAAATTGACACAGCATCGCACCTCTTCTCAAAACCTCCAAACTTTCCAAAAATGCCTCCCAATTAACAGCATGTTTCACGTTTTTACTAATATTAATTATGAAATCAGCTAGTGTAGTTGAGCTGATAAACACCCACCTCAGTATCTATCACATGCTGTTCTTCTAGATTCACAGAGTAGAGCAATAATGTAATTACGCTCTGTAGAAAGACTGAATTTGTTACATGCAAAATGTAGATGTGCTTAATGGCCCATGCCACTGTGACAGTTGCATTATGGGATGTCTCCTTAAATATACCTATGCAAATCGGGAGTGTAAATGTAAAACAAAACAGTTATGATTAAGGCAAACAATTGCACAGGAAGCATTTTTTTTCTTTCCTCTAAAAGATTTTTTTTTTCACTGTGGCATTTTTTATGCTGACTGTATTTTGTAGTATGATTACCCATCAACAAAACCACAGAGAACAACATAACTCGTTCTGTTCTGAGGAAGGTCAAGGCGAATCTGTGGCTTTGTTTTTCACTTAAGCATTGAGAAAGACGGCCAGCTGCTGATGACAGCGCTTCAGTTTATTTTCAGCTGATGATGTGGCAGGCAGTAGGCCAGACTAAACTAGACATGGTTTTCAGCGCCTCACGAAAAAAAAATGTAAAAGATGTTGAACCACAAAAGACATGTTTTTTTCACTAAATCAGGAATGCACTTTGCCTTTACAAAGTGAACAGTGTAAAATTGTAAATAGGTTAGCTAGGTCTCACGAGTATTGATTGGCTTTCACCTTCTCATCAGGCTTTGGTTTGCCAATTGCATTAAGCAGGTAATTTTTTGCCCAACGAATAGCAGTGCGCTTATTGATTCTCTCTGGGGGACATAAGGTCGCTTTCTTAATATGATCGGCTGAAAACAGTTATACATTTAAAATGATTTGCACCTGGTGAAGCGCAGATATGTTATAAGATTTACGAAAGTTATGATAGAGACACTACGGTGTTCAGGCTGGCTGCAGTAAAGATCAATTGATACTGTGTAGAACATCTGATTAGGCCTGGCAACGACTGCGGTTTATCAGCTCAATGTTTATATAATGATTTATCTGCATGCCTCTTAATGTGTTGTTTAGACTTAGTCTGTATTGATTACTTTGCACTGGTTCTCAAGAAGGCTGCATTTGATATGATGTTTATACAATACATTTGCATGCATGAACAACAGCAATCTCTCTCTGTCTCTCTGAAGTGTCTGTGGGATTTGAGTATGAGTCCTGTTTGGATCTGATCCTGTGGGAGAAAAGAACAGCCATCCTGCAAGGTTACGAACTTGACGCCTCAAACATGGGAGGATGGACGCTGGACAAACATCACGTTTTGGATGTTCAGAATGGTAAGCCCACCTCTAAACTTTGACTTCTCCAGTGAATAACACAAAAATCGCACTCCTACACTGATTTAATATGCGCAGCTCATTGATCTTGGCAATCAGCTGAAATCATGTGTTTACCCACGCACTCCCAATTTTAAACAAAAATCAATTAAAACATACTTGCCTTACCTCTCCTTCCTCTTCTAAATAAGGTCCATTATCTGCCTGTTAATAGTTATTAACATGAGATAAGGTGTAAAACCTTTAATAAGGAGTAAATGAGCGCTCATTAGTGTCATTGCTTTTAAATGGCGTTGATGAAGTGGAGCTAGAGCGGCACAGCGTTCTTATTGTCTCAAGCATGCCAATGAAGAGACATTTGACATTTCCATGTTAGTGACCTTCACCTAGATGAAGCAGTCTGGAGTGCTCTCTGCAGCAAACATTTATGGCCACGTGTCATTGGGGAAAGACTGCCTTGATGAATTCTTATGGAGTCTCATCCCTCGTCTTGGCTTTAAAAGGGTGATCAGCAGAGGTTGTCCCCATGCACCTTGCTTAAAGGTTGAACCTGTTTATTCACCACCCTTGAGCCCTTTCAAGGGGACATGATGAACTGTTCTTAGTTTCCATAGCCCTGCAATGATAGTGGCGAGCAAGCTCTCTTTTCCAGGGCTAAATGTTTGTTTTAGGCTCCTACTGAAACTGAAATGGCTACCATTTGGCTACATGATAAAAAAAGTCATATCTTAAAGAAGTTCACCACAAATTGAGCATCTTGTCATCTTTTACTCACCTTCGTGTCATTTCGGACCAGTGTTATTTTTTACAAAAAAAGCATAAAAGTAATTCATACAATTTACATTTCTTGTCTTCTGAAGCCGTACTATTGGTTAGAGTGATGAACAGACCAAAATATGTTATTCACAAAAACTCTTCCCCGCTACTGTAGGTCTTACATATAATATGGCACATGTTTGATCAATACAACTTTTGTAGTTTATTGCACAGCTTCAGTAGAGGAGCTAGTGGCTCACCTTTTGGTCTGTTTCTATGGTATGGATTCAGAAGTCCTTGAATATATATACTGTATATATAGCACAATGCTTTATACGGCAGTCTGTGAGATCTGACACCTAGAAAAAGAACAGACTTTAGTGAGAGAAGAAAAAACTGTTCCTCACTGGGACGGCCGCAGACAGTGATGGACAGCTAGGAGCTGGTGAATCCATGAGGGCAGGCCATAAATTAGGCAGTGAAGTGGGCCTCTGATGGAGGTATGTGAACAGGCCTAGTGCAGTGTAATGATTGTGGAAATTAACTCTCTGGAGCGAAACACAGAGGGCATTGAGGAATTGTACTAGACCGCTTATCTTAATCTGAGAGTGAATGTAGTATAGATTATAGATATGTGTTTAACAGATACAATTATTTATAAATCAACATAAGACATTTTCCTTCATTTCGTCTGTCAGGGTTATTATCATAAACTAAAACTAAGATAAAAACTGTTGATTAAATAACAGAGTTTTTTTAAGTAAACTAACTATAACAGAATAAAACTGAAAACAAAGGTTGAGAAGTTAACTGAAACAAAATAATCAACACAAATAAATAATGATTTGTGCAGTCATGAAGCACTCATCACATGTCAGAATAATGTGACCTGTCTGTCTGTGTGGGAGAACACATCCCACAGGCAATATGGCATGATGAGATGCCAATAACATTTTCTGATACTGACACAAATGAATTTGCAGTGACTGGTGGGAAATGGCACAGCTCTCTTCATTCTGTTAAAAACATTCAACTTTGATTTAACTTTTGTTGCAGTGATTTTATTTTTTACTTTGATTCAAAGTATTTTTTAATGTTTTGCTTTGTGTATTTAAAAGTTCTAACTCTTATGCAGCTTTGTTTCTTTGTAAATGAAGTGCTGAACATTCTTTTGCAAAAAGAAAATAGCCAACTACAGGATGGCCGCATAGTCAGCCCTAGTTGCCCAGGCCCTCTTATTTTGTTTATGGCATCTTGATTGACACTAAGCCCTCTTTACATCACTGGCCGAGAGCCAACTGTCCGTACAAATTCCAACGCTCTTTCATCTCCATGCCTGTTGCCCTTGCATCGTCCCTGACCCCCCTTTACCCAGCAGCCCCTATACCTCCTGATCCCCAGCATCTAACTGCCTGGTAAGTAAGGTGTCTGCCCCACCTAGGGCATCCCAGAATGCACTGCTGCAGTCTATTCAAACTCTGATGGATGTCATTGATTCATGATTGTGGATTCTTAGTTCCACATTTCAAGCCCCATATGAATAGTCAGTGATTTCCAGTGTGTGTGTGTGTGAGAGAGAGAGAGAGAGAGAGAGAGAGAGAGAGAGAGAGAGAGAGAGAGAGAGAGAGAGAGAGAGAGAGAGAGAGAGAGAGAGAGAGAGAGAGAGAGAGAGAGAGAGAGAGAGAGAGAGAGAGAGAGAGAGAGAGAGAGAGAGAGATAGAGAGAGAGAGAGAGAGAGAAAGTGAGATTTCTTAATCTTCTCATAATAATAATGTTTTTTTTTTTAAAGGGGTCATATAATGGTACATGCACTTTTTCAAGTTGATTGTACTGAAATGTGTGTTGGCAGTGCCTGTACACAACCATCATATAATGATAAAAATCCATCCAGTGTTTTTGTTTTAATCTCCTTATATGTTTTCCCCTGCCTCAAATCGAGCCGTTCGACCGTGTGACGTCACACGGTCGGACGCCCCTCCCGCGATTGTTGATTGACAGGCGCATTTTAACACAGACCCGCCCTCGCTCGTGAGCCAGCTGTCAATCATAGTCTGCGCGGACCGGCGCGGTCATTGTTGATATGCTGGAGCACTGTCTATGAGCAGAATGGCGTCTAAGCGATTGTGGTGTTCTGTTCTTGGGTGTAATAACGAACACAGCAGTCATTTTAATGTTCCTAAATCCGAACCGCTGAAGACGCAGTGGCTGAGTTTTGTTTTCGAAGGGAATATTCCCCACGAGCAACGTCAATGCTTTCATGTTTGCGCGAATCATTTCTCAGCAGACTGCTTTATAAACGAGGGTCAGTATAAAGCTAGTTTTGCTAAGCAGCTGCTCCTTCTGAATAAAGGATCGGTACCAGATATTCGTGTTCCTGCTGAACCTCTAGAACAACTGAAGTGAGTGTAACGTTTTATTAAACTTTATATTAATATTTATATCTTTGCAAATCGCTTCACGATGAATGCGTCTAAGGTTTACACTCAGGGTACATTACTGCATGTTTTCTATGTACGACGTTCTCCATATAATTCATAATCCCACATTTATAATGAACAATGCGTTATGGTTATTGTGTTACAAACGTGTACGCACAGAACAGAGGGGCGGAGTGAGTGAAGCTCATGATCATTTAAAGTCATATGCACTGAAACGGCGTGCTGAAAACAGAGCTGTTTTTGACCAGGTAAAATAAGTGTTTTCTTACAATACTAATGAGAATTTTTAATTAAAGTATATTACAAACTTTTAATTTAGACCCTAAAGAATCATATTAGCTTGTACAAAAATGGCATTATGACCCCTTTAACTTTATCTAAAACTATTAAAAAAATCGTTTTATGTAATTGAAATAAATCTGAAATAAAATAAAAATATGAAAAACTGAAAATTAAATATTGAATGAAACTGAAAATTAGAAATGTTGCCTTAACTCTGTGTAAAATATGTGTAGTATATATAATAAAAATATATATATATTTAAATGCTTTCATTTTTCCCTTCAGTTTTGAAATTAAATCAAATTAAAGCATTTAAATAGAATTTAAAAACATATATTTAATAACAAATGACAAAAGCTAATAACAAAATGACTAAAAATTTTAAATGTAAATGAAAACTGGAAATGTATTAATAAACGTTAATTTCAAAACATTAACAAGTTATAATATATGAATAAAATAAAAATAACACCAAATAATATTATTATTATTATTGTAATTATAGCATTTTAGGCAAACACTTTTTGGTTGCACTTTATTTTACAGTACGTGCGCTTTCAATTTACTAACAGACGGAAATGCTGAGTAATGTAAAGTAATTTCATGGGTTAAGGTTAGGTTTAGGGGTAGGTTCAGGGTTAATTAGTTAGCTAGTCATTACACAGTTAGTGTCATTACTACAATAAGTACATAGTATGTACTTGCAAAACAGGACTGTAAAATAAAGTGCTGCCCACTATTTTCCTGTGCAATGTTTAGCATGAGGAGGATCTGTCTCACATCACTCTTCCAGAAGAGCACACTGCCATTTGAGACCACTACTGTCAGTAGTCTCCAAATGGCTGCAACGACCTAATAGAAATTAATAGTAGCTATCCAGATCCATAAATGTTGAACGTTTAGTGTGTGCAGCTAGGGAGCTACAATGTATTATTATTGTAAGTGTCCATCTGAAATCTGCCTAGCTGTAAGCTTTAGGCCTAAAAGTCCTTCAGTGTGTCTATATTCTTGTCTAGTTATAATGAAAGGAACAGAGTAATACGACCAACAGTATGGTCCTCCGAGGTTTGGTTAAGTGTAGGAGTGTTTGTTTGCATTAGCTTCCCGTCTCTGGTGACCTCACCCTGTCACCGCACTTTTCATGCTGTCTCACGGGGAAAACACATGCATGCTTGCATCCAGACAACGCCCAGCCACAAACTAAAACACACACTCTCACTATTTTAGCGTTCTCCATATGTTCACATCCACAGTCTTTTCTAAAGCAACTAAGTTAATCTACAGTCAGCTGGTCATTATCGCAAAATAAACCCTGACAGGTTGATCAGGACCCGACAGGAAGCGAAAACATTACACTTGCACTGTGTAGGAAATCTTTGCCAGTTATATGGTTTAGTGATCATTATCTAAAAGTATTTGATCGCACAATTCGGCGATTGAATAATCAGAATAACATAAATATTTATACAGTATATGCACTGGCATCTAGACCAGGGCTGATTTTATATTGCCACTCAGTTGGACAGACTTGTAAGTCAAAGGCCCTGTCCCAAATGGCTCGCTTGATGTGCCCTTGCAATAGCCGTTGCTTGTCCATGAAATCCACAAGACTATAGGATGTCCCATTTGTCTTTTATATTTCACATAGGTGTTGACTCATAAACAATGATAAATTATGAGTGTCTCTTGGAGCTCATTATGTGCTGAGCAGGGAACTGAACCGGTTCAAGAAACAAAATCAAAAACCAGAAATGAAGGAAATTTTAACAGGAACACAAATGAAAACTAAATCAAGTTTAATCGTTCTGAACCGAAACGCTAAATTGACGCTAACTGGTTAATAACATTATTTTATCGTTCGTTTAATCATTTAATTTGGCAGTCATCCAATCAGGAATTCAAATAGTGCAGCCTATGCAAATTTATATGCATTATTGGTAAGTCACCATGGCAATGCGCTGGCATTAGCTTTTGGATTTCAGGAGTTTTTCTCAGGATATGTCACCAACCGTTAAAAAGTGGCAGGTTATATCCAGCGTGGTATGTGTTTTGAAACGCTACACTAACTGGTAAGGTTAGTGTAGAACCGCTACTATTTAGGAAATCAATTTTAAAAAAGCTGTATTTTTAAAAAAATATATCTAAGCACCATGTTGTCAAAGTTAGTATTGTGGCTTTATGTATGATCAGACACTTGCATTTGTCATTATATTATTAACATTTCACCAGAATCAAGCTCAAATGGAGTTACAAGTTTTTTCACCAGCGGGATTGTCTGGGATTTGTGTTTTGTCCATCATTAGAACGGTCGCACCTGAGGCAGTAAGTGCATCTCTTTACGTTTTTAGTAATTAGTACTTTGTAAAAGAAAAATGCAAAAACAAAATAGTCATCAAAGATGAGGATATTGAGCCCTCCCAGCCAAAGCTGTGGTGTCTGAGAATTAAAAATAATAATAATAATAATAATCATTTGAGCCCAATTTGATATGAATATTAAAAGGTAAGATTAGATGTTTTATCGGGCTATATTATTTTTACATTTAGATACCCATGTATGGCAGAAGGCCATGTGACTGAATCTGATCAAATATACTGTTTGGGGGGGTCAAGGTTTTCCTCTTTAAGTCTGGACCACTTTTATATTTTTTTCTTAAAATAAGTAATCTACTAAAAACAATCAAACTATGTTTATAATAATCATAATTTTCATCGGAGAAGAAAACAAAGTTAAATAGTAATTTCAATGGTTATGGTCTGTCCTTGCCATCTACAAATAATTTCCCCAACTATAACATTATTTATTACATAATAGTCTTAATATGCTGATTAATAGGTCTAATGTTAAACGTAGATAAAATACTATTTTCACAAACCTGGTTTGAACGATACATTGCACTCCAATTGCTTGCGCTACGTCTATTCTTGCAGGGCTAGCAATAAACACGTTGAAAATAATGCACTAAAAACGTGTTTGTCAACCGAATCTCAAAGTAGGCTTTTATTAAGCAAATAAAGGAGTGAACTACTTAACCACTGCAAACAGATATTTGTTGGGCATGATTAAAGTTAAACGCGCAATAGCATGCACACAAAACACTTAATATTTAGTAAATCTTACTGAAAATGGCAGATTAAACAGTTTATATTCCAAAATCTATGTTTAAGTTTTGTTCTGTGTAAATTTAATAACATTTGGATGTAAATGGTCCTCTTCCTGACATAAATGCAACATCGGCATCTTTATCTGACTTTTGTTTTGGTCCAGATTTCTCTGCAGCTGTTGTAAAAAACTGAATATCCATTGACGCCACACTACAAGCAAGCAGTATATACAATAGGCTTTTATCCACCAAAATTTCCGATTCGTCACATGACAACTTCTTAGCAAATAAGATTGGGAAGACTGATTTGATTAGTTAATTTACTTACAAAATATCAATTTAAATTGATTAAAATAACTACATTATATGCATATTTACATTTGAGTTGAAAATATTAAAATATTAAAAAAATATTTAGTAAAATCTTTCATTCGCTATGGGGGGCCCATGGTCTGTGTTCAGCTTTGGTTGTCCACATACCACAGTTAGCGCTGGTTTCAGTCAGGCATTTTAAGAGCTCAATCACAAAATCCCCTTGCTTATGAAGAGCCCCCTTACTTTCTCTACCACCTGCTGCTATAATATATGTGTGCACTTTAGTGCTGTCAACAATCACACAAAAAATCTAATTAATCACACATTTTTCTGTGATTGATCGGACTTAACATTAAAGTTTTTCATATATTTTTATGGTGTGAAAATATATGAAAATATGATACCAGTACTGACAGTACTGTCTCTATTGCATTTTCTCAATTTTTGCCATTAATTATAGCCATTGAACAGTACAGTATAATTGAAAGCCATCGTTTTTAATAGGTTTTAAAAAAAAATATAGCAACTTTTAATTTAAGTGAACCTAAAACAATTTTCACATAAACCCATTGTAATGTCATATTTACCTGTGCCCTTTAATGCATCAGGGCTCAACGCTAAGGTTTATTTTCTACTGGCCCAGGAAGGACAGTTCAGATTTGTACCTGCCCTGCTAAAATGCTTTTGACCCATGTAACCTTGTAAACAGTGCTTTAAGATTTTCAGGAAGGTCTAACATGTAAATATACAGAATTTGAATAATCAAACACTACGTAGTCTTCACTGCATAAATTATAAATTGAATATAGATTGATCTTTATTAAAGCTACAAAAGCTATTCAGTCAAGAGCTTTGAGTGATTTTCTCTTTGTCTTTTGTTCCTTGGTTAACATTAATGACAGACAGCAGCAGGTTTATTATGCTGCTGTCACTTTAATACCTGAGGTACATGACGCGGATATAAAAAAACGGATCCTGCCTTAAATATTTGAACTGGCTAATTTTGACAACACTAGGGTGTGTGTGTGTGTGTGTGTGTGTGTGTTCGTGTTCCACTTTAACCTTCGTCCACATGCATACACACGAAAGTGGCGTTATCGCATTTTGACTCCATCTTTCCATCCCTCTCACTCCGTTACGTTCTTTTTCAATTTTTACCTGAAGGCCACTGCACCCACGTTTGCCTCGCACCTCTCACACAAAAGCACTCACACACTCCAGCACAGCAAATTCAGCTGCACTAGACTTTACTGCCCTTTCTAAATCCCATTGAGTTTAGCTTTAGTCATGTGCAGGCATGTAATGCAACTTTGAATCTGGCTGCATGAGCCAAGCACGCCTCGCTCTCTGATGTGGACCACCACTGCCTACGGGGTTTACCTGCATCCTCTCTCGCTCGCTCTCACCATCTCAGCCTCCGATTCCTTTCATCTGCCCTTATCAGGCCCTGTCAGTGCTCAGCCACTGTACCTCCCCTCCCTCCATCTAACAGCAGGAGGTCAGGGGGAGAGATTCAGACAGCTCTCTTTGGGACCGCAATTATTCCAGTCAGGAAATCTTCAAAGACAGAGTGTTTGATTGAGGAAGAGCATGTTCGCAGATTTCCTCCTTGTTTTTTCTGCAGTGCCGCATGCATGGTACAGTCACTCTGGATCAAAAATAAATAAATAAATATAGCATCCCCTGCTTTTCACTAGTTTTGTCCTCACTCCAAACACACTGTTTTCCCATTATTCAAATTGAATAATCGGGAAGGAGTTACTCCATGAAATATTAATGACAAAAAAAATGGCATAGAGATGTGAGAAATGAACACACAGGGAGAGGCGAAATGATTAAATTAAATTGATTTTGGTAATACTCGATGACCACTAATCGCACTCTCTCTGCACACACACCCACACGCTTCACATGGCTCTGCAAAGATTTATTGCCCCTTTTCCATACAGAATTTTTTTTTTCCCAAATTAGCTGATACAGTGACTATGACTGTGCAGATAAAAAAAAATCCTTTGAGAAATGATGTATTGCTTCAAAATACCAAAGGCCTGGAATCAAAAGAAAACAATACATAAAGGACTTTTTTATTTAATGCAGCAAAGTTTTCTGTATAATACAGTTCTACCAGAAAGACTCGGGAGAATAAATACTGTAACAATAAATACATTTATTGATAGCCCAGCAAGCAATAAAGTTCTTTGGCGTAGGCCCCGTCCATAGCTCGCAATCCGAGGGTCCGGACTCTGCATTTCCTGCCTGAAGACGAAGGCAGGGGCGCAGCCGACCCCCTGTGAGGTATAGGAAGGGACCATCCTGGTGGTGGTGGGGAGGATGGAGGGGAAGGGACCATCCTGGTGGTGGTGGGGAGGATGGAGGTGAATGAAAGCGTCAGCATCTGCGAACTCAGACATGTGTAAGTACTGGTCTTTTATACCGCAAGTATTAGACACGATTGGATAGATGAGAAGGTAATAAGTGACGTTGCAATTGAGTCTTCCCGGCAGAACTTAACGCTAAAGCTTCCATTTCTACCAGAAAGACTCGGGAGAATAAATACTGTAACAATAAATACATTTATTGATAGCCCAGCAAGCAATAAAGTTCTTTGGCGTAGGCCCCGTCCATAGCTCGCAATCCGAGGGTCCGGACTCTGCATTTCCTGCCTGAAGACGAAGGCAGGGGCGCAGCCGACCCCCAAAAATAGGTGGAAGATAATTCCACCAGGACGGAGCCCACCCCCAAAGAACGGTAAAGAAAAGTATACCCACCAGTCGTGTATCCTGTAGAGCCTAAAATAGAAAGAAAAGGGAGTTAATAAATGGCATGAACATGAAATGTGGAAAGCCTCGTAGCCAATAACTAATTAGTGAGAGACGACTTCATAGTGAGCCTGAAGGTACTATGCGAAGACGTGAATAAAGCATTTATGCATTAATGTTCTGCTGCTGAAATGTACATTAGCATTTATCCATGCTGACGCTTTCATCCAGGCGACTTATGTTTTGAGACGCACTTACGTCTGATCGAACCAGTTTCCCTGAGAATGAGTTGGAGGGAAGCAAGTGTTGTGGAATAGTGACTTAGCTGAGAACGAGCTAACTTAGGACATAGGGACAGGTCATGGAACAAAGCTGTTATAGGACCACAGAGAAAAGGCCACCTTGGGCATACAGAACCGGCCATATGGGACAAGCCGTAACAGACCGCACAGAGTCAAGGCCTCGATGGACCACACAAAACAGAGCCACATTGGCCAGGCCTCATTGGACCACACAGAGACAAGGCCTCGATGGACCACACAAAACAGAGCCACATTGGCCAGGCCTCATTGGACCACACAGAGACAAGGCCGCGATGGACCACACAGACAATGCCACATTGGGCCAGGCCTCATTGGACCACACAGAGCAGGCCGCCTAGGGCCGTACACAGAGCAGGCCTCATTGGACCACACAGAGACAAGGCCTCGATGGACCACACAAAACAGAGCCACATTGGCCAGGCCTCATTGGACCACACAGAGACAAGGCCGCGATGGACCACACAGACAATGCCACATTGGGCCAGGCCTCATTGGACCACACAGAGCAGGCCGCCTAGGGCCGTACACAGAGCAGGCCTCCTTAGACCGCAAACTGGCCACATTGGACCACACGGCCATGATAGACCACAGACACAAGGCCGCCCGGCCACATGGCCTTGCTAGACCACAGAGACAAGGCCGCAATGAGCCACAACGGCCTCTAATGCCGCACATAGAACGAGGTAGACTGGACAAGGCCGCAAGGCCACACAAAACCAGGCCGCAAGGACCACAAGACCACATGGCCATTTTTTAGCGAGGCAACAATGCCTCAAGGCCGCTTGGCCACACAGACAACGGCCGCTTGGCCACATTGAACCGCGCCACTAAAGGCCACAGACCACTGGCCATTTTTTACATACAGGACAAGGCAACTTGTGCCACAAGGCCACTATGGACCACACAGAGCAAGCCACACAGACAACGGCCACTAGGCCACATTGAACCGCGCCACTAAGGGCCACAGACCACTGGCCATTTTTTACATACAGGACAAGGCAACTTTGTGCCACAAGGCCTCTGGACCCACACAGAGACAAGGCCCGCTGGGCCACAAGGCTGCTAAAGCCATACAGAGACAGAACCACTCATAGACAAGGCCTTAGGCCACATAGAACCAATGCCATAACTGGCCACAAGACCACGGGACAAGGCCACATTAGGCTACACGGTCACAGTAGACCACACTGAACATAGAATGAGGCCGCAAGGGCCGCAATATCGTAAGCCCACACTGAGACGAGGTCACACAGGGACAACGGCCACTAGGCCACACAGAACCGAGGCCATAAGGGCCACAAGACCATGTAGGCCACACATAGGACAAGGCAACATTATGCCACAAGGCCTTGAGACCCGCACAGAGACAAGGCCCGCTGGGCCACAAGGCTGCTAATGCCACACGGATACAAGGCCAACGAGACACAGCCACTAGGCCACACAGAACCATGCCATAACTGGCCACAAGACCACGGGACAAGGCCACATTAGGCTACACGGTCACAGTAGACCACACTGAACATGTATATCATACACTTGCATGATTTTTTTTTTTTTTTTTTTTTTTTTTTTAAAGACCAGAAAGACCACATGGAACAAGACCACAACGGCTACTACTGCCACATAGAGACAAGGCCACATTAAGACAAGGCCACTTGGCCACATATAGACATGACTCATTGACCATTTGTAAATGCAAGCAGAATTTAAGACCAATTGTGAGAATGGAATATCATGGCACCACCACCAGTAGTTGCAAAGGTTATTTACCTGAACAGTTTTAGTGAAGAGCTTGCTGAGCTTCGAGGATGATTTTGAATCGGGTCTTATATAGACTAATGCAGAGGAAGACCATCTGCCCAGGATCTTAATAGCTGAAGTAGAAATGCCATGATCAGCTGCTGTAGTGGCTGCCCCGATCCTGAAGGAATAACCAGTATACTGGGAGGGAGATAGACTGCAGCTTTTGAGGACAGAACTGATGAGTCCTGAACTAGCTTAGAAAGAAGTGCTCCGTTAGTTAGGATAATTGGAGGGGAATTTAAGAAATTAATCATAGATGAGAAGGGACAGAATTTATTACTAATTAATAAATTGATAATGTGAAACAGAGCCTTGAGAGTCATTCTTAGAGTTCTTAAGAAAGAGAGTAAAGAAATTAGGTGAGAAACGCAAATCAGAAAAAGACCATGGGGAAATCGGAGTATTTAGCTCCTGGAGTGAATCCCCTGGATGCATGAGCCATGACGCTGTAACAGACAGCTCCAATCTGAATACCAATAGAAAAGAGACCATGCGGACAGGAAGTAATAAAAAGGGGGTTGGATGGATTTTGCTTTTCTAACTTACTTAGTGTGAAATGTTGCCGTATAAGCATAACCAAC
This sequence comes from Rhinichthys klamathensis goyatoka, assembly GCF_029890125.1. Taxonomy (NCBI): domain Eukaryota; kingdom Metazoa; phylum Chordata; class Actinopteri; order Cypriniformes; family Leuciscidae; genus Rhinichthys; species Rhinichthys klamathensis. The sequence continues at coordinate 4,257,979 of NW_026606840.1, forward strand.
ATCTTCAAGGTTACAACAGTCAAGTTCAAACAATGGGAGAAATTAATTTAAGAATAGCTTTTTAAAGACTACAACAGCGCTGAGAGGAGCTAATGAAATTCCTCCTGGTTAGTGCATCACAACCTAAATTTACATGAATCCTGCCCACAGAACATGATTTAAAGAATATCGAGACAGAATAAACTAATTAGTGACTAGAGATAGCTACGATGAGCTACATAATTCATCAACGACCATTCGGAATGTTGTCTATATGTTGACACTTCTTGAGTCGCTCCATCTTGAATGATTCTGGTGGAACAAAGTGAAAAGTTAAATTGTTGGTGAGAGGTAATTGAAGCTGCAAACGAGCTGTTGAAACTCCGACCCCTGTGCCGGGAGTAGCAGCCCTGCCACATCCAAAGGGATAGACAAAATGATATGCTTAATCACCTCGAAATGACCATTCCAACATGCTATTCAAAATTATCTGTGGGGCATTCCGAGCCAAACCCGCATACACACCGGAGACCCACCACATATCCTGCGAAAAAGGGCACAATTATAAACTTTTTTTTTTTTTTTTTTTATACAATGTGATTGGCAGGCGTTTATCGGAGGTTTACTACAGGTCTTGGCTATGCCTTAAGTAGCAAACAAAGAGAAGGAACGGTGAACAGACTTGGATAATTAGTATTAATACTTGCGTGAATTTGAATGCCTGCGAGCAAACTATGGATGGAAGAAATATTAAATTACGATTCGTAATTGTAGACGAGGAAGGAACAATCGGCCGTGATCAGGATGTGAAAACAGGAATCTGAAAGAAAAGCAAACATTACTAATTTAACAAACTCTGTTAGAGGAGGGCAGGGTGATGGATCCGGGTTGCTGAAGGCCAAAAGCCGTCTGAAAGCCTGTAACGAAGAGTGAAAGCGCGTAGCTATGGCTTTGCATTGGAAGGAATAAGCGCAACCTTAATTATGAAATTGAAGACGATTGATAGCCAAATTAACGTCTCAGAAATGGCATGATCGCCTAACAATAAGATCTGCCTTGATGACAACTATGCTTTGTAGCACAACGATATAATATATTTTGCGACTTAATCCCTAAGGACGCTAACGATCGCTATAGGATGATTTTGTGAAGAGCGGACGAACCTTGAGTGAGCTTAGAAGATTCATCTAGCCTTTACTGACCTAGATATCCGAATCTGAGATTGGACATGCACCCTTTGTCTAGTGTGTTTTTTTTTTTTTTTTTTTTTTTTTTAACCGGCTAAATCTGACTTCTTAATACGGTACTTACCTGAAGTAAGGTGACGGCGTCCTGTCAAGAAGCTACTATCATTACCTAAATGATACTTGATCTGTTTTTTTTTTTTTTTTTTTTTTTTTTTTTTAAAGCGTAGAATCCTTTTCTCAGATGCGCAGCATATGCCTGACATGGCTCCCAAGTTGCTCTTGCAGACATAGCCCCATTCATGGCTGGGAGATCGCTGGCCACAACACAGTTGAGACTCTTGAATAGAAGATACATGAGCAAGTAAATCAAACAGTTGAGCAAACACAATGCCACTCGAGCCTCCTTCACTGATTAGTTCTGTTGATTGGTTTGACTTGGTAAAACTAATATGACTGTTAGTTCTACTGAGTTAGCAGTTTTTGCTAAGGATATGTGGCCTTTGACAGGAGCATCCTTAGTCTGCATTTGTCTGTACATTAATGTGGAAATACCCATCACATAAAATATTTCTATCACACATATCAGTGGATTAAGTAGTCACCAGGAAAGGTTAAATATTACAGCAATTGTACACATTTCCAATATTGTAGATCTAATTTTCATTAAGGGACTTATAATATGATTTAAAGTAGGCCTAAATATGTTGAAAATAGTTGTTTGTGAAATTACAACACTTATGTAAGTATGTAATTAACTGCCATTGTAGATATATCCATTACCGAATGCATAACAGCCAAATGAACAACTTGCACTCTTTAGCTCAGGTTTTTTTTTTTTTTTTTTTTTTTTAATCAGTTACTCAGTTGTTAGTGGGTATTTGCAAACTGCCCATGAGAGCGTGGTATCGACAACGCTGATATATATATATATATATATATATTTGTTCTACAATTGCACAGTTTACAGGAACGTTCATCTCCATTGTAAAAATAATACATAGTGCAGTTCCAACATTGCGGGTGTTTTGACAGCGCTGATATTATTAGATCACTGTACTGTGGCGGTGACGCGAAACTTGCTTACACTTGCTATGAACATTTCCCCTTTAAGGCGAGCTAACCGGCCCCATTGCAGTCTGCAGATCAGTAACGTTAGTAATTATGAACACGTACGCCACGTCACCGTGGACACCAATTTGAACTCTGCCGCTGGTGTAGGAAGCAACAGAGAAATACTTACCTGGATGAAGTTTAATCATGATAGAGGGGACATATTAACAGTGGCTGGTGGAAGCGCCTACCAAACTTGAAAAACCGACTTGAAAGCCTTGGAAGTGGAGCTTGAACTTGAACCAGTGAGAGAAGATCGCCTCTCGTGATTTGCAGAGTTGTTGATTCATGTCGCTGGATCGTGATCTGCGGGATAATGCACCCGTGCAGACAGCAAGGTTCTTTTGCTGGACAAGTTGATGAGAATGACATAGTTCTCTTCCTGCCGGATTATCCTGACTGAGCTGACGCTGTTGAGGCGTTTGATGACGTGAAAATGGAAACTGATTGGTTACCCAGGGTGTTTTAGGCCTAGAGAGCAGAACTTCTCATGAGAGGCCTTGGCTGATCAAAAACTCTCCGAAGACCACTGTGCATACGGGGAGATGCGGCACTGATCGCGGGAACCTCGACGTGTAGCAGGAGATACGGCGGGACATATCCATCGTCGGAACTCAATAATAGAACAATATGCGTGTCCTGAAACATGTTGGCTGGCGACTAAACGAGAGCATGAATGAAAGCGTCAGCATCTGCGAACTCAGACATGTGTAAGTACTGGTCTTTTATACCGCAAGTATTAGACACGATTGGATAGATGAGAAGGTAATAAGTGACGTTGCAATTGAGTCTTCCCGGCAGAACTTAACGCTAAAGCTTCCATTTCTTGTTTAAATATATCTCACATATATTTGCAGTGTTACCAGATTCTTACAAAAGAGAGGGGAAAAAACTAAGCATTGTCTGAAGACAGAGAGATTGAAGGAGAGTTGTTGAGACAAAAGAAGTGGAGTAGAAGCGAGACATGAAATGGTACGCTGAGAGAAAGAAAAGGAGGCAGTGACGGATGGTTTGTGAGGCGTAAATGGAAGAAAATTGAGTAGACTACAGCTCTAGCTCTGTAATCTCATCCAGTTTCTGACCCAGCATAAACACAGCAGCTATAAACTCCAATTCAGCCTTTTATTGGCAAATCACTGCTTTCCACTCATGACCTGTCCCCCTCTGTCGGATTTATATATAAACACACATCACGCATATCAAAGGAACATGTACACACAATCATTATGAGATGAGGGCTGTCTCTCCACATGCCTGAATAAATAGTCCAGTACGCCCAACATTGTGAGCCGTTCTCAATTTGAGGCCGTGTAACTTGTGTACTGTATGTGTAATTGAAGACATTCATTGTTGTGCGTGTGGGTGTATGTATATCCGCTTGCACTATTATTCACAAGCCCTTGTTCGGCAGATCAAACTGGTGCGGTGTGGGTTTCATTACTGTAATGCAACCACGAGTAATTTGCGTGAAGGAGCGACTCATGGGCATGGCTCCGATTAGCCATTGAAAATGTGTTTTTTTGTATACACGTGTCTGTGTGTGTATATGGAGCGACCTCCCTCAGAGAAGCTCGGTTTGAAGTCAAGGTCGTGGGTCTCTCCCAGGGCCAACGAGCCTCCTTTGTCCAATTTGTCTTTGTTAGCGGAGGATCGCTACAGAGTAGCCTAAATGTAGTTTAGCCCTCCATCTACGAACCTCCATCCCTCTCACTCTTCCGGCCAATCCCTCGGTCAATGGCTTAATCGATGGTGGGTGGTTGATCAGAGGAGGAGGTATATTGAGATTTATGGGGACGTTTAGACCGCGATGCGGCTGCTGTATGGACCGGTGCCCAAGCACACCCGAGAGGGGGCTTAAGATGGCGTCATTGATCTCACTCATAATTAGCGCACAGAGGAGCTAGATGCAGAATTCCAGCACGTTGCCCGATGTGAATAATTTAGCGAGCACAGCATGAAGTCATCCTTTGAAGTGCAGCTTTGAAGACCCCCCCACCCCAGTCTCGAACACCCCGCCGTTTTCAAAGCAACTCCCAATAAGCAGCTAACTGTGATCGCAAGGGCACTTTTAGAAAACATTATATTGACTTGGACACTTTGAGTTCACCTGCACACTTTGACTCGACATGCGTAAGAACACTTCCTCTCTCTCGAACATCTCTGGTTCTGTCCAGTCTTATCTTTAACACACACACGCATTTGCGAAGAATGAACAGATGCTCACATTCTCCAAGTTTTTGGACACACACTTTTTCTCTGTTCCAAAACAGTGTGCTTACTACAGAGGCAGCATTTTAAGGCACCACAGACTCTCCCAAGGTGGTGGACGAGGTGAGGGAAATATTAATTATAAATAAACATATATTTAATTCATTACTGAAAAGTATTGATGATCATTTTTCAGTGTAATTAAAATGAATAATTTTACCCAGTATTTGTGTGAGTTCATGATTCAAACTGTAATGGAATCAATTGAGTCAAGTCTCTCCTGTGCATAGTGCTATTTGTGTGGCAAGCAAGTTGCTATCGATGTAGCGCACTCCAAAACGGACACTTTTGAGGTTCTATGACGGTTCGGATGTAGACAGTGTCGCAGCTACTTTTGGGAACACAATTTCTCCCTCTCTGTGTGGGAGGGGTTGTGCTGAGAAGGCAGTAGGAAGTTAGTGGAGTTCACAGTTGACAGGAGACTTGTGGTGGACTCTAATTTGAGCACTCACAGTGGATGACAGCGGTTTGTGGTGGCACATGTTATTTCTGCTCCGTCTACGAATCGCTTGTCTTTCCCTGATGCCCTCCATCTCCTTTCTCTCTCTCTCGGTCTTGTTTGCTTTCTCTATGGGAACCGAGAGCCAGCAACCCCATTAAATTCAGCATTCTGTATGAAATTGTGAGGCCTGGCTTAGCAGGTGTCATGTATCCTCTGCAGCTCTCTTTGCTGGTTCTTGCCATTAAATGTGATGTGTGTGCTTCTTCTAAGAATATAAATGTAAATATAAACTCTACCTGACTCTGGGATAGGGTTGCCACCCGTCCCGGTTTTCCCGGGATTGTTCTCTTTTTTGATGTCCTTCAAAGCTGGAAACGCCCCTGGTTGACCCCTCCCCCTCAAAGTGTCCCGGTTTTTCACAAATCAAAGGTGGCAACCCTACTCTGGGAGTATAGAATATTTACTTTTTCCTTTTAACATTTAAAATCACATATTCCTTATTTCTGGGCTTTCATAAGTGTCAGGCCAGATAGTTTGAGTTTCGTGTGGGGTAGTGCATCTAGTATTTAAGGATTCCCTTGTTTCTGTTTGCTTAATAAACTGTATTACTGTAGTGCTGTATTACATTTATGTAGTATTGACCTACTCAAAAGAATGGAGAAAACATGCTGAAGCAACATGCTCTTTCAACACACTTTACATTTCAAAAACTAGTGGTTAAAATTGAATGGGTTTTTTTCCACCATGAAAGCAGGTAGATATTCAATATCTTATAAATTCCTTATTGACAATAGCTGCACATTTATTAAAATTTCAAAGGCTTGCTTACTCGTATCAAATTGTAATCTTTAAAATATGATGATGGTACAGACTTCACTATTTGAAGTATTTTTATTAGAACCTATTAGTGGTAAGTTAGATGTCAACAAGCAGATATGCTCATATACAAAATGTGAATGTACCGGTGAGCACGTAGGTGCTGATGCTTGTCTTTTCTCCTCCAACATTTGCAATTCACTTTCATATTACATGATGATATTGCTATCTATAAATGCACACTTTAGTGATGGTTCCTGCTGACCCTCCTCTCCTGGTGCCCCCTTGATCCTAACCAGCATTAAAGAAAGATCAAAAAACTCTTCATACCTTTTTTCCCCCTCTCTAGGGTCTGATAAAAGACCCCCCGTGTTCTACGTATTGCTAACCAGAGGCTGGATCTCTTCTGCCTGTAACAGGCTTCAGTCACCATGTTTCTCAAAAAGTTGACAAGAAATTTTGTAAGAATTTTTTGGGGGGGATAGGGGGGTAAATTTGCAAATTGCCCAGTGCTTATAAAGTTGTAGGATAGTTTTAGGGCATCTTTATAATTTAGTGCTACTAACATTGGTTATTTTTGTTCACACGTTATCTGGTATTTGTATACAATTCCTGCCTCTCATAAAATAAGTACTAATTATGCTGCTGTCTGAGGAACAAGGTAACGGGAAACGACCAGCGGTGGTGGGGTTTAGCATATAGGGTCGATCGGGTGTTGCTATTAGTGCACCATTAAAATATATCCTGAGGGAGAATATTAAAGGATAACATCGAGGATCAAATCCAAACCTAGGGCCAACCAAGCTCATCACACGGCCCAAACTTGCACCCTGTGGCATTTCCACACTGTGTTTAACATGCACACACACAGATATACAGCGAGAATCACAAACACAAATGCTATTCCCCCAAATATACTTGAACTTACAAGCAGGCAAATTCAAAATGGCTGTGGCTATAAGATTAACCACGGTGTATTACCTAAGTTCAGAATTGAATTGGTGCAGTCACAGATTGAAAAACTGGGAAAAAAACTTTAGTTGCAATGAATAATAACTTGTTCACGCACAGTTTAGTGACAGTCAGCGAAATAGTTTTAACAGTGGGAATCAGGTCAGTATTAGTTTTTCATTTTGAATTTATACTAGGGAACGAAAACAAAAAGACATATTAAAGATATAAAGATAACTTACTGTGATGCACCCAACAGTCATTTCATCATGTGATTTGATTAATTGATTTTCTTAAGTTGCCTGTGCCATATAATCATTCTAGCAGCATGTGTTTGGGCTGTTTATCGATTCTGAACTGCTGCCAGATTTTCCCTTTTCTCGCTGCTGAATATATTAACAGTAGAATTATCAGAATGCTACGTTACTATAAAGCAGACAGTTTTGTGAACCAGTCTGAAAATGGTTCAACACCCTTTGATAACATTACATTAAGGTGCAAATTATCTGAGAATAAAATATTCAAAAGCAAAAATTAATTACTGTTTAAGAAATGCTAATACGTAAGATAAGCAGCAGTTATTTTTTCCTAATTGTTCGTAATGTTAGTTTGATATGTTTCCTAGTTTATTTCTGCCTAATTGATATAATAAAAATTATTTAAAAAATAGTAATTTAATATCCTATTTAGCCAAAGGTATGGATAAAAAGGTAGAATATTGAATAAACTACACAGATCTCTTGATGTGCATGGGATTTATGGGTTATTGTAGCAGTAATGAGATATTGCATAGATAAACTCTCTTCTCATTTACTAAATGGGTATAGCAAATGACATTTTTACAGATTTTTTGTCTTTTGCTTTGATTACTTTATGATTGTTTTAGGGTGGTCTAGTTGTAAAAAAGTCAGGCTGATAACTGAAAGGGGTTTTCCATGAACTATGACATTTCTGCCCGTGAGCAAAGCATATCCTCTGGTTGCTGCTGGGGGGAATGTTAGGTGTACACACTATGATGTCTGTGTATATATATATATATTATATATACATGTCTGTGTATATTATATATTATATATACACAGATATATATTGGCTGTCTGGAATGCTGCAAACACAGACAGGCGGAGTGATACAAACTGTGAACTTGTTTACCCAATCAGATTAGAGTACTGGATTAATGTTACGTTATAAAAATCACAGCTATGGATATTCATTAGATTATGATATGAATTTTTAATTTAGCTTCTCCATCTTTCCAAAATCAGCTATATTATGATATACTGTAGAGTAGCTCACCCACACCACCCTCTCTTCTTGTCCTGCAGGCATCCTGTACAAAGGCAACGGTGAGAACATCTTCGTCTCCCAGCAGCCTCCAGTGATCAGCACCATTATGGGAAATGGGCGCAGGCGCAGTATCTCCTGCCCCAGCTGTAATGGTCAGGCTGATGGCAACAAACTGCTGGCTCCAGTGGCCCTCGCCTGTGGATCTGATGGCAGCCTGTTTGTCGGTGACTTCAACTACATCAGACGCATATTTCCCTCAGGAAACGTTACCAGTGTTATGGAGCTGAGGTAAGAAACGCAAGCTAGTAAAAGAGGAATGAAAGGAAATTAAAAGAGGTATAAAAGACAGTCTGATGTAGCCTTTGTGCTAATGATATGAATACTTTATGTTGTTTGACTGTAAAATGGGGCACTCAGCCCAGTAAAAGGCTCATGTGGTCTGAAAAGAACGTGCTGACAGTGACGGAGTTCTCATCTGTAGAGGGTGACTCATTACCGGTGCCCCCCCCCCCCCCCCCCCATGAAGAAATACATATTCCCATACCTCGCTTTTTTATGATCCAACACAAGCCTTCTATTGAGCTCGTACAGCCCACATCAAAGGCTGTGTGTGTGTGTGTGTGTGTGTGCCTGTTTATTTACTGAGCTCAGAGAAATAACAGTGTTTATCTCTCAGAGTTTTTCTGCCAAACCAACTACACTAAGTTTTTTGTTTCTTCAAAGAGAGTAATCACTGAGATTTTTACTATGGCAGTAAAGATTATCATTTCAACACGTATGTTTATTTTCTATTGAAATGTAGTTGTATTTTGTTGATTATAGGGTATTTATTTGCCACCAAAATTTATTGTGGTTGAGTTTCATTTCAGTTTCAGTTGACATTCAAAAACTCAAATCTCATCATTCAATTCTTTTACAGCAGTTTAGCCAAAAGTTACAACACCACTGCTGGTCCTCTAAATATCATAAAAATGCATTTTTTTAGAATAAAATGTTCATTTAAGCTAAACAAATTGTGTAATCATTAAAGAAGTGACAAATTGCATGTGTTTTTTTCTTTTCTTTTGTGGAACCCTAAATGAGTTATTTGTCCTGGATGCTCTTCTCCAGTCAATCAAAGTGAATGATTACCTGGGCTGTCAGAAACTCAACAGCCCCAGTCTCCAGTCACTTTCATTGTATAGAAAAGAACAGCCTGGAAAAAAAGAACTCCTTTTGTGTTCCTCAGAAGATAAAAAAGGCCTACATTTTTGGAGTGACATGAGGGTTAGTAAACGATGACAGATTTTCCCTTTAACAGGAAAGTATCACCAAAAAGCACTGTCAAATGTGCCACTCTGTAATAGAAAGATTGGTTTTGATTGTTCAGTGTCCATTTAAAAAAATGGTTTAATTTTAACATATATGAGTGCAGCATGCCTATATTAATTTGATAATCTAAACTATCTCAAAAATTCAAACTGTATTCTCTCCTGACTGTGATCACAGTGTGTGAGTAATCAAAACACCATGAAGTGCAGAGGTGCAGAACTGATACATTACAACCATGAGGTGAACACATGTGCCCTCTTCTTTCAAACCTCAAGACCTGTCATTTCCTTTCCTTAGATCTAGAGTGGGCTCACACATCCACACAGAGACGCGTAGATATTCTTTTAAAGTGCTCTCAGGGTTCCTCTATATGAAATCAGAGCCGTGTCTCGGGTCTTTTATAGACTCTCGCTGAAACGATCATAAATTCTTCCCTCACACTCGGCGGGGCCTAGAGGGCCCTCCATGTCACTCTCTGCTCTCCTGCAGCACCTCATTTAGCCATTGCGGTGATACATGACCGCTACCTCTTATCTCCTTTCTTTCCTTATCTCTTATTCCTTTCTCTTTCCCCTTAAATCATCTGTCTCGTCCTTTTAGCCGCCTCTCGTTTTCCATCTCATGTTTTCCATGCCTGTGTCTTTCTGTCATTGACACTTACTGTATTTTTAACCTTATCTTATCATCTTCTTTTCATTCCATCTGCCCCCAACTTGATACCCACACAAAAAATGTCTCATATGTGCACTCATACGAGTTCTCTATAAATGGCCCAGCACTTAACAGGTTTCAGTATCATCTTTGTGTGTCTGCTGCTCCTGTAAATTAAATTCCTTCATTAAAGCACTTAAACACATGGATGTAGAAAATGAAATGGTGGTCCTCTGTGTGACATATTCACAGCGTGGCTTCTGTGCGGCTAAAGGCAATGTTTAAGGAATTGCTTTTCATTGTCTGGGACACAATCAATTTGCTATTATGGGCCAGTTAACCTCAGCATGTGCTGTGAGCTCATACTGTTCTTCAGTTCCCAGGTGGAATATTCACACATCCAACTCTGTTTAAGAAACCAGACAAAGTACAGTTAACAGCCCATCTCGCTGCGTTATTTCCTGTCTATGTGATTAATATATACACACCTGTTTTTTTCTCTTTCTTAACAAGATTTATGTGCTTCTGCTGTTTTACACTCTCTCCCCTTCCTTATCTCTTTTGCTTGTTCTTTCTTCCTCTGCTATCCTAAGAAATAAAGATTTCAGACATAGGTAAGCCATCTCATTAATGCACTGCTCCGTCCATTCTGGTGCAGTCTATTTATTTATTTTTAAGTGATTGTTGTTGCATGTCATCAGAAGTAATGTAAATGTGTGTCATCTGCCTCAGATGTTTCTGGAGTACCAATGACATTTTGAGATCATTCTTTAAGTTTTTGATTTTCTTCGTATTAGTAAAGTAAATTTGACCCTTTATACAAAGAACTCACGTAGTCAGTTTTTTCAATCAATCTTTAATTCCAGGATTAAATCACATTTTGTATCCCAGATTGTCAATGTGGTCTCAGACTTGAACTTCACTATATAGTAAGGACTTCATCAGATGTCTCTGTTGATAGTACAGAAATTGTGTGGTTCCATTGAAAACACTACTGTACAGGTTATGACAACAGATCTGAATTCCTAACAAAATGGTTAGTATAATTCAACACAATGGCTATAATTTTTCTTCAAACACAATCTTAGTTTGTCAGTGGTTTATAAATCAACATCACTAATCCCAAATTCCCATGTCTTCCCAAAACAATAAGAAATTCCTTTCAACCGTTTTGTCTTGCTCTGTGAAACCTCTTTCTTCACTTTGTGGATATAAGGGAAGCTTAGCTGAGGCATTTATGTAGAACTCAAGTAAAACATTTTCTTTTAATGTGGCGTATTGCATATACCAGAAAGTCAAAAGATACCTCATGTAGCTTAGAAAGCAATGTTTTTTTTTTTTTTTTTTCATCTTTTGATTCTCTGGCCAGAAGAGGTTTAAGTAAAATACACAGACGTCCATTTTAGCTGACACTGGTGTAGACCTGTTTTCTCAGGAAGGATTCAGGACATAAACCTCTCTTGACAGGTCTCCAGTACTTCAGCTCCAAATGCCTCCGCCCTGTACAAGCAGAGGTTCTTGATAAACACTGCAAATAGACCCTCATCATCCCACAGATGTTTGAATAGTTCCAGTTGAGGGGCGATGTACAGAGCGCTGTAGATGTTGATATCCTACATTAAGTTCTGTTTGAAACCTCTGTAGGGTTTAATCGCAGACGTATGGAGCTCATGAATGGAAATAAATGCGAGTAATTTAAAGTGGGCGAGCCAAAGCCATTAGAGCCTGTTGAATAAATTTGCAACCAGGGATAAATTTAGTAATCCCATGGACATGCTAACCGTTCATCTCTGTCTCCTACCAAATCATTTAAAATGGAATTAGTGGCCACCTTCACTATATGGTTACATTGTGTGTGGGCAAAATAGTTCAGTTGACGTAATTAAAAGGGCGTATTTTTAGACGCATCCATTTTTTCACCAACATTTCTCAATGCTTCTGAGAAACAAAAACGACACATTAAGCATTAATGACTCTGAATTAATAAGTGCTAAGAGTTATTAATTCACAAGCACTGTTTCTGGCTGGTGAACATTACAAGCCACCTAATGGCTAGCCTTCGACTTCCTCTTGTCCTAGATGTCTCGGCTCATCTGTATTTGTCATCATGTCACGCCCATATAGCCTAATGCTCCACAGAGCCTCATAAACTTAGGAGATTATTGACCCCAAGCCTCAGTGTCCTTAAACCAAGCCGTCTCTAAGCCTCTACCTTCCCTGCTTCACTCCCAGAACTCACATTTGTTTCCATTTGGCACAGCAAAATTGTATATTATTTTAAGTCTGTTTGATCTATATTTACTGTAAGTGCGATGTGGCGTCTGTGCCACATAGCAACAATAACTAACATAACCCGGAGACCTTCTTAGCCCTTTGGTCTTTTCCTGAGTTGTTGGTGCATGCTGATTCAAACTTTAAACAGTGTAATTAGCATATGTGAAAGCTGTTCAAATCTACTGTATATTGCTTTTCTGTAAAATGGGGTTGACGACATGGTACCAATATTTCAGTAGTCGGTACCAATATCAGTCAAATTTCACGGTTCTCTGTACCATTTTTCGGTACCATAGCAAAAACCTTTTTTTTTTACTATTTGAAAATTAAATATATTTAATAAATAAATGAAATTAGATTATATTTAATGCTATTAATAATTAATAAGTAAATAATACATTAAAACATTAGCATGTAGCCATCAAATTGTAAACATTGCATTAAAAAATCTAATGAAAAGTTAGTGATAAAATGAAAAACAAATAAACACATTACAGGTAACAGAATAAGTGGCAGGTCTATTGCACTTACACTTTAAGACTTAATGCACGGATCTATTTGATATTGCAGTTTCAGAATCAGTCCGATTGTCACGGTTCTCGATACTGCCAGTACAACAGAAAGACTGGTACGTTACGTTTAATATCAACTTGGTACCGAAGTACCGGTACTTTGACAACCCTACTGTAAAGACACTTTAGCTCTGTTCCAAAACATATTGAGCTTCTTTGCTGCCTTCCAAACACCACTAAAATGAGATACCTTAGGTCAGAGGTTTTCACCCCTGATTCTGGAGACCCACTGTCCTGCAAAGTTTATTTCCAACCTGCTTCAGCACACTTGACTTTGATTTTCAAGCAATGCTGAGGAGCTTGATTAGCTGGTTCACGTGTGTTTGATTAGGGTTGGAGCTAAACTTTTTGGGAAAGTGGGTCCCTAGGAGCAGGGTTGAAGACCCTTCACAATGGGAGCATGCCTATGGTGCCTTAAAATCATACCACCACAAGCAGCTCACTAGGTTGTGAGCAAAATATCTGATAACCAAAAAATGACCATGAATCAGCTCAAACATGGAGCCCAATACCACTTTGCAAATTTGATTTTAGATCAGTAAGTGAGGTTTATCTAAAAAATATCAATAAAATCTTAGTCAGTTACTGTACAAAGCAGAGGTTTCAGCTACAGCAGCCAGCATCTGTTTGCCTGCCCCAAAGCCAACCCTCTTGCAAGGTGTCTGCGCTATTCTTAGTCCTTAGTCGCTTCTAATTGAAACACTGCGACAAGTTGTTGATTTTCTTCAACAGATACATCACTTCATGTTGCTTGCTGGCTTTTTCCTTTGTCATAGGAGTGCGGGTGGGAAGTGCAAATGATTGAAAGGATGTGACAGTTTGGTGGGCATCATTATGGTTGTGTCAGACGATAGTGATTTCCAGTCATAACGCATTAGGTTCACTCTGACAGAGTGCTCAACTACTTTCCCCTCTAGCTAGCCGGGCCAAACAAGTACATTCACTTCAACAATAAAACACAATAGCCTAAGATCAGTGATCACGTTTCTATACATCTGTAGGCCTTCAACAACTTAGAACTTAACTTTGTGTTTGTAATTGTATGATTATTACCATAGTGGTTTACGGACATGTGACATCTACAAAACAGAAAGAATTGTTTTTAACTTTTTCATTTTAACTTTGAGTCTTCTGTCCTGATGCTGTGTACGTGTAGTGGAGTGGCGGGGATGAGAGAGGGGGGTGGTTGGGGTGTGGGAAATTCTGTGTACTCTGTATTGTGTCATGTAAAATTGTCGTTGTATGAATGTATCAGACGTGCTGTAGAGGCAGAACAATTTTCCGAGAGGATAAATAAACATAATCTAATCTAATCTAATTTTCATGCCAACCTGTTCAGTTATCCATTCCATATACCTTAAACTTATAAAATGATTTTATAAAATGTATCCATTCAATTGTGTTGTTGTATCTGTTTATATATATATATTTATTTATTATTATTATTATTTATTTATTTATTTTATAGGGGAACTATACTGACATTCTTGACATTTTTACTTTTGTCCCATTAGCAACAATCCTGCACATAGGTACTACCTAGCAACAGACCCGATGACAGGTCAGCTGTATGTTTCGGACACCAACTCACGACGAATCTTCAGGCCTAAAGCCCTAACAGGAACCAAAGAGCTGTTGCAGAACGCAGAGGTTGTGGCAGGGACTGGAGAACAGTGTCTGCCATTTGACGAGGCTCGATGTGGGGATGGAGGCAAGGCCACCGAGGCGCTACTGCTGGGACCCAAAGGTAAAGAGACTGAACACCTGTACATCAATATGGACATGCACAAATAATACAAAAAAAAACTCTATTTTGCTAAGAAAATAATACTGGTTTCATTTGAAGTTATCAACACAGCAATATCCAGCCATTAAGCACATTTCTCTGAGAGAACTAGTGAGGCCTATGATAGTCACTCAATCAGAGCGCCAGAGGTTTCAGTTCCTTGCCTCTTGGTTTTAGCTCTGACTAGACTAGATAAAAAAATATATATATATCTTCCTGGATATTACTTGCTCTCAACATCACTCTTAGCTCAGGAATAATTCACCACCCAAAAGCACATTGTGAATAATTCACCAAGCGCCGCGTCTTCAGTGACCTGGAAACCACAGGGGCAAGCGTGACATGTGTACCAGTCGTGTTTCGCCTGTTTGCAGATGCAGTGTGTGTGTCTATTTGCAGATTTCACATCTGCCCCCTCCCCCTCTCTATGTAGGCATTGCTGTGGATAAGAACGGGTTCATCTATTTTGTGGATGGTACCATGATCCGGAAAGTAGACCGGAATGGCATCATCTCAACACTGCTGGGGTCTAATGACCTTACATCGGCTCGCCTTCTGACCTGTGATAACAGCATACATATCGGACAGGTATATATCCATTCTCACCTGCTCTACATCACTGCTTAGTGCACTTGAATCTTAAATATGAATTTGTCCATTTATTGCTGCAACAAAAGAAAAGCTGCAATACTGCTAACCTGAGCGTTGTATGGTTTATAGAGTTAAATTCAGTCCAGTTATGCCACTGGGCTAAAACAAAATATTAAAGGGCAGAAAGATCAAACTTCGATTTATTTCAGAATGCGATCTGTGATTCTCAGTACAAAGATATAGTAGTTTTAAACTGATCCTCTTGCTTTATCACTGAAATGGTGTTAGGATGACTGGCCTTGTTTCAAAGATAAAAACAGAGGCTGGAAGCAACTGAAACTGTTGCCTCATTTGAACTGGAAGGCAGGATTGTTTTTCATGTTGTCCTTGATAAATTTTAATATTATTTTGTATTTATTTACAATGTGTTTATAATAATTAAACATTTGTATTATCTGAAACCCTGTAAGTAATAGCTTATTATTTAAAGGACCATAACAGAGAGTCTTAGAGCTTGCCGACTTTTAAATTAAAAGTCTGAATTAATATTTTTGTCTAGCCAACAACTTATAGTAAACTGCACTATGACCTTCTATCCATCCACTGACCTCAAGACAAACAAAAGCCTGAGATCAGCCCTATAGCAGCCTCCACCCAAACAAAAAACAGAGGAACTTTGTTGAAGACCTGGAGCTCCCCCCCATGGCTGCTCTCCATCTAATCAGCTTAGATTAGTGAGTCTGTGGAAAACATCATTGACAGGTCCACTCTGTAGTTTTTTCCTCATTAAAAAAAAGTTTTACACAAAGGAATAAATAGTACATTTGAAAAATATGATTAATATGATGAACACTCCTCTGAGATTAAGACTGCAGTCAAATCAGTAGCCTAATAAAGGCTGTTTTATTTTACATGGAGCAGTTTTTCTCAACATGTGATCTCCAGTTGGGATCACATGATCAGCTGACTACTACTATTAGTTTTATCTCAGTACCCCACTCTGATAGGGCACATTCTGGAATAAATGAATCATAGCTGACTGCAAATAGAGTATGTCTGCAATGACAATAGCTGAAAATGTATGTAATGCTACATTAATGTCGTTAAGTCTCAGCAGTCCAAGACTACCATATCAGCCAACCCAACAAACAAGAAATTGTGTTCTTTGGTAATTGTGTAATTTGGTAATCTCTATTGTGGGTGTAAGAGTGAGACTCCATTTTACCTGCAACTTTATTATCAAGAGGGCCTTTTGCTTGAAATGGGGTGATATGCAGTGTTTAGTAAACTAAATGTATCCACAATCTTAGGCAGAATCCTTTCTCCCCTCTCTTTATTTTTTTCTGGTCTCCCCACCAATCCCATTTGTCTCTGTCTAAGTGATGGAGGTTGGGGACGAGACATAAGGCGGTTGTCTAACATACCCTTGGGTCCAGGCTCAGTGAAGCTCAGTGAAGTATGGATAGACCCAGACAGTTGGTGTCAGCCTCACAATTACCCAAACGTTTGCTGTCGCAAGTCATCGATGTGCATCATTAAGGATATATACAGCTCAACCTACACAACTGTCACCTACCTCAGTTAGGCCAATAGGGACAGCAGAAAATAACTCAAAAAACTCTTCAAGGAAATCTTCGGTTAAATCTGGATTTTAAAATGTTCAGTCTAAATCAAGTTTGTCCCCAGAGCATAAAAGTACTCTAAGGCTACCAAGTTGTCCTTTTGCATATCAGGTGGTGACCTGAGGGTTGATGAAACATTTTAGGTGGCATGTTGTGGCGCACCCAAGTAAAATCCGTTTGCCCTAAGTAAAATCTGGTCTTAAGTTCATGCATTATGTAGAAGGTGGAATCACAGGCGGGCCATGGCTGAGCAGAGAAAGCTTTTATCCACAGGAGCTGCTGTAGTTCAGAACCATTACACTTTAATGTGGTGCTCTTCAAAGACGCTTAACCTGTCTGTGTGGTCAGGATGCAGGTTCATAACAAGAAGGAAAAGAGTGAAAGAGCAGAAAGAGAACCAAGGAGAAGAAATGAAGACACTTGGTTGAAGAAAGTCCCAATTATGCCATATAAGTTGATTTCATTGAGAATAAGTCTCCATTAGTGTTCATTCAAAGCTTTAGGAACAGACTGAAAATTACATTGGCAGCTTATCTTCACAAGAGTGAGATATAGATTATGCAGTTGCATAACTTTTCCCCACTGGCACTTGGCAGTGTTATTGAAGTTGTCGAGACTGTATTCAAGAAATATTGAAACCAGATCATTCAGACAGACAAGACAATGTATAATCAAGGAAAGAATACTTGCACTTTTCTCTGTATGTCTGAGAGAAAGTGTGTGGTGGTGAAGGATTTTATTTTATTAATAGACAATCCAAAAAGGATTGTCCTGGCAAACCTTCTTTAACTGCCTTGTTGAAGCAGTGGATGTATTCCAGTCATCCATGTGGACAATGTTGTTCTGGTTGTGCTTTTGTTTGCCAGACAGTTGTTCCCTGTAGGCGCTGAGGAATTGCATCCCATTGCAAAATAAATGACCCAGCGACAGGCAAATCGAATGAACCAGAGGCACCCAATGTATTAAGCCTCCAAAGTAACAGATCCTTCTTCATCAGTGTCAGACCCAAACATCAACTGTGCACAGAGTGAGAGAGCAGGCGGTAGATGTAATAATGTGTCTGTGTCTGTGTGTATATGCATGCAAGTTTTTGTAAGCTGTTTTTTTTATCTGTCCTTTCTCCAGGTGCGTTTAGAGTGGCCTACAGACCTGGCCATCAACCCTATGGACAACTCTATCTATGTGCTTGACAACAACGTTGTACTACAGATAACCGAGAACAGGCAGGTGCGCATTGTGGCAGGCAGACCTATCCATTGCCAGGTGCCAGGCATTGAGTACACCATGGGAAAGCGTGCCATCCAGACCACTCTAGAAGGTGCAACAGCCATTGCTTTGTCATACAGCGGTGTGCTCTATATTTCTGAGACGGATGAAAAGAAGATCAACCGCATCAGACAAGTCAGCACGGATGGCGAGATTTCTCACTTGGCAGGAGCGCCCTCCGACTGTGACTGCAAGAACGACGCTAACTGTGACTGTTACCAGACGGGCGATGGGTATGCCAAAGACGCAAGGCTAAATGCTCCTTCCTCTCTGGTGGTCTCTCCTGATGGAACGCTCTACGTAGCTGACCTAGGAAACATTAGAATCCGTGCCATACGTCACAATCGACCTCCGCAAGGCTCTTCGGGTCTTTTTGAAGTTGCATCACCTGCCTCGCAAGAACTTTATGTGTTTGACTCCAATGGAACACATCAGTTTACTATGAGCTTAATCACTGGTGACTATAAGTACAACTTTAGCTATAGTAATGAGGATGATGTCACCGCTGTAACAGATAGCAGTGGAAATACGCTCCGGGTTCGTCGTGACCCCAATCGAATGCCAGTGCGCATTGTTGCCCCTGACAACCAGGTCATTTGGCTGACAATTGGTACAAACGGAGGGCTTAAGACCCTCACAGCACAGGGGCAGGAACTAGTGCTCTTCACCTACCATGGAAACAGTGGCCTGCTAGCCACCAAAAGCATCCAAATTGGCTGGACCACATTTTATGAGTGAGTGCTTCTACTAATTCCTTTACACTACAGCACAGCACATTTCTTTTTTATTATTATTAGATTTTAAATTAAGATATTCAGTGTGGTCTCAGATATATGCATATACATACTGAATTTAAAAAAAAAGAAATGAAGTTTGAGTTTTTACCTTTTAAAGATTATTTTAGGATGTGCAGTTTTGTCAGCCTTGACATTTCGGATACATTGATGTTGTAGTGCACATTCCTGCTGTATTGTTTAATAATGCTTCTCTAAGTCTTCAAAAATGCTGCATGTACTTACAAAACCTACCATTTAATTTCACCACATGCTATTTAGAGCATGGTGAAAATGCTAAATGAATTTGAATGACATTTTCCGGCTGGTGGTGTACCAAAAGGTTTTGCTTAATGCCAGTCTGGGGTAGGTCCGTCTGGAAAACATGTTGGACTCAGTGTCTGTGCACCTACCCTGCAATAACCACAAAGACATTGCAGGCATTGACAGACCTTAATGATTATGACTTCAATGAGTCACGTTTTTATTATGTTTGTGGGTAAGAATTAATCCCCATTTTATATTAAAAAAATGTCCTCCGGCCAGTTGTGAGTGTAAGGCAACTCAAACTAGGCAGCATTTGTCAAAAAGCAAACCACACTGGAAAGAAACAGCCTATTACACATTTTTTCGGCACTTTTGTTTACGCCACATTTTTTGACTAGTGTACACAAGCAGATTGTCCATTTGACTTCTGTCAGATAGCATACATATAAACAAGGCCCAAACAAGACTGACTCTAAACCGTACATGCACACTAGTCTGCTTAATGTCATTCCATCATTAGAACTGATGACCACACATAAGTGAGGTCCAACTGCAAAAGGTGCTGTAATGGCATTTTTGATTTTCAGCTATGATAGTGAAGGACGCCTGACCAACGTGACATTCCCCACCGGGATTATCACCAGTCTGATTGGAGAGATGGACAGAGCCCTAACAGTAGACATTGAGACCTCAGGACGAGACGACGATGTCAGCATCACCACCAACCTCTCCTCCATTGACTCATTTTACACATTAGTTCAAGGTGCGCCATATCTCTGCTGTATTATTATTAACAATGCCCTGATGGTGCTTTAAACTGACCTGTTGCTTTAAGTCTTGGAAATGTTCCACACTGCTAATCAAGCTGTAACTCACAGGTTAAATCAATATTAATGACCAAACACTCATTACTCATTCATTAGAGCTAAAATTGTCAGATGGTAATTTATAGTTTCACTATAATCACAGCACCACAGGGAATGAAAACTGGACAGCTGGGTTCTGAAATAATACATCTGCATAGCACAGTTTAAAGCTGAATTATTTTAATGTTAAAATACTTTTAAAAACCTTAGCCCAACTATGCAAAGACAACAAGTAAGACATCTGTAGGTTGATTTCATAAGAAGTATAATCACTGGCATAATCAAAACATCCCAAACTGGCTCAACCAGTGGCCTGAGTTTGGGACAGGACAATATGTGGTAACACTTTATAATAACTACACGATAATAATCATTAGTTAAGCATGAGTAAACAGTTAATTCATCATTCATAAAGCATTAATAGACATTAATAAGCAGTTTATAGATACAGCTATAAATGCTTTCTTCTTGATTTACAAGCATATCTATAATTTATTTAATAATTGTATTTTCATCCTTTATTAATGATCAATTTATTATTTCTAAATGAATAATTGCATTTTTTATAAACCAGTTATTTAAGAGTTTTCAGTGGTTCATAAGATTACTTAGAACGTGTAAGTAAATGATTAATAAACTATTTAAATGTACATTCATACATCTTATTATTCAGACATATAGTGATGGTTACTTAGTGTGTTAATAAACTAATTAACATGAACTTGAATAAACTTTATTAACATGTATTTATGCTGTAATTCAGGGTTAATTCGGGTAGTTATAAAGCATTTAGTAGTGGTCAGTTAACTATGTTTGTGAGCTCATCTAAAGTGAGGACTATTCATGCCTTGTAAAGCATTTATAAAGGAGATTTAAAGGCTGTTAATATTTCTATGTTCTGTATCACTGTGTTGTGTTTGTTACATTTTACTGTTTAGAAGATTGATGCGCCTTCAAATCTCCTTTATAAATGCTTTACAAGGCATGAATAGTCCTCGCTTTAGATTAGCGCACAAAATAGTTAACTGACCACTACTAAATGCTTTATAACTACCTGTATTTACTACATTTACTTACACTTTCTAAGTGATCTTATGAATGACTGACAACTCTTGTTTGTAAATAATGCTATAATTCATTTAGAAATTATTAATTGATCATTAACAAAGTATGAAAATACAATATAAATCAAGAAAAAAGCGTTTTTAGCTGTATTTATAAACTGCTTATTAATGTCTATTAATGCTTTATAAATGATGAATTAACTGTTTACTCATGCTTAACAAATGATTAATAGCATGCAGTTATTATAAAGTGTTACCCAATATGTTTATTTAACCAGTAGCAGATTTTGGAAACCTTTTTGAAAAGTTATTTTTGCAATTTTGTTTAGTGATTCAGAAATTACACACATCTAGGGTGACTTAATGCCAATTTGGGAAACGTCATTACATTAAAATGAATTTAGTTAGATTAAAGAAGATAATGTATTTATGTGTTAAAGTGCAACCACAGCACAAACCAAAGTAGTTAATGTGTCATGGGGTTTTCTTTTTACAAATCCTTTTCTAACCTCCTTACTAAATATGATGGGACTTGAGAATAAAAATCAAGGTGGTGATCCTGCCACACTGAATTAACAGTCTTAACGTAATCCTTTATAACCTATCTTCTCCTGCTTTCCCCCCACTACTTCTCATTTTACTGTTTTCCTCTTCATAGATCAACTAAGAAACAGCTACCAGGTGGGCTATGATAACTCTATGAGGGTCATCTACGCCAATGGAATGGACTCTCACTTCCAGACCGAGCCTCATATTCTTGCAGGCGCATCCAACCCAACAGTGGCCAGAAGAAACATGACGCTGCCTGGAGAAAATGGACAGAACTTGGTGGAGTGGCGCTTCAGAAAAGAACAGAACAGGGGCAAGGTTGTAGTGTTCGGCAGGAAACTCAGGGTATGTAAAATGTAATTTAGAAAACTCTTTGTCAACAGTCATATATATTAGATGTGTTTACTGGCGTAGTCAGAATTATGCATTATGTCTGTACAATATTCTTCGTAATGCTCTTTTTGGCATGACTGATTTGAGAGTGCTAAATTATTGGCATTTTAAAATATGCATTAGTATTTCTGCAAACACTGAAACAAGAGGCTTCATCTTTAATATTAATTGACACAACCCTCATATCCACATTGCTATTTAAACTAATTCTGACATAACGCAACCCACAGACACATATCAGAGAATGGCTTAAGAAAAGCTTTTGTCTATTCATCAGCTTCTGTCAGTGAAACAGACTATCTATTTCTCTTCTAAATTCTCTATTATTTTTTCTATATATATTGTTTTTGTTATGAAGAAGAGTTATGAAGAGCAGCTGAATTGTAATTGAGAGAGAGAGAGAGAGAGAGAGAGAGAGAGAGAGAGAGAGAGAGAGAGAGAGAGAGAGAGAGAGAGAGAGAGAGAGAGAGAGAGACAGAGAGAGAGAGAGAAAGAGAGATTAAAAATGTGTTGATGACCAATATGTATGAAATTTGTGTGTTCTATTCTGTCCTCAAAGCAATATATGTCTCTGAAATTAGGGTAATCAACTCCACACAAAAATACTATACCTGTTGTTAGCAATGAATGTTCTAATCAGTAAAATATTCTGTTTTCCTATCATAAAGGTGAACGGTAGAAACCTGCTGTCTGTGGACTATGACCGTTCACTACGCACAGAGAAAATATATGATGACCATCGAAAGTTCCTTCTAAAGATCGTGTATGATGCCTCTGGTCATCCTACACTGTGGGTGCCCAGCAGTAAGCTGATGTCTGTCAACCTCACCTATTCCAACACTGGCCAGGTCACAAGCCTCCAGAGAGGACCCACAATTGAGAGGGTAGAATACGACAGCCAGGGACGCATAGTCTCCAGAACCTTTGCTGATGCCAAAACCTGGAGTTACACCTATTTGGACAAGGTGAGAATTGTGAATTTTTTAAACAGTAGCTAGGCCTCTTATACCAGAAGACTTGCTAGAGTGTGTTGCAAATGTGTTGTGTTATTTGTCTGAAATTTCCAATGGTTATTTTGCAAGGAAGTTTAAAACGTCTCAATCAGAATTCTAAAGAGATAAATGGATTGGCAGTGTTTGGAAAGTACAAGTTCCTTGTGTTAAATTACGCATGCACATACATTTAATACTCCAGCACAAATTTTTATGAACAATTGTAAGTCTAGTCTATGCTTTTTTGGAGATTGGTAGTATGAATATTCCACTTTCCTTGTATGGAAGTGCAGCCTGGACAATCTGCATAATAATTATGTGTTTCACATAAGAATTCTGGGTTGGAACAAAATGGGAGCAAGTAAATAATGACAGAAAACTTAATTTCTGGTTGAACTGTTTCTTTGAGTTCAAGGTGTCCACAATCCGCCATTATAACTGAGATTTCCTGATGGTTACTCCCTTTGAAGTGGTTTTCCTGAAGCACACTATTATCACTGTGTCAGCAGTACAAACATGAAGTTTGTTGGTCCAGAGAAATAGCTATACTACAATGACTAGTGGGGCAACGGATCACAAAACCCACAGTTCGGATCATTTAAGGTTTAATTTTTCGTATCAGCAAAAACAAAAATGTATATATATATATATGGGGGGGGGGGGGGGGGGGGGGGGGGGGGGGGTAACTTTGCTTTATAACATTGTAACTTAAATGTAATCATTTGGACTTGTTTTGTCTTGCCACTCTATCACGGATCAACTGCGATCCGTTGCACCCCTAACAAATACCACTAGTAATCTAAGGGTCAGAAATGTATGTGGGTGGTTTATATACTTCAGAAACTGGTGTGTACAGAAAGGGAGAGAAACTGGATGTTGTGGATGTTTGTTGAGAGGAAATTTGCTTTATAAAGTCTCATAGACAAAGTTACGGTCTTAAAATGAGACTGCAGGGAAAACTTGGGGTTTGAGCTCAGCCTAATGATACCATAAAGATAGAGACAAAGAGTGATATGAAAAGAATAACTTGTACCCCAACCCTTCAAACTTGCAGGACATCCCAGCTTTTTTGCTGTTGTATGCTGTACACTTTTGTTTATGGACATTTAATTATAATGAAATATTTTTTACAAAGTTTCAGTTAGATAAAAAGTGAGTTTCCCTTAAGAGAGCACTCAGCTACAACCACAAAAGTTTTGTGGCAAGAAAAACCATGGTGTGCAAATGTGTAGATTAAATATGCATGAATAGTCTATCTTTCCGTCGCCTGCCACATGCGCAGGTAGCGTGACCAGTGAGAGGATATCAAACATACGCCACCAGCAGTGGCTAGGGAACTAGAATAATGTCTGTCCAAGTATGGTTGACAAGGTGAAGGCTTCTCAAAGGTAGACACCTCCTGTAGCAATTCCCCAAGATGGAGAGGCCTCTAAGGATATCCCTCAAAATCTGCAGACGTCAGTCAGTTTGCTTATTTTACCAAGCAAGACATGAATATAAGTGGAGTGATGCGGTAGCTCTGAATGCCACAGTCTCAGATCCATTCAACAAAAGGGGTCTGGGGATGTCCGTACTTAAGCCCCACAGCATGAAACACTTATTTATCATCCTTTGCTTCAACTCACCTCTCACATTGTCCAACAAGACCCAAAACAGGCACAGAATAAACATGAGGCCTCCATCATTCATAACTCAAAGACAACTTGCTGACTTGTTTGTTTACCTCAAGCTTCCAGCTTAGCATACAGATGCATTTTAAAACCCCTTTTTATTGATGCCCCAGTTCCACAATATTCAGAGCACGAAAAACGTTTTCAACCCACCTTATTGAGATAAGTATGGGCACATCATGAGGCTAAAGCCTCATATTTATGCAGCAACGCACATTCAACAGACCTGCATTTAGAAGCTTGAGGGTCAAGGAGAACTCAATTAGGCAAAGAACTAATCACTAAATGGAGCGTTAATACCTGCTTTTACACACCATTTGCATTTTAATAGCATGTAAGAAAAGCATGAAAGAGTAATTAATTGTTTAGGTTAATTTCTCCTCTCTCCCACCTTTTGATTTACAGTCCATGGTGCTGCTATTACACAGCCAGCGGCAGTACATTTTTGATTACGATCTGCAGGATCGACTCTCTGCCATCACTATGCCTAGTGTGGCGCGTCACACCATGCAAACTATCCGCTCTGTCGGTTACTACCGCAACATCTACAATCCACCTGAAAGTAATGCCTCAGTTACGGTGGACTACAGTGAGGATGGCCAGCTCTTGCGGGTGGCACACCTGGGCACTGGCCGGCGTGTCCTCTATAAGTACCGGAGACAGAACAAGTTGTCCGAGATCTTATATGACAGCACACGGGTCAGCTTCACCTATGATGAGACAGCAGGTGTGCTGAAAACTGTCAACCTTCAGAGTGAGGGTTTCATTTGTTCTATCAGATATCGACAGATAGGTCCTCTGGTGGACCGACAGATATTCCGCTTCAGTGAGGATGGCATGGTTAATGCCCGCTTTGACTACACCTATGACAATAGCTTCCGAGTCACCAGCATGCAAGGAGTCATCAACGAGACCCCTCTTCCTATAGACCTTTATCAGTTTGACGACATCTCCGGCAAGGTAGAGCAGTTTGGGAAATTCGGAGTAATCTATTATGATATTAATCAGATCATATCAACAGCTGTAATGACCTATACAAAGCACTTTGACGTACATGGCCGCATCAAGGAGATCCAGTACGAGATCTTCCGCTCCCTCATGTACTGGATCACCATCCAGTATGACAACATGGGCCGTGTCACCAAAAGGGAAATAAAGATTGGCCCTTTTGCCAACACCACCAAATATGGCTATGAGTATGATGTGGACGGGCAGCTGCAGACAGTCTACCTAAATGAAAAAATGATGTGGCGGTATAATTATGACCTGAATGGCAACTTACACCTGCTGAACCCTGGCAACAGTGCACGACTCACTCCCCTCCGCTATGACCTACGGGACCGCATCACACGGCTGGGCGATGTGCAATATCGTATGGATGAAGATGGCTTTCTGCGGCAAAGGGGTGCAGAGATCTTTGAGTACAACTCCAAAGGGCTCTTGGTTCGGGTGCATAGTAAAGCCAGTGGCTGGACCATCCAGTACCGCTATGATGGGCTAGGAAGACGCCTGGCCTCTCGTAATAGTCTGGGCCAGCACCTTCAGTTCTTTTATGCGGACCTCAACTACCCAACACGCATCACCCATGTGTACAACCACTCAAGCTCTGAAATTACCTCGCTCTACTATGACCTACAAGGCCATCTGTTTGCCATGGAGATCAGCAGTGGTGAGGAGTTTTACATCGCTTGTGACAACACAGGAACACCACTTGCAGTATTCAGCAGCAATGGGCTTCTCCTCAAGCAGGTGCAATATACTGCTTATGGAGAGATCTACTTTGACTCTAACCCTGACTTCCAGTTGGTTATTGGATTCCATGGTGGCCTATATGACCCTTTAACAAGATTGCTGCACTTTGGAGAGCGAGACTATGACATTCAAGCAGGCCGTTGGACCACCCCAGATATTAGCACCTGGACCAGGGTGGGTAAAGACCCAGCTCCCTTCAACTTGTACATGTTCCGCAATAATAATCCCATCAGCAAGGTGCATGAAGTCAAGGAGTATGTCACAGGTAAGAGAGGGCCCTTCTGGCATACTGTATTGGTGTTTTGTTTGTGCAACCATGATTTTTATTAGTTTAATTGATTAGGGTTTTTTTGTTTTGTTTTTCAATGTCTGTTCTTTCTTTTATAGATGTCAACATCTGGCTTGTGACATTTGGCTTTCATCTGCATAATGTCATCCCAGGATTTCCCATCCCTAAATTTGACCTCACCCAACCCTCACTGGAAATGAGGAAGAGTCAACTATGGGATGACCTACCGGTATGGCATCTAATGCATTTTTCCCTTATGAATCTTATGAATATGTTTGACTTTCACTGTCCTACATAAACTACTTGGCTGGATATTTTTAAAATTTGCTATTTTAGTTTAAAAGAACTCGATGAAAAACAAACTCATTGAACAGTTGAAACTCATTCTCAAGAAAAATAATTCTAATTATCTTATGTGTTTTGTCTTTTTCTGCCAACTTTAGTCCATCTCAGGGGTCCAGCAGGAGGTTATGAGGCAGGCCAAGGCTTTCCTATCTTTTGAGAGGATGCCAGAGATCCAGTTAAGCCGACGACGTTCAAGCCGGGAAAAACCTTGGCTGTGGTTCGCCACAGTCAAATCCCTCATTGGTAAAGGTGTAATGCTTGCCATTACCAGTAAAGGCCAGGTGGCCACTAACGCACTGAACATAGCAAATGAGGACTGCATTAAAGTGGCCACTGTCCTCAACAATGCCTTCTATCTAGAGGACCTGCACTTCACAGTGGAAGGCCGCGACACGCACTACTTTATAAAGACCAGCCTGCCCGAGAGTGACCTGGGTGCCCTGCGACTCACTAGTGGCCGCAAGAGTCTAGAGAACGGTGTCAACGTAACAGTGTCACAGTCTACGACCGTGGTCAATGGGCGGACACGTCGCTTTGCAGATGTGGAGTTGCAGTATGGCGCATTGGCTCTGCATGTGCGCTATGGTATGACACTGGACGAAGAGAAGGCACGTGTCTTAGAGCAGGCCCGCCAAAGAGCACTGTCAAGTGCATGGGCGCGGGAGCAGCAGCGTGTGCGTGACGGGGAGGAGGGAGTGCGTCTTTGGACAGAGGGGGAGAAGAGGCAGTTGCTCAGCTCTGGGAAGGTGCTGGGTTATGACGGCTACTATGTACTATCAGTGGAGCAGTACCCTGAACTGGCCGACAGTGCCAACAATATCCAGTTCCTGAGGCAGAGCGAGATTGGGAAGAGGTAACAGTCTGCACAGCACAGGCTGTTCAACAGACTACTGCCCCTCTTCTCCCCAAGCTCCTCTCTCCTGTGTACACACTCCCAGAACTCCTATCCCAGAGACTTAAGGGAAAGGGTTTATGTCAGAGAAGTGAGGAGTTGTGCCTAAGTGCCACACACACACTGCAATTATACAAAAAAGAAACTTGAGGCACTTCCTCTCATTGACTGAACCACACCCCCATTCTACATATTTGTCCACATTATTGCATTGAATGGATAATGGACTCTCTAAGAGAGCAACCCAAGAAAAAAAAAACTCAGTTATGATTTGTTTTTGTCTTCTTCTTTTTTTTGTTGCTTTTTTATATAAAACCTTAAAGGTGACTTGGTCAGTGATAAAAATGGAGGAAAAAAAGCAAATGTGTTTACATGCAAAGACCACTGCACCCAGATGAACTAATATAATGTCTTTTTTCGCAAGACAGTGACTAATTCAGTGGTTCGAACTGTCCTGGGCATCCTTGTTTTCAGCAAAATTTGGTCAACTAGTGAGGACTGAGGTTTCAGACTGTGAGCTAGTTGATCGTTTCTCTTCTGCTTTGATTTTGTTAAGGGACACAGTTGTGGTTCATATAATCAAATCTGAGTGTACAATCTCATTCCTGAACCAACCCCAAGTGGTGAATAGAGCGGAAACTGACAGAACAAAATATATAAATATATATCTCATAACTGACCGGTACTTTGACAAGAGATGTTAGAATATCTTTATGGATTTTTTTTAATTAAAAAATTCCACTTATCCGTACAATATTAGTCGCAGAGAAAGTAATTTATGTACAGTGTTTATACATAAAAATAAAATCTTACAAATATTGAGACTTTTTCGTCTTGTCATGCATTACTGTTTATACTCATGAATTTTAATATTTTATCTTATCAAAATTTGTGGTAATGCTAATTGAAATAAAATCAGCTGTAATGTGTCATTGAATCCTCAACATTGTTTTTCTTCTCTTTCCATCCTCTGAAACTGATTGTTGCCATTTTTTCATTTTTTTTCTCTCTTTTTTCCAGATTGTCTAAATATGTTCAGTGATTTCATGCTGTTGCTGCGGCTGTAATCAACAATAGGTTTAGAGTAGCTGTCAGATGTGGGTTGAGTAAATACTACACTCGAATACTAAAAACCCAACAAGGGTTTAGTAATTTGCCAGAAATTATCTAAATTGTTCCTTTACAGTAATGTCATGGTAATGGTATTGTTCTGTCTTTAATTGGAATGCATTTCAAGCTTAAAGTGTCACTTTCTGTCCAGAGATACAACTTCAAGCTTTAGCCTCGCTTTCTATACAGAGATATGGTTTTTTTTTCAGAAAGTTTCCTTTTTAATGTTTTAGATTAGGAACATATCACACTAGCATTAGTGTCTATTGCCACTGGCAGCATGGGGCGAAAAAAAAACTTCCAAGGAGTTTATATCCCTGCATTTTTACCAAGACTAAAACCTCCCTAGACATGAAGAATGCTCAAACTCTCTTGAATCAAAAGGGACATTAGAGAGCAGACAGAGTGTGGCTTTTTCCAGTGAACACAGATATTGCCCTATGATCATGTTATGATGGCAGAAGTAAAGTGTTCTGCATGGGGCTGAATTTATGTAGCTTACATAAGTTCTACAGCTAGATGAATTTATGAATTTAGGGTGTGTCCACACTTGGCATGTTTGGCTTGATTAAAATGAACCCGAGTGTGTTGCTCTGTTAGTGCAATTTATTTGAATTAGTGTGAACGCTACCGTCTGAACCCTGGTGCGCACCAAAAAAGCGGCCTGAGACCCCTGAAAAGATGAGTCTCGGCCCGCTTCCAAACGAACTCTGGTGCGGTCCGAATGATATATAAACAAAAAAAACGAACCAGAGACGTGTACACGAACCAAAAACAGGAAGATGAGACCCTAAAAAGGACAGAATGCTCAAGCATAGCTGTTTTTTCTCGTCATAGTCGCGATGTTGCCCATCACAGTTCGGGACAGGCAGAACTGTGTCTCCTCGGAGCAGATCTTCGTTTGTGTGTGTGACGGAGGAATTCCTGCCGCTGTTTTGATTCCTTTACACATTTTATAAGCTATTCAAGAGTTCTTAGTTGGTCAAAATACAACGAGCGCATTTATCCCAGCACGCAGCATTGGTTTGGACGTTCAGTAGGTTCAGTCTCAAAATAGGCAATACTTCATCAGGGAGGGAGGGGGGTCCGGACCAAACGAACTAAGCGAACCGAACTACAAGTGTGAACACACCCTGAAAGAGCACCAAATATGAAGTGAACAGTTACCTAAAAAAGATTTTCATCATGACCCATATGAACGAGATTGATTTAGGATTTATTTTACTTTGAAACATTTGATCAATGAATTCATCTGAGAGCACCACAAACATTAAAGTGATCAGAAGTCACCCCAAAAGGGAAAAACATTATTAAATTGTATGCCTAAATGGACTGCCTCCTTCTTCAGATACAGATACTGTTTTTGTAAAGGCTTTTTAAAGATTGTATAAAATAAAATGTTCTGACTAATGAATGAGAAAATATTGTTTCCATTTTAGTTTGCTGTTTTCCTATGACAAGTTTTTTAATCAATCATGTAATTGTACGGTGGAGCATATTTTTCTATTCATGTGTGAATTGAGGTCTGAAGGAGATTTTACCCACCTGTGGGCCTGTGAGGTTTTGTTTGGGATTCTCAGTTACTGACTGATTGGAAGGGTCTTTGTTAGGGTGAACTTTTCCCTCTGGAAAAAAGGTGAGCACTTAATTAAAACACTAGTAATAACAGAACAAGAACCACTGCAATATTAAGGGGAAAAAGTGTTTGCCTTTAAAGGTCTACACAGATTCTCCGAGTTGCTCTGCAATACAGTAATGTTGTTTGTTGGCAGAAGGAATGGCCACTGCACTCAGGAGCCCTTCAATCAGTGTGTACAAACAAATTCCAATTTTCAACATTTGTTTGTCAAAATTATTCTTACTAAAACCCAGAACTAGCTTAACAGATGCGGATTTGCGGAAAACATGTTACTGAGTAGCGGTGAGGATATAAATGTATGTGAGAGGAGAAGTGAGAAAAGAAAAAGTCCTGATATGTTTGCTATTAATTGCATGCATACAGTGTAAACTCAACGAATCAAAGAAAGGTCACATTTTTCTCTTGCAGCATATTAGTGCCAATATGTACGTGGTCTGTTTTGATATTTCTTTGCACTACAATGTATATGTTAAAGATGATGCCTCTACATTATACATTATTGCAGTCGTCACATCTCTGGTCGGATCTGAGGGAAGATTGTAAAAACTGGTTATTTTTCCTAAATTAAAAGGAAAGATGCCTGTACAGAAAATCATCAGTATTTAATTTATAACTTTTGAATAAATGCCGTTGTTATCACACAGTTCAGTCACTTAACAGTAATGTTTTCTCATATCGGATCTGATGTGGGATTTGGTGAACCTAAAATGTGTGCATTGTCTGACTGAATTTGTCTGAGTACTGAACATTTAAAAATGCTGTGTGTGATTAGCTTTGTTGCTACTGCAACAAGACAACCATTGCTTTTTTAAATTACTTTGTTTTTTGAACATTCTCTACATTTTGTGTATTTTGTATTATCTGTTATTCCAAACAAATACTACAAACTGAAGTGATTTTACCTGTAAATTCAATAACTTATCTTACAATCTCTCATTTGTAATGAGGATTTAGAGGAAGTTGTATACTGATGTCATGTTATTTGTTTTTGCTCAATTTTGCTTTTGTATTGTTTTATAGCCATGCGGCATCTCGAAAAGGCTTATGATTTCCATTTGATAGACACGTCTGTTTAGAGTGCAATTAAAGTGCAATTTTGATGTAATCTAAACTAGATCACTGCTGGATTCATTACCTTTTATCTTCAACATGTTTAATGCTCCACAGAGATCAATCATAAAAATAAAATGTAATATTCAAAATGGTTGTGTATTTATTAGTCCATTTCACAAATGTGACCACATTCATATCTTACCCATTTAGCCGGTCAGCAGAAGAATGCAATAGAGCAGTTGTTCTCAAACTGTGGGTGGTACATAGTGTTGCCCTGGAAATGTACACTAGTAAAAAATAATAACAAAATAATTCGATTTTTTTTTTAGATCTAATGTCTTGTTACTATTGTGGTGTATGTGTGTTTTTTAGATGCTAGCGATTTTACAGATCAGCAAAGGGCCAATCAATAATTCGATGAGCAGGGATATTGATTTATCAAAATTTGGCATTATTCATTCTGTCATTTACTCATGTCATTCCAAACCTGGATGACTTTCTTTCTTCTGCAAAATACAAAATATATTTTTAATTTCTACATTTGCTCAATGCAAAAAAAATAAAAAATAGAACGAACATTGTTGGTGACTAGGTGATGCTTTGTTCTGAGTTGACTGAAAGTGGTACTTGGCCTGAAATGTTTGAGAATTCACCGAAACTGAATATCAGTTCAGTATCCACAACAGAACAGATAAAACAGAAATAGAAAATAAATAAATAGATAACGTACAGGCAGACTGTCATCACAAAATAATCATTGACAGGATAATAAATATAGATGTTACAAAGAAAGCATGTACTGTATGTGAAATCGTTATGAAATTGCTCATTTCACGGTTTCATGATTTCCTATAATTCATCAATTATCCATACGTTTCATAAATTCTTTCTTATGAAGCAGAGAGCCTTAAGGATTTGGGCCAGAAGACAGTTTCTGATTTCATGGGCAAAGGCACATTCCTTACTGCAGAGAAATAGCTTTGCTGCCCCTTTGCTGTTTTGAGAGCACCAGTCCAGATGTGTTTCCATAACAGTGTTTGAGGCTCACAGTGGCATAGTGCTTTCAATCAGAGTGGGAGTGGGACGCCGTCCAAAAGGACCTACATCTCAAATGTGGTCGTGTTTCCAGCAGCTGCAGCTGCCGAACAGAACACACAAAGCACACTTAGAGGATATGGGAAGGCTTGTCAAAAAAAAACCTGACTGGTTGTAATGGGTTTTCCAGTCATTTCTGCTGCATGTCTTTAAGGCCAACCACATCTCTTTTGTTTGCCATTTATGAGAAGGTCTGAAGTGCTGAAACCAAGGCCGCGTGGTGAAATGCCTTACAGGTGCTGTGTGTCTGTTTGCTCTCATCACTGGAGCTCCATTATACTCTCAAAGCAATCTTAGCATCCAGCACAGGCTGTTCCTTGAGTGTGTGACAGACAAACGATATACAGCCTGAAGGCTACTGCTAACCTTCTGATTTATTTTATGAATGCGAGTTAAACAAATCAGATGTTGTGTCGGGTAAAAACAAAAAAAAAATAGCTTACTGAATATCAAAAGTAAAAAAGTATAACTGGAAGTAGAGATGATATGATACCATCGTTTCAGAACTGATCCGATCCCAATACCAAAATTCAGAGTATCGGTCGATGCCGACACCGATCCGATACCAGCGCAGTTTTTTTAAATCATTGTAGAATTTCTACAACTGTGTGTGTGGAACTTATAATCACACTTTTATATTAAACACAACCTACTAAATACAGACTACTTCATTATAAAGAAAAACAACGAATGAATGAAAAAATATTTATTCATAATCTATGACAAATATATATTGAACTAGGTTAGTGGATAATTCAGCAGCAAGTTATTCTAGAAAAATCATGAGTGCACAATTATTATATGAAATCTAAGTATTTAATTTAAAAAAAAACATTATTTAGTGTGGAACAAATTAAAATGAATAAGCATAGCACTAAACCTGGTAAAATGTTACACATTGCTTGTATTGTTATAAAATACATGAATGAAAAACAAATTATACAGATCATATAAATTATATAAATATAGAAGTAAACATATTTGAATTAAAGACATTTCTTTTAAACGTAGTGTAGCTTTTTAATCAGGCAACAACATATGATATATAGGACAGAACAAGATAGGCTATGAATAATCTTTCATTGCTCAAAAGTATTATGATATGAAAGGTACAGAGTGCCACAAAGCGCTTATGTGCATCCCGGACACCTGGTAGCCAGTAACATGATTTAGAAACAGTAATGAACTCCAGAAAGATAAAGTACTTTTATGCAAAACCATAAACATTTATACAAATCAAGTATAATAATGGGAACATTGAATGATCTTGGAGAGCGTTTTACCGTGCTGACTGTTGTAACCGAAACTAAAGCGAATGCTGAATGGAGGGTGACAGACAGCCACAGCGGAGGGAAGAGTTGAACTTTTATTTAATTACTTAAATATTCATCTGTACATCATATTAAGCTATCGAATGGCTTCAGAAGACTTGGAATATAGTGCACGAAAACTTCAAGGGGCTTTATAATGTGTTTATGCCTTTTGTGGGACTTAACAAAGAACGGAATAGTATGCACAAAATGGATTTGGATCTGTCCTGTCTGACCGAAACCTGATCCGGCAAAGAATGGCGGTATCGGAGCCGATACCGATACTAGTGTCGGATCGGTGCATCCCTAGCTGCAAGCAGCGATGACAGGCCCAAGCACCGGAGCCACCACCCATCAAGTTATCACCAGCGCCGTCAAGTTATCTTGATGACTTCAGGCAAAAAGTGCACGGTGGGCAATATGCATTTAAGCTAGTAAATATAAAAGTGAAACAATCAGCCTAATCTGTTGAGTTATAGTAGTTAAAAACAGAGCAATAAAAGCAACAGCAATAAAGTGAAAAAATAAAGTATAGGCCTATTTACAATATTCACATGAAACTTAAAACACTAAAACTAGAAAAGTCTATTCGCACCATATGTAGTAACTGAGAGTGGATCAATCAGAGATTATTAGTTCAAACAGAATCCCATAGAAAGTCCAAATGCACAATACTATAAATAAGAAATATGTCATTTGAGATGCCATTCAGTCAGGAAACTAACTGACCCTTCTACAAGACAGAGAACGCTTGTAAAAGATAATCCCAACTAGAGAACGAACATAAGATGTTCAATGTTAGACAGTTTTAGAGATAGCGGCTTCTGGATCATTCTTTTGCTTCAGCTGTTTTACCCATTTCTTGTCTCTCGTCTGAAAACACTATGACCTCTCTCTTTAGTGTCTTCATGGTCGTCTTTACAGATTCCTCAAACTTACAGAACTTAACTCTTTCCCCGCCGTTGACGGAAATTTTCCAGCTTTCCGTTTTTTCATGCGGTAGGAGGCGCTATTAGGCATCTTCTGAAAGAGTACTGAATCTCCTGATTAAAAAAAAGGCGAAGAAGAAGCAGAAAAACGCGATATCATATTTAAGCATATGCATATGTAAAATAACTCGATCATCAACATTATTTGAACAGCATATAAATTAAAACTGCCTAATGTTACTGAATGAAATGTCAACCCAGGATGAGGTATAGTATAGGAGGACTGTGCAAGCATTAGGGGTGCTGATGGACTCGATCTACTCCATCTATGTTTTGATCATCGTTCTGAATCTGATCCAGACGTAGTCTTTGGCAAAAAAAAAACCCACAATTTTCTCAGCTTTTTGCTCAAAATATTGCTTTTTTAATTAAACTTACCCATATTTATGTTGATAAAAAGGATTGCATGAAGCTAGAATAAGACTGGGTTGTTTTGTTTTTAAAGCAGAGGGTCTGTTCTTTTTGAAAAATTGCATATTCAGATGTACATACAAAAATAAATATTCTGGGACTCTGTGAATATTCTGAAACTTTTGTGAAAATGATCAAAAATACTGGCAGTGGCTGGGACCTTTTTTCAAAAACGATGGCAGGGAAATAGTTAAAATCAACAGCCTCTCTAAAATACACTTCACGGTTAAGATTACTTTCATCAGAGTCTTTAAAATCCTTCTTTAGTTTTAAAATAACCACCTAAGCGCAAAGCTGTGCACACTAGGGCTGAACGATTAATTGCATTTGCGATAATGTATGATAAAACAATATTTTTTTAACCACAAAGGCTGCGATTACATCTCTGGTCACGTGATACGCGACAGTAAAGCAGTCTGCAGAGAAAGCATCAACCTGGCATGCTACGCTGTACCTTGACCTGTTGTACAATGGCCTCAGGCTCGACAGAACCTGACCCTGCGGAATCTTTAGTGTCAAAGAGGAACAGTACATCAGTTGTGTGAGACTATTTTGGCTTTAAAAAAGTAGATGCTGCACAGCGTCAGTATAACGCAGTTCGTTGTTGTTATGAGAAGGAGGAGGCGGGAACCGGCAAACATTGAAAGACTTTAATAATAAAATAAACAAATACAAAATGAAAGTAAAGGTAGCAGCCCCTCACGGACGACTGCTGCCACATATAATAAAACAGAAACATAAATCCAGGCCTGTCCTCTCTCGTCCTTCACTGTCGCCAATCCTCCTTTAATGCTTCCGCTCCTCCGTGAGAGATATGAGACCGGTTCATCATGCAGGTGTCGCTCATCAGCAATCACACCACCGGCCTCACGGCGTTCTCTCACGGCCCTCGACCTCGTCCTGCTCGCCACAGTCAGGTATTGTGCAAAACCTGCCTTGCCAATGTTGCTACCTCACGGGGCAACAATACTAGCCTGATTCAGCCCTTAAAAAAACACCAAAAATCCCTGTACAATAGTTGCATGGCTAAAAAGGCAAACACCAGTGTCAAGTAAGCCAAATACCACCCGACAGGCATCACTGACTGAAATGTTTTAAAGCGTACTAACTTCACAGAATCTACTTCAAGAAGGTACTTGGAAATTACTCAAGCAGTAACAGAGTTCATTGCAAAAGATATGATGCCCCTCAGTACGGTGACCAAGCCTAGGTTCACAGCTTTGATAAATACACTGGATAAGCGGAACAGCAAGCCCTCCCGCACATATTTTAGCCAGGTCGCCATACCGGAGCTACACAAATAATGCAAACATACAGTAGAGTCGCAGCAGAACTGAAAACAAAGGAGTTTTTCGCTGCTACAACTGACATGTAGTCAAGCCATACAGCGGACAACTATCAGAGTCTTACAGTGCATTTCATTACTGAAGACTTCGACCTCAAAGCTCGCTGCCTTCAAACTGCCAACTTCCCAGACGACCACACAGGGGAAAGCCGGAGCCGGCCTGAGAGAGGGACTTGCCAGCTGGGATCTCCATGAAGAGAACCTTGTCTGCACTACGACGGACATTGTATCAAATATGATGAAGGCAGCCCAACTTAATGAATGGACCAGGCTCCAGTGTTTCAGGCACAGATTACATCTTGGCATTGGTAAGTTTGTATCTCGTGTGTGTGTGACTGAGAAGGAGAGAGAGAGAGATACAATGTGTTTTCAGAGTGAGAGAGAATGTGATTGTGTGTAATGGTGATAGCCTTGTATCACACAACTCAAATTGTATGAATTTTTTAATTGTTATTTATGTTTCCAGAAAATGCAGTCAAAGATGACGGAGTGTCAAGAGCAATAGGGCTGTGCAAGAAGCTGGTCGGGAACTTCTCCCACAGTTGGAAGAAGGAGGCAGCAATGACTGAGGCACCGAGAGAGCTCAAACTTCCTAAGCACACTCTCATAACTGAGTGCTCAACAAGATGGGGATCGACAGAAAATATGATTGCCAGAGTGCTAGAACAGGCCAAAGCCACATCCCATGTATTGTTAGGTGACCGATATGCACTCTCCCTCATCCCAACCTGGCAGGATATTGAAGTGTTGGAGTCTATTCACAAGGCACTGCATCCTCTCCTGGAATTTACAGACACTCTTTCTGGAGAGGAGTATGTGAACATCTCAATCCTCGAGCCAATTCTCCACCTTCTGGCCACATCATCCTGGCTAAAAATATAGACCAGACTATGTCGATTAAAACCAAGGTCCTCAATGACAAATATAGTGACCCCTACACCCAGGAGCTTTTGGGTGTTCCGTCATTCATTGACCCTAAGTTCAAAACGCAGTACATCAGCACAAACAAACAACATCCCTGCCATTAAGACCCGACTGAAGACGGAAATACTATAATAATCAACAAGATGTACACCAATGTGTCTTTCCCTTGGCAAGCCACCTTCCCACTCCTGGGGTTGAAACATTCCACCCTGCGGGCCGGACACCCCAGTGTTTCTCCATATGCAGCCCCCTCCCGGGTCATATGTGTATCCCCCCCCCCCCCCCCCCCTCCCTCCCCCCCCCCTCCCTTCGGGCAGGCAATAATTGCATATTTCCACTGAGATATGCTCCCAGTATACCTTGGTATTCCTGTGTTGAGTACGGCTGTCGCGGTGAAGGAATTCCCCTTGCGGTAATTTTGAGTGGCTCAATAGCGCGATATGCGGTATTACCGCCATTTATTTATTTATATTTATTTGTTGCTATAAATACGTGTTATGACGTGGTCAGCATACACAAAAACAATGTAACCAATGTAACCGAAACTAAACAGCGTCTCTGCGCATTGAAAGACTGTCACTCAGCGCGCAGTTACATTGTTATGCCAACGGACTGTCTTTGAGTGAGTCATTAAACCGTTCATTCAACGAATACATTCAAAAAAGCTGATTCCTTAAATGATAGATGTAATGAAACTGTCATAATGTGGGTCTTGTGTCCTGTCATGTTTAGTGTCATTAGTGTCTTGTCATTAGTTATCCCAGGTGTTTCTTGTTATCCACGCCCCCTTGTTACCCTGTCTGCTCGTTTGTCTCTGATTATTTAAGCCCTGTGTTTCTGCCCTGTCTTTGTCAGTTATTGAATGAATGTTTTTACATACCACGAGTGTCTTGTCTGTTCTGAGTTTAGTCTGCATTATTAAAGTCTACTGCTGCATTTAGATCCGACTACCGCCTTTGCTCCCACGCAATTCATGACAGAATAACTGACCTCCCAGGATCTAGCAGTTAGGAGAACAACTCACCACAATATGGATCCAGCAGTTCTCAGCAACCAGGCTCTCAGAAGTTTCCTTGCCTCGATGTTTCAGGAGGGCCAGCCCATCGAGAGGTACGCAGGGGACTTTACGTCGTGCTGTCGTCTGGGGGCTCTAGACGACCTTGAGCTCATGGAACTGTTTTGGAGCGGGTTGGACGAGGACATTGCCGAGTTGATGCCGGATGACTGTACCAGCTGGACCCTAGAGGGGTATGTCAACCTGGCTCTCTTCTGGAGCGGTTCGTCATTTACTGTGGGCGTGGAGGAGAAGAAGCGGCGAGAGCCCGCGCTCCGCGAGACCGCGCTTCACTTCAGCTCTGCCGAGACCACGCTCCACAAGCCCGCGCTTCACGTCTGCTCAGCCGAACCCGCGCTCCTCAAGCCCGCGCTTCACGTCTGCTCAGCCAAACCCACTTTTCGTGTCGGACCCCTCGAGCCCGTATTCCGCACTGGTCCTGTTGAATTTGCTAATCCAGAGACCGCGGCGGAGGTTTCGCCGGCCGAACCGGAGTTTGAACACGTGCCAGCCGGCGCGAAGGAATCAAGTGAGCCAACTGCCAAGTCAAGTACCGCCGAATCAAGTGAGTCAAGTGCCGCCGATTCAAGTGAGTCAAGTGCCGCCGATTCAAGTGAGTCAAGTGCCGCCGAGTCAAGTGAGTCAAGTGCCGCCGAGTCAAGTGAGTCAAGTGCCGCCGAGTCAAGTGAGTCAAGTCCCGAGTCAAGTGAGTCAAGTCCCGAGTCAAGTGAGTCAAGTCCCGAGTCAAGTGAGTCAAGTCCCGAGTCAAGTAAGTCAAGTGAGTCAAGTCCCGAGTCAAGTGAGTCAAGTCCCGAGTCAAGTGAGTCAAGTCCCGAGTCAAGTGAGTCAAGTCCCGAGTCAAGTGAGTCAACTGAATCAAGTCCCGAGTCAAGTGAATCAAGTGCCGTGTCAAGTGAATCTAGTGCTGTGTCAAGTGAATCTAGTGCCAAGTCGAGTGAATCAAATGAGTCGAGCCAAATGAGTGAATCCAGTCAAGTCAGTGTATCAAGCCCAGTGACTCGCCGTCGCAGGAGGAGAAGGAGGACTCGTTTGGTTCGCCAGGCTCCGGTGGGTGTTCCCAGACTCCTCGTCCTGCCGGCCCCGCCTCTGCGCCTCGCCCTGCCGGCCCCGCTTCTGCGCCTCGCTCTGCCGGCCCCCGCCTCTGCGCCTCGCCCTGCCGGCCCCGCCTCTGCGCCTCGCCCTGCCAGCCCCGCCTCTACGCCTCGCCTCGCCCTTTTTTTTTTTTTTTGGGGGGCGTCAGGAGCCGCCCTTAAGGGGGGGGTTATGTCATAATGTGGGTCTTGTGTCCTGTCATGTTTAGTGTCATTAGTGTCTTGTCATTAGTTATCTCAGGTGTTTCTTGTTATCCACGCCCCCTTGTTACCCTGTCTGCTCATTTGTCTCTGATTATTTAAGCCCTGTGTTTCTGCCCTGTCTTTGTCAGTTATTGAATGAATGTTTTTACGTACCACGAGTGTCTTGTCTGTTCTGAGTTTAGTCTGCATTATTAAAGTCTACTGCTGCATTTAGATCCGACTACCGCCTTTGCTTCCACGCAATTCATGACAGAAACAAGGCGTTAATTATTTTTTTTTAAATTTGAGCTCCACTTTTCAAGGCTCAGCTGGCCAGCAATGCTTCACTTTTGGGCAAAGCTGAAGCAATGCTTCACTTAATAGAGACCAATGCGTGACTCGCTGCTTTCCCCCCAAGGCTTCCTCGCGCTGTGTAATGCTGACCAGCGCTGCCGCCAGTCATGGTAAATACCCTTACACGTTAAAAGGATGATACGACGAATATTTTGCTTTCCTTGGAAACGGCAACCTTTTCACGAATATACATGACTTGACTTCAAAGACAGACGCAGGTAATCGCACGCGCTCAGGCGATCTCATTCACTGTCTGTTTAGGCTTAAGTCCAAATCCACGAAGCCTCTGTACAAATCACCATGATAAACAGTCTTGTTATCATTATTAACTTATTTAACATTCAATACACATGGTACGAACTACGAAGGGTGGCCTTATGAAAAAAGAAAACGCGGTTTGGCGGTTGCTGCGGTTACTTCCATTCCTCTGCGGTTGGCCTGTCAGTAGCGCGGTATTGCAATATTGCGGTTCTCGCGACAGCCCTAGTGTTGAGTAGGAGTCCTTCGTCCGTGCTAGTCTCACGACAGGGAGCTCAGACTTACGCAGGGCACTGGAAGACAGCCGAGGTGGCGTGATTAGACTGGGAACCCCATTTCGACGTCATTCGACGTAACTCGAAGTGAATACGAAAGGGAACGTCTCGGTTACGTATGTAACCCTCGTTCCCTGAGTAGGGAACGGAGATGTTACGTCTCCCTGACACTTCGCTGTACCGCTGGAACATCCTGAGTTCAGTCTCGGCTCCTCAGCAAGTAACATATCTGCATATTGCCAGCGTACTTCCTTATATACCCACGAGGTGGGGCGGGGTCACACTATGCAAAATCTGCAGTCCCATGGCATTTCTTTGCCATTGGCTCGTTTTGTAATACCCCATTTCGTCATCATTCGAACGTAACGTCTCTGTTCCCTACTCAGGGAACGAGGGTTACATACGTAACCGAGACGTTTTTCAACACACAAATTAATGTTTCTTTCCCTCCTCGACCCCCAGCAGTTTCAAACCTACCGGAAAAAATCAACCTTATTCAGCCTTATTTAGCTTAACGCAGAGTCATAGAGTTCCATTCGATCTGTCCCGACTCCCGGGTAAAAACAGAACTGACTGTAACGTATGTCATGAATGATTTTGAAGGCAAAAGTCCCACTGATCTCATTGATTTCCTTCAAAAAATCTGTGTGAGAGCATTAGGCAGCTGTACACATCGTCATGTTTAGCGGTGACTGTCCCTATG
Source organism: Rhinichthys klamathensis goyatoka (assembly GCF_029890125.1). Lineage (NCBI taxonomy): Eukaryota > Metazoa > Chordata > Actinopteri > Cypriniformes > Leuciscidae > Rhinichthys > Rhinichthys klamathensis. The sequence goes on from NW_026606840.1 coordinate 4,299,759, forward strand.
TCCACTGCTTCTGTCAAGCGGACATTCTCAGCCCTAAAGTGAATTAAAACTTATGCCAGAAATATGATTGGACAGACTCGACTTTCAGCATTAGCCCCCATGGCGATAGAAAAGGTTGTTAGGACTGAAACGCACAGATAACCTGTACAACAGAGTAATTGAAGTCTTCTTGAGGAAAGAAATTAGGATGGATTTTGTGTAAAAAAAAAAAATCAGTAGGTTTAGTGAGTAATATATTGCTTTTTTTGGTCCCCGTTATTTCTGTGATGAATATGATTTTCTTCTTAATTTTTCTTGTACATTTTTTTTAAACTTTCATACTATTGTAACGTCTGGAGAACGACAAGACAAGGCTCCGTTTCTGAACTTTTTAATCAGAGTGCAATAACAACTCAAAGCACAAGCCTAACTCACTCGCTCGTTTCTCTCTACCCAGCCTTTTCCGAACTCACCGCATTAACCCTGCCGGTGCAAAATAAAACAGCAATTTTACAACAATTATAAAGAGTCCGTGCGCTACACTATTAAAAGTTATTAATTCAGGACACCACTGAAGGCCTAGGTGTGAAATGCACCGCCCGCTACTGAAACCAGCCGATGTATTGAAAGAATATCCTGATTAGTCATGATCTTAAAACACTCCTCTCAACACAGCGTATTTGAAATATTTAAATGTTCCCTTTACGGGCCACCATACGTAACAACCAACTTAATCAGAGTTATACAAGTAAAAAATTAAACTGTCAGATTAAACTGTGTGAGGTTGAGAGTGTTAAAAAAAGATGAGATGAACAACAGTAATAAAGTCAATAAATGAATTGTATTTACAATATTCACATGAAACTTAAAACATTTTTTTTTTACGGTTTAACAGACAAGGCATAGATTAAGCCAGGATTAGGCCTTAGTTCAATTAGGGCATTTAAGTGGCTTTTATAAACGTGCCTTAGGGGGGGGGGGAAAACATTACTGAGTTTTTTCTGTGAAAAAACAATGGCACTGTCCCAGTATTATTTAAAGAGATACACAGATTAAACAACATGTAAACCTATTAAAACGCTAATAAAACCATTATAATATATAGAGTGTGTCTTTTGTGACAGTGTTACAAGAGGATTATGTTCAAGTCATTTACATTTACATTTACATTTAGTCATTTAGCAGACGCTTTTATCCAAAGCGACTTACATCTGAGGACTAAAGCAAGCGAGTCATTGTGAAGAGGGAAGAACGACGCAAGAAGTGCTCAAAATACAAAGTTCAGGCATTGCTCAGAGTAGCAAAAGCCAGACAAGGGAAGATTTAAAAGGGAAGGAAAGATTTAAAAGAGAAGATTTTTATTTTATAAAAAAAAAAAAAAAAAAAATATGTTAAGTACTCACGGAAGAGATGAGTTTTCAGTTGTCTTTTGAATGCTGTCAGGGATTCTGCATTACGGACGAGGGTGGGGAGTTCATTCCACCAACATGGAACCGTGAATGAGAATGTTCTGGAGAGTGATTTAGTGCCTCGCTGTGATGGCACCACGAGCCGTCGCTCCTTGGCCGATCGTAGGCTTCTGGTAGGGACGTAGACTTGTAGTAGGGAGTGAAAGTAGGACGGAGCTGAGTCTGTGGTAGATCTGTAAGCAAGCGTCAAAGCTTTGAATTTGATGCGAGCAGCGAGTGGTAGCCAATGCAGGGAGATGAACAGCGGAGTGACGTGGGCCCTTTTGGGCTCGTTGAAGACAAGGCGGGCTGCAGCATTCTGGATCATTTGTAGAGGTTTAGTAACACATGATGGAAGTCCAGCCAGAAGAGCATTGCCGTAATCAAGCCTAGAAATAACCAGGGCCTGGACGAGAAGTTGTGTTGCATGCTCAGTTAGGAAAGGCCTGATCTTCCTGATGTTATACATTGCAAACCTGCATGATCGAGCTGTCTTTGTAATGTGGTCTGTGAAGGTCAGCTGGTCATCAAATATTACTCCAAGATTTCTGACTGACCTTGATGGGGTGATTGAGGATGACTCTAGCTGGATAGTGAAGTCGTGCTGTAGAGATGGATTGGCAGGGAGGACGAGAAGCTCAGTCTTTGCCAGGTTGAGCTGCAGGTGATGTACCTTCATCCATGCCGAGATGTCCGACCAGACAGCTTGAGATCCGTGCAGCTACTGTGGGATCATCTGGTTGAAATGAGAGGTGGAGCTGTGTGTCATCAGCATGGCAATGGTAAGAGAAACCATGTGCCTGTATGATGGATCCCAATGATGTGGTGTAGATGGAGAAGAGGAGTGGTCCAAGAACTGAACCCTGAGGAACCCCTGTGTTCAGTTGATGTGCTTTGGATACCTCGCCTCTCCATGTAACCCTGAAGGACCTACCTGTGAGATAGGACTCAAACCAGTGGAGGGAAGTTCCTTTGATGCCCAGTGATGAGAGGGTGGACAGAAGGATCTGATGATTCACAGTGTCGAAGGCAGCAGAAAGATCCAGCAGAATGAGAACTGAAGATTTGGAAGCAGCTTTTGCGATCCGCAGGGCTTCTGTGACCGACAGTAGTGCAGTCTCGGTTGAATGGCCTTTCTTGAAGCCAGATTGGTTGACATCCAGCTGGTTGGTCAGAGACAGAGTAGTCATTTGTATGTGTCACACTTCCTGCTGCCAGCTGGTACACCATCATTTTGTTACCAAAAACCAGTTGCTGGTACCTAATTCCAGTAGTATGGCAAAGAGACAGAGACACAATGAGAAAGTTGTTCATCTGCTTCCAAAGTGGAAACCTTTTCACAAAGAAGCATAATCATGATACATTCATTGATCGAGTCTAAGTAAAAAGAGCACTTGCATTGCACAACAAAACATTTTCAATAGCTGCAACTAAATGTTCTTTGTCACTTCATTCTGTCACTAGTCGAATGCCCTCCTCCAGTTAAACGAGACAATAAAGACGCACAGATTTGGAGATCATAATTAATTAGCCGTAGTAATCAGACCTTGTTGACTTTGCAGCCTGTCTTCTGAAATCTGAAATTGAAGTCAATATGAAAACTTTTTTTTTGTGACAGCTTAGGCTTTTTGTGACAGGGATTAAAATGTTTCTTTTAAAGCACAGACAGGTTAAGCTGAACTATGCTTGCAGTGTCACAAACTCCCATCAGCCCTTTTTGATTGAGCAATGCTTTGGTATCGGTTCTCTCTCACATTTTTCTCCAAAGACGACTGATCAAACTTTGAGTCAGACAAAACTTTTCTTTATAGATGAAACCTTTTTGCACACAAGTCTCCAGGAAGACATATTTTTAGAGTTGTACATAAATATTCTGTGTTTAAATTTAAAAGTGGCACTAATACTTAACATGAAAGATGGCTCTTAATTAGTATGGAACTTTAAAGCAGGACAACTGTATGCATGCATTTGAAATACAGCCAATGCTTCTTTTTTTTGTGTCAACTGTATAACCCACCTTACACTGAAGCCATTTTTATTGTGCTTTTTCCTCATTAAATTAATGCGAAATTTGAACCAAACTTTAAGTAAACCTATATGGCTAATGTGTGAACTGGGCATGCAGAATTAAATGCAAACCATTTTTGAAGCAAGGAGGGCTAAAAATATCTACCCAGGAACAAAAAAGTTCTCACTTCCAGAGCTTCAAACTGACAAGGCCATAATAACCCATAAAGAAAACTATGTATATTCTGACTAGCCAAATACTGTATCACATATACATATTTTATTTATAGGCAGGTGGAGTGGTCACATCAGCATAATTCATTAACTATCTTCAGATATAACCCCCACACACTTTCTGAATTTTAATAAGATCATAGGCTTTAGGTGGCAGATAGTGATTAGGTTAAGATAAAGTATTTATGATATAAAGACATTCAACCTTAATGTGGTTCCTTTAACCCTTTGATGCGCAAGCTATGGATACCCCCTCTAATGCACAACATGGGTCTAAAAAGACCCGTATTCATTTCCTATGTTATTTCATGCATGGCTCGGCATTTTTTTTTTGTTTCACCTTTTGAAATCACTTTATTTGAGCATTTTATATTTCATGATCTATAAATTTCATGATTTATGAATATTCAAAATATCGTGTTTTCAATTATCACAAATTCATATTTTGATATTTCCTAGGTTTTGTGTAAATACATCAAGTTTACACACATGGGTCTAAAATGACCCATCTATGCAAGCGTGATAAAACAAAAGAATAAAGAGAACTTTTTGTTAAAATAACCATTGTCACAGTTGTTTAGATCAACACATTTACTATAACACTTGAAATATGTTTATTGGCCACTTTGTCACGCATAACACACATATAACCGATAACACTGAAATTGAACTGTAGTGTAGTGCAACTGTGGGGGATCTCCTCACCACCAATGTGCAGCATCCACCCGGATGATGCGACAGCAGCCATAGTGCACCACAACGCCACCACACGACGGCTTACGTGAACGATAGCATTGATTTATGACCACAAATAAAAATTAATATGGAGGTACTGCCCACTGCCCAGGTAAGGTTTCTGCCCAACAGCTCCAATATATACTTGTAGGCTATATATATAACTTTCTATTGCAACTTTTATTTTGTTGACCTATAGCTAACATTAGATAAAATAAAATATGTCGACCGCAAGCTAGCTAATAGTATTGGACATGTTTCTCTTTTGCACTAGTAATGGATTTCAAGTTCAAGGTAACCTTAGCCTAAACGTTCAAATTTTAGGCTATATCTATGTCTTTCACAAAATATCAAATATTTTCTGTGACAAAAAAATGTATTAATAAAACGTACATGCATGAAATATACAAAAGCAGCCGTGTTGAATTGTGAAATGTGTGGCAGGTGAATAGTTTTCTGCAGTAAATATATTATAAATATCAAAGGTTCCTATATGGGTCATTTTTGACCCATGTGTGTAAAATTGATGTAGAAATACAAAAACCGTGTTTGTTTATTAGAAAGGAAAAATAAAAATAATGATTTGTGGAAATCCAAAACAAGATATTTAATGAATACCTGGATTCATAAATGATAAAATACATTTCTTTCAAATATTCAGCAAAGAAACATGAATACGGGTCTTTTTAGACCCATGTTGCGCATTAGAAGGGTAGTGAAACAAAAACGATTTTTATTCGAAAATTAAGAAAGGAAAAATTTAAATAAGGATTTGTAATGATCTAAAACAAGTTAATTGAGGAATACATGGAATACTGAATGATGAAATTAATTTCTTGCAAAGATATAGAAAATGAAAACTCAGTCGGGTCTATTTAGACCCATGTTGTGCATCAAAGGGTTAAAGGGGCTAAACTAAAGTGGGGTGGAGTCTGGCAATTCACGAATTGTTAGCTGAGACTAGAGGAACACAAAGCAGTGGACCTCATTCCTGAAAGTTTCATAAATATATGAATAAACTTGGAGTCATTTGCGCGTGGAATGGACCTTCCCGAAAACTCTCCTCCGGATTCACAAATGTTTTGTAAACCTCAGATTTGATAGTTAAACATGAGTATGTAAATGAATTCCAATCATTCGTAAAAAGGCACACATGCACACTCATTTACAATCAGCATATAATTTGCCTATGAATTACAACTACGTAAATTACATGTCCAGGGGTCTCATTTATAAACGTTGGCGTATGCACAAAACGGGGCTGGAAACATGCATACGCCACTTCTCACGCAAAGGTTTTGATCTATTAAAAAATAATTTTGGAGACAAAGCAGGTTGGCGACACCGATGGTGAGCTGAGGGACTGACGGCAGATGAAGGAAAACGTCTCGGTTACTGATGTAACCCTCGTTCCCCGAAGGAGGGAACGGGAGACGTGACGTCGACGTGACGACGTTAGGGGATCACTTAACTGCTGGGGCGGAAGACCTGCGTAGAGGGAGAACAACTGCTGTTCCATATACCCATACAGTGAACTCTTGAATAACACTGGGAAGCGTGCCTTTCCAGGGGAGAGGGACGCTGCGGAGCCACATCCTGCCCGAAGGGAGGTACCATGTGGAGAATACAAATATGGACTGGCCGGTTGGGGCAGTGCAACATATGGAATGTCACTGGGGTGGCTCCAGCCTAAGAAGGGGGAGGCAACACCAGACAGTGACAGCAGAGCGAGCTCTGCCAAGGGAAAGACACGGGCTCACCGCAGGGAGCTGATCGTGGAAGAATACTCATATGGGATCGCCGCAGGGATCACACATATGGAACCCAGCCTAGTACAAGTTACACAAGCATCCAAGCACTAGGCCTGGCGTCGGATGCTCCGCAACGTCCGACTGCCGAAGGGGTGTGGAGGAACTCACAGGGTTCGCCTGGGTGGGGAACTCGACTGGAGTAAAAAAGCGCACGTATCCGCTCCGTGGAGGGGAGAGGCGCAGCAAGCCGACACTAGAGCGGGAACTTCGGTGTTACCGGCTGGTTGAAGCGAGCACACAGGAAGAAACCGGCTCAACGCGTAGGCTATAAAACCTAGCGAACGTGTTAGGTGTCGCCCAGCCCGCAGCTCTACAGATATCTGTCAGTGAGGCGCCGTGTGCCAGCGCCCAAGAAGAAGCGACACTCTTAGTGGAGTGGGCTCTCAACCCGGGCGGGCAAGGCACGCCTTGGGCTTCGTAAGCCAAGGCGATGGCATCCACTATCCAGTGGGCCATCCTCTGCTTGGAGACAGCCTTTCCCTTCTGCTGGCCTCCGTAACAGACGAAGAGCTGATCTGAGGTCCTGAGGCTTTGCGTTCTGTCCACGTACAAGCGCAGAGCGCGGACGGGACAGAGAAAAGCCAGGGCTGGGTCTGCCTCCTCCGAAGGCAGCGCTTGCAGGTTCACCACCTGGTCCCGGAAGGAAGTGGTAGGAACCTTGGGCACGTATCCGGGCCGGGGTCTCAGGATCACGTGAGAGTTATCCGGGCCGAATTCCAGGCACGATTCGTCGACCGAAAATGCATGCAGGTCCCCTACCCTCTTGATAGAGGCCAATGCAACCAGGAGAACTGTCTTACAGGACAAGATTTTTAACTCAGCTCATTGCAGAGGCTAAAAGGGTGGTCTCTGAAGTGCCGAAAGGACCAGAGACAAATCCCAAGAGGGTATAGAGAGTGGGCGAGGAGGATTCAGTCTCCTCGCTCCCCTCAGGAACCTGACGATCAGGTCGTGCTTCCCCAAAGACTTACCATCAACAGCGTCGTGATGTGCGGCAATAGCGGCAACATACACTTTAAGGGTGGAGGGAGACAGCCTTCGCTCCAACCCATCTTGCAGGAAGGAAAGCACGGCTCTGATCGAGCATGATCGGGGGTTCTCCTCGTGAGAAGAACACCAATCAACGAATAGGTTCCACTTCAATGCATAGTAATGGTGTCAACTACCGCTGGGGGTAGGTCACCTAGAACCTCCGCGTCCCGTCCAGGGACCAGACATGGAGCTGGCAGAGGTCTGGACGCGGGTGCCACAGGGTGCCCCGTCTCTGAGAGAGCAGGTCCTCTCTCAGAGGTAACGCCGGTAACGCCGCTCGGATTGCTTCATATGAGACCGCTCCAACACTGGCTCCACGATCGAGTCCCGAGATGGGCGTGGCAGAGCGGCTCGTGCCGGGTTCCAGTGACCCCGCACTGTCGCCAAACTCTCAGCTTGTGGTCGGACCCTTCGTTCCTGCGGGCAGGGAATGAGAGAGCAGGTCCTCTCTCAGAGGGATGGGCCAGGGAGGGGCTGTAGCGAGGAGCACTAGTTCCGGGAACCAGGTCCGGTTGGGCCAATACGGCGCAACTAACAAGACCTGCTCCTCGTCCTCCCTGACTTTGCACAAGGTCTGTGCCAGAAGGCTCACTGAGGGAAACGCATACTTGCGGAGACCCCGGGGCCAGCTGTGTGCCAGAGCATCCGTGCCGAGGGTCCCCTCGGTCAGGGAATAGAACAACTGGCAGTGAGACGTGTCCGGGGCGGCGAACAGATCTATCTGTGCGGTCCCGAAGCGCCTGAAATCAGCTGGACCACCTGGGGATGGAGTCGCCATTCTCCCGGTAGCACCTGCTGCCGTGAGAGCTCGTCGGCTGCACGGTTGAACAGGCCCGGAATGTAAACGGCACGAAGCGACCTCAGATGCTTCTGACTCCAAAGGAGGAGATGGCGGGCGAGTTGTGACATGCGGCGGGAGCGTAGACCGCCCTGACGGTTGATGTACGCAACGGTCGCAGTGTTGTCCGTACGGACCAGTACATGCTTGCCTTGTAGCGACGTTTTGAAGCGGCCCAACGCAAGATGTACTGCTAACAACTCGAGGCAGTTGATGTGCCAATGCAGTTGAGGCCCCGTCCACAGACCTGAAGCTGCATGCCCGTTGTACGTGGCCCCCCAGCCGGTGATAGAGGCATCCGTGGAGACCACAGAGTGCCTGGACACTTGTTCTAGGGGAACACCTGCCCGCAGGAACGAAGGGTCCGACCACAAGCTGAGAGTTTGGCGACAGTGCGGGGTCACTGGAACCCGGCACGAGCCGCTCTGCCACGCCCATCTCGGGACTCGATCGTGGAGCCAGTGTTGGAGCGGTCTCATATGAAGCAATCTGAGCGGCGTTACCGCGGCTGCAGATGCCATATGCCCCAGGAGCCTCTGAAATAGTTTCAGTGGTGCCGCTGTTCTGCGTCTGAGCGTACTCACGCAGTTCAACACTGACTGGACGCGGGCCTCGGTGAGGCGCTGTCATGTTGATCGAGTCCAACTCCATACCGAGAAAAGAGATCCTCTGCCCGGGGGTGAGTTTGCTCTTTTCCCAGTTGACCCGAAGCCCCAGGTGGCTGAGGTGACTGAGCACCATGTCCCTGTGTTCGCACAGCTGCTCTCTCGACTGGGCGAGAATAAGCCAGTCGTCGAGGTAGTTGAGAATGCGAACACCACGCTCGCACATGGGAGCAATGGCCGCCTCCGCGACTTTCGTGAAGACGCGGGGCGACAGGGCCAGCCCGAAGGGTAAGACTTTGTACTGATATGCCCGTCCCTCGAACGCAAAGCGAAGAAACGGTCTGTGTCGAGGGAGAATCGAGACATGAAAGTACGCGTCCTTCAGGTCGATCGCTGCAAACCAATCTTGGGGACGGATGCATTTGAAAATGCGTTTCTGCGTAAGCATCTTGAACGGCAGCCTGTGAAGGGACCGATTCAAGACGCGCAGGTCCAAGATTGGCCGTAACCCACCTCCTTTCTTGGGTACAATGAAGTATGGGCTGTAGAAGCCGGTCTTCATATCGGCTGAAGGGACTGGCTCGATTGCGTCCTTCGCCAGTAGGACTGCAATCTCCGCCCTGAGAACAGGGGCACTGTCCGCCAGAACACGGGTGAACAGGATGCCCTTGAAAACAGGGGGGCGCCGGGCGAACTGAATCGCATAGCCGAGTCTGATGGTACGGATGAGCCAGCGAGACGGGCTGGGAAGCGTTAACCAAGCTCCCAGAGACCGAGCAAGCGGGACCAACGGCACCACAGAGGTACCCGGAGTGGGGCAGCGTGGCGGAATGCAGGGACCCGACTCGGGCGGCATAGCGGCCCGAAGTGGGGTCTGAACGTGTGGTGCAAAACGTACCTGCTTCCGTCGGAGGGCAGAGTGAGTGTGCGGAGGCGATACTGCGTCCAGGACACAGCCACTGCTGCCCGCTGGCGATGAAAGAGGGGCTCGGGAGTGACAAGGCATAGCGTCGTCGACTGCCAAGCGCGCCCTCTTGGGGCCCAGAGGTTTCAGAAATTGCTCTTTCTTTGAAAAGGTGGTTACCTTTTCAAAGGTACCCACAAAAGAAGGCGGAACAAAAAGAAAAGGAAACAAAGGATTCTCCACCCGGCCCTCCACCGGGGGAAGGAGTGGCACTTTCGCCATCTCCTGAAGAGCAACTTGATCCACCTCTGGGCCGCCCGTCTCAGGGTCGTTTGCACCGACGCTTGCCTCCTGGATTGCCAGCGGCCTGGACGGGCGGGGTCGGCTTCCTGCGGCTTGCTCCACGCTGAGGCCTGGATGGTGGCTGCTGCTGGGGCTTAGCGGGAGCGGAGGACGCTGCAGGAGGCCGACCTCGGCGACGAGTAGACGGAGGGGCTGCGGCCGGCGGACGGGTGGGAGCAGCAGCGGTCCGCCGGGGCAGGATGTGTCGAATGGCCTCCATCTGCTTCTGTGCGGCCGAGAACTGCTGGGCAAAGCTCTCGACCGCATCGCCGAAAAACCCAACCTGGGAGAGAGGGGCATCCAGGAACCGATATTTATCGGTGTCCCTCATGTCCGCCAGGTTGAGCCAAAGGTGGCGCTCCTGGACCACGAAGGTGGACATCGCCTGACCGACTGAACGTGCGGTTTCCTTCGTCGCCCGGAGGGCGAGGTCAGTTGCCACACGGAGCTCCCGGAGGAGCTCTGGGTCAGAACCACCCTCGTTCATGTCCATGAGCACTTGGGCCTGGTGGACCTGCAAAAACGCCATGGCATGGAGGGCGGAAGCAGCCTGTCCACAGGCCTTGTAAGCCCTCGCCGTTAGACCGAGGAGAACCTACAGGCCTTGGATGGGAGGCGTGGATTACCCCGCCAGGAGGAGGCGGACGCCGGACACAACTGCATCGCGATAGCCCGCTCCACTGGGGGGATCTCCACATACCCCTTAGCTGCCCCGCCGTCGAGGGTGGCGAGGGGAGAGGAGCCACTAGAACGGCTTCGGGCACTATACGGTGCCTTCCACGTCCTAGAAAGCTTCTCATGCACCTCCGGAAAGAAAGGTACCGGGGCGGCGCACTGAGAACCAGCACGGCCCGCCCCGAGAAACCAATCATCCAACCGAGAAGGTTCGGGACGTGGTGGAGGATTCCACGCAAGCCCGACCTTCTCGGCGGCCCGGGAAAGCATAGCCGCCCATTCTGGATCAGGCTCGGACAACGCTACACACCCCGAAGGGGGCAACGCAGCCGAGTCGTCATCTCCAGAGGACTGCTCCCCCTCCGATGCTGCGATCGACATCTGATCGTCAGCTGGCGCCCCAAAGGAAACGACTGGTCGTTCCGGAGAAGGACCGAGCCGTTCACAAAGGGGCGCCGATGGCAACAGCACATGAGAGGCGTGAGTGGCCCGCGGAGATTGCCTCGGCGGGGAAGCCCTCACGGTGATCCTCAGATCACCCTGGCCATGCGCCGAAGTAGGCCTATTCTGCGGGGCAGAATAAGGATCGGGGCATAGGCGAGGGGACTGCACCTCCCTTGAGGTAAGCGAGTCTCGATCTAAGTGCTGCGATAGTCATATTCCCGCAATGGGAACATGAACTATCCACAAAAGCTGCCTCAGCGTGCTGAATGCCCAAACACGAGATGCAGCTATTGTGGCCATCTGCTGGCGCCAGGGAACGACGGCATCCAGAAACGCACAAGCGTAATGACATCTTGAAAAAGACGCAGGGTCCGCTTGTGTTGCTCTTTTAGTAAAATAAAAAAGGTTGGAAAAATGCTCTCACAGTGCTGAGGCGCCCAGGGGTAGCCACTGTGTGGACACACACACACACACACAAACAATAGTGCTGTGAGAATAGCAGTTGAGAGCTGCACTGCTCGCGGCCACCGCTGATCGCGCCGTCACACCAACACTGCAGGCAGAGAGATCTCCTTGAAGTCTTCAAAGCGCTGAATTCTTAGACAGAAGTCCCAGGAAACTCGGCTCCGAAATGAAAGACAGTGGGTGCGCGCGCCCGCTTCCTGTTTTATACCCGCGCTGCGGGGCGGGGGCGCGTGACGCGTTCACGTCGAACGTGAGCGACTGAAGGGGAACCACTTTAAATCCTAATTATGAGTCCTAATCATGCATGTTCACAATAACAGTTTAAATAAATAAAATAATGATTTAAACTGTGTTTTAAATCTGATATACACATTTAGATTAAATATGCCACTCATTAATGGAGTTAAGCACTTAAATTACATGAAATCATTACCAAGAAGTTACAAAAAAAATTATTCTAATAAATATGAAAAATTGTTGTGGATGCAATGATTTTGAACACTTTTTCTGTGGCATGCTGTGTTTTAATATTTAAAAAACAACAAGGAATACTTAGCGCATGATAGCCTAATAGCAGAACTCATGGTCCGAGAAAATATTTTCACGTGAATAATAATCAATAATGCACAATAAGGCCTATCTGTATTCATTAAAGGAGTACTTCATCCATTTCAACATTAATCTTTATTGAAAGTGGGTCATATATGTAGTCGAAATGTAAAATAAATTTTTAATTTGGTGCCCTCTTGACCGAGAAAAGACAGAAAATAACTTTTTGGCGCATTTGTATGTAAGACAACAACTCCCACAATGCACCACATTGCACAGCTCCGCAAGCCACTCCCACTAATCCAGAACAGCAGCGCAAACTCATTAGTGAATTACTCCTCGTTTGTATTTCTTTCTATATATATGGTGAATTATTGCATAATACCTGGATGTTCAGTCAGAACATATGCGGTGCGAAACTAGGATGGTTCACATCACAAACGTCCGTGTGCTCGTCTGATTCAGAGATTTCGTCCAGGAGAAATTGCCATCGTTGAAATTCTCTGCAGCAGACGGACTCTATCTGTGTCCGTAGCGCACAGCGAGAGCACAGGCACCAGCAGTCCGCCCAGCTCGAGCCAGTCCGGGCTCCTCGTCCGCGACAGGCAGCCGCCTCCTGTTCCTCCATCAGCCTCAGCTGCACTTCACTATATTGCGGCTCGTAAAGATAGCCACGAACACCGGATTCGAGTAGCAGAATTTCAAAATCCTCTTCTTCCATATCATGTTTAGTTTCTTCGGTCTTTGTCGTAGCTTCCTATCTCCACAGCGCTTGTTAGCTTAGCTTCCAAACAAGATGGCTCATATTGCTTTCTGTATCTGCAAGTGAAGTCCCACCCACTGATCTGTAATAGGTCTGTAGCGTGAGTGGGTCCCACACCCTGAATAAATGATGCTTGTGTTTGTAGTCTCTACACTTTTCAATGAGTGTGGGAACTTATTGGTTAACCAGGGTTCTTTTTTTTACCAAGTGTGCATACCTATTGCACTCAATTTGTGTTACATCTGCTCTCACTTATAAACCAGGGCGTTAGTTATTGTGTGCGGTTACTGTGACAACCATTTAACACGGCTATCATTGGAGTGCTATATTTATCGCTGATATTAACCCTTTGGTTGACCAGGGTTGTTTTCTAGGCGTTATGGCTGCCTCATGTTCCACATGCTTAAGTCCTATGGACCTTATGGATGCCCATGTTCAATGTCCTGCTTGTCTAGGCATCTAACACCTCAGGGAGGCTTTAACTGACCCTTGTCCAGAATGTAATTTGATGCCTTTGGAGGTACAAAGGTTGGCAAAATTTGAACCTGAAGTTCAAGATTTTTTGGTGCCAGTCAAAACCAAGGTTCAGACTGGTAGCAAGTGTTCAGCTAGCAAAGGTAAAGGGCCTCCAAGGAAGAAGCAGACCCCGGATGCAACACTATCCCACCAGGTAGCTGAGCTATCTAATGCTGTGCAGGGCATTCAGGCTTTGTTGGCGAAGTCGTTTCCTTCTGCTACTTAAAGCACAAGTACGAAAGTGAGAACATCTGTGCTTAACCCCTTGTTGATCAGCTTCGAACCAGCAGCTGAATGTTCTAGGGCTGAATTGGACACATTAACTCTGGCAGTCTCAGATTCATTAGTCATTGATGAGCAGGACCGTTATACACCCTTGGAGGAAACTTGTGCTGTGCATGCCCAGTCTCAGCACTCTCATAGTGATGAGGGTTCAAGCATTCAAGGTGCTGGTTCTTCAGTGGCATTTTCATTGCAAGACACAATCAAGATGGCCCTTGCTAAGTTGAATTTGTACCTATCTTCTCCATCATTGGGGCCTTCAAACCTTTTGCATCATCCGCTTGTTCGACCGGAGGATTTCCTGATACCTAGAAAGCCCTGACTTTACTGATGTTGTTTTCTCAGCATTTCACTCTGCCCCTTCTTCCAGACCGGATCGGGTAGCACGCACTTTAGCCGCAATGGCTGAAGCCCAGGAGACGGGGCTCGGTAACATGCCTCCTGTAGAGCCATGTATCTCTTCTTTGGTGGTGTCTCCGGATGAGGCCCTTAAAGAGCATATTGCAAGTAAAAAAAAAAAAATCTAAATGAATATATAACCTTGTATGAAAATACCATATGAAAGTTAATGCAGGATTTAAAATGTTTTAAAACGACATGAGGACACTAAGTTAATAGATAAAGTAAGCGTTTCTTTGACTGCTCGTAAAAACGGCTTTTTTTTCAACATCGCGTCATTTTACGTCACGACAGCTCAGTGCAGAGTAGGCTGGGATTCAGTAAGAGCGGCTGTGAGTCAGTGTGTTTTCGGTAGTTTTTGTATTTCAATTTATCATCGTCATGGTAAATTATTGTGTTTGTGGAGGTTACAAAAACTCCGGCCTGTCAGGACATTGAGTCCACAGGTTTCCATAACAAGAAAAAACACGGTATCTTTCGTGCCTGGGTGCGGTTCTCTTAAGAGAGGTTCTCTCATACTGCGTAACATCTTACGCTAGGGGAAAACCTCTTTTCCACGAGATATTGAAGCCAAAAATTATCCTTAATTTTGAATTAATGTAAAACGCATTGCGGCAGCATGCAGACATAGGCAAGGCGGCTCGCGTGCCTATTGGCTGTCCTGCGGCAACTGCAGCAGCCTATCGAGAGAGGCCCTTGGTGACGTCAGATCCAATGGGGGCGCTTCGCGCCCACTACGTCACGCCCCGCCGAGAAGGGCGTGGCCTGGGCCTATAAATACAGCTCGATGGGCTGATATAATCTGATTTTTCATCTCTTCAGCGAAGCTCAAGCATCGCTGGATCCGGAGTGAAGAATCCATGCCGTCTGAGAAAAAGCCTTCTGCGGGACGAGCCTTTGCATCTGAAGCCGCTGGCCTTCATCTCGCCACCTTCAGTCGCCGTACCTGCTACGCTTTCCGGCGTTTATATCCTTTTACTCTGCCAAGTGTGTGTTCGCCGCTGCGACTCACTCTCTCTCTGTCTAAAAGAGCAGCGTCTTTTTAAAGATGCCTCATTCCTGTGGCTCGTGCCGAGCCGCACTCAGCGACGGGGACCGCCATGTCATCTGCGTTTCCTGCCTGGGTAAGGATCATGCAGCTCTCGCGCTCACTGACGGCGGCTGCCATCATTGCGAGCTATTGCCCATGGTGACTCTGAGGACTCGCCTAGCTTTTTTTTGGCGACCCAGATAAATCACATAAAGAGTGTAATTTCTGGTATTCCGGCCACGGCCGATGGTGTTATGAGTGTAATAAAAATGCCCACGACCCAGTGTTCATTCCTACACACAAGCACAGCCCACCACAGTACAGGGCTCACAAATAAAATCGACTCATGTCGATTGTGCATTAAATGTAGTGAATGTGCCCACAACCCAGTGCCCACAAACACTACACACTGCATGTCCCACGGTTTCTGTAAAAACGAAACCAACACACATACAGTCAACTCAGGCCGACGGTGTTTTTCAGTGCAGTAAATGTGCCCGCTGTCCCGCGCCCATATTCACTCACAGACATATTAAGCCCCACAGGGTTTGCCCCGCTTGCTCTCTCTCAACTGGCATAAGGGAGTCGAGCACGGCCAGGCTGCCCGCCGTGATCGGCGCGCCCCCCGCCTCAAACGCTGCAAGCTCAGCGTTTACATTACAGCACACCGAAGCATCTTTCCGGTCGCCACTATGTTGCGGCCAGAGCCCAGATCTCATTCTACCCCTAGCTATTCATGCAATTGGGTGGGCAAAAGCTTCCCGGGGCATCAGAATGGGTGCTGAACATTATAAAAAGAGGCTATTCGCTGCAGTTCGCTCGACGTCCCCGCCGCTACACAGCGCGGGTCGAAACTACGGTAAAAACCGAAGTAGCTCATCTACTTCGAGCCGAAATAGCGAAACTATTGAGCAAAGGGGCCATAGAGCCTTTATCTCAAGCTCAAAGCGAAGGGGGTCTATACAGCAGATATTTTCTGGTACCGAAAAAAGACGGGGGTCTCAGACCCATTCTAGATCTTAGACAGCTGAACAAAGTGCTTGTGAAACACCAGTTCAGAGTGCTCACAACCAGGAAAATCCTCACGCAGATTTGCCAAGGGGACTGGTTTATGTCAATAGATCTGAAGGACGCGTATTTCCAAATACAAATAGCGTCACGTCACAGGGGATTCTTGAGATTCGGCTTCGAGGGCCAGGCATATCAATACACAGTCCGACCGTTCGGCCTGTCCCTAGCACCCCGTACATTTACATTGTGCATGGACACGGCTCTCGCACCCCTGAAACTTCGGGGCATGCGAGTTTTGAACTACTTCGACGATTGGCTGATTCTAGCTCGATCACACTCAGAGCTCATAGAACACAGGACCATATTACTCGAACATCTAAAAAATCTAGGTCTCAAAGTCAGTCAGGCGAAAAGTTCGCTGTCTCCCAGTCAGAGAATATCTTTTCTGGGCACAGAACTGGACTCGCGAAATCCTTCCGCTGCGGCACTAAAGTCCCGCTCAAAAGGTTTCAGAAAATGCTGGGTCTCATGGCCTCAGCATTATCAGTACTCCAGTTGGGTCTGCTTCGGATCCGCCCGCTGCAGTTATGGCTAAAAGCGCGAGTACCACCTCGGGCATGGGCCTCCGGTCTGTTTCGCCTCAAGGTCGATCAGAAATGCGCCACAGCTCTGAAACCTTGGAGAGCAATCGACTGGTACGCGTCAGGTGTAAACCTGGGGACTTCCTAGAGTGTGAAGGTGGTGTCCACGGACGCCTCCACCTCGGGATGGGGAGCGCTGCTCGAGGGCAGACCGTTCTTTGGCCAGTGGTCAGAACGGGAGAAGCTTCTACACATAAACTGTCTGGAAATGATGGCAGTCAACAACGCGCTGAGGCGTTTTTGTCCCCAGATAAAAAATCACCACGTCTTGGTCCGCTCGGACAACATGTCAGTGGTGGCCTATATAAATCGCCAGGGTGGCGTCAGGTCCCGAAACCTTTAAAGGCTGACGGAACGCCTCCTGGTCTGGGCTCAGCACAATCTGCGCTCATTGAGAGCAGCACATGTGCCTGGTCACCTGAATTTGGGACCAGACAGACTGTCCAGAAACAATGTTCCAGCAGGAGAATGGTCTCTGCACCCGCAGACAGTCCTACTGCTGTGGGAGACATTCGGCAGAGCGCAGGTAGACCTGTTTGCGTCCCAAGAAAACGCTCACTGTCCGAAGTTTTTCTCCAAAAGCAGGGATGCGCTGGCCCACGCCAGGCCCCGCTGCCCACTCTATGCCTTTCCCTCTCGTCTCGCTCCTGCCTCAGGTATTGGAATGAATCAGGGAAAACGGATGCTCAGTGCTACTTGTGGCTCCGCTCTTGAAAAACCAGGCTTGGCTCCCAGTTCTGATGCAGCTGCCAAGCACTGCCCCATGGCCAATACCGATGAGGAAAGACCTCCTCTCTCAAGCCAAGGGCTCGATTTGGCATCCTCGCCCAGTGCTGTGGTCCCTACACGCATGGGCCATCAACGGGTACCCGCTAACCTCCCGGAGGGAGTGTTGAACACGATCACGCAGGCTAGAGCCCCGTCTACTAGACGACTCTATTCCTCAAAATGGTCTGTGTTTTCTGGCTGGTGCAAAGCTCGAGGCTTTTCACCCCTAGACTGTGGGGTTATGGAAGTTCTCTCCTTCCTTCAAGAGCTACTGGATAAGGGCAGAACCCCATCTACGCTCAAGGTTTATGTGGCGGCCATAGCAGCGTTTACTAAACCAGCGACTGGCCAGTCACTGGGGAAGAACGATCTGGTCATCCGCTTCCTTAAGGGAGCTAAGAGGCTGAATCCTCCTAGACCCCCTTCAGTCCCCATGTGGGACCTTTCGACGGTTTTGGAAGCCATGAAAGGTGCCCCGTTCGAGCTAATCCATTTATCAGACATGAAACATTTGTCATTCAAGACAGTGTTTCTTATGGCTCTTGCTTCAGTGAAGCGCATAGGGGATTTACAAGTGCTCTCAGTAAGCGCGACGTGTATGGAATTTGGGCCAAATGACTCGAAAGTCATACTCAAACCAAGACACAGGCACGTGCCTAAATCCCTCAACACACTGTTCAGGGCCCAGGTTACAACGAGGAAAAGGATGCGAGCTTCCTTTGCCCAGTCAGGGCATTAAGAGCTTATGTGTCTCGCTCGTCTGTTTTCAGACAGATTGAGCAGCTCTTCGTTTCGTTCAGCGGACGTTCTAAGGGACTAGCCGCATCGAAACAGAGCCTATCCAGATGGATAGTTGATGCTATAGCGCTGGCCTACACTTCTAAAGGCTTGCAGTGTCCTTTGGGTGTCAGAGCGCACTCCACAAGAGGCGTGGCCTCGTCGTAGGCTTGGTCTAGCGGGATTACCTTGCAGGATATCTGTATGGCGGCAGGCTCGGCCTCCCCGTCTACATTTATAAGGTTTTATAACCTAGAGGTTCCCGCCTTACAGGCTAAACTACTTTCGGTCTAAAGATCAGTACTGTCTGCCCCGTTCCTTCGGCTCAGAATACTGAAACCGCTTGAGCACCGCTCGCTGATCGATAAAATAACTCCATGGGCAATGAGTAAGACCCATACTGTTACCCAGTTCAGGCCGAACATTTTCACCCTGACTGTGTGGAACAGTCAAAGGGTGTCCCTCCTGTTCCATTCTGGTCTGTCCCGCCCTGGTCTTATGGAGCGTCTGGTAGCCGCTCCATAGGGAGGGGGTAATGTCACATGCCTGTCCTGTCTTGTGCTGCACATGGGTGTTTTGTTATTTTGGGCCATGTGCTCGTGTCATTGTCTGATCCCTCCCCCTTGTTATCTGATTATTGTTTGAGTTCATCCACCTGTTCCCTCCTGAAAGTCCCCTCTTGTTTGCATTCTGTGTCGGTACGTTGTCTAATGTTTCCCGTTCCCCGTGATCATCCAGCACGTTTCAGGTTCTGTTGTTTTGTATTTATTAGTTGTGTTTTCCCTCCTCGTGGGTTTTGTTTTGTGTTTGTTTTCTTTTGTAAATAAAGATCATTCTCCTGCACTTGAGTCCTCGCACCTTTTTTGTACCAGCCGTGACAGTGTCATGATGGTCACAGACACGATGTAGCCTACCTTTAATTACACCAAGCTTAATGCTCACAAAAAAAACAGATAATGTTTTCAAGCCATCTCAAGTTTGATTTTGACATGACATAAAGCGTGATATCTAGGCGGATGAGTTGTTTACTTATTTTGTAATTTCTCTTCCATTAACACCGTCATTTAATTCACTCACACTGATATGCGGATGCGGAACGCGCATGAAAACGACAAGTGGGATTGATCAAGTGAACCAATCATAACTAAACTTTGCCTCTGTGACTTTGCCCCTTTAATTTTCAATTAACCCTATCAAACTCAGCACAAGCTTTAGCAGGTCTGTTTAAAGTCAGAAGGCAGGAGAGACGCTGACTCCTGCGGGTGTCACTGTTGGACAGTGTCACTTTAGAAAAACGAATGATTCATGCACTTTTGATTTCATATTTCGTAATATTTGCTTTGTTCATTAAACATGATTAGAACAATAACAATGTAAGACATCCACACTAGATGCAAAAAAAGAGCATTAAACACCTAATAATCACAGCTGTAACACTAATCTTTTCACCTGTATTACTGTTCCCTTTTTTTTTTTTCATCTGGAACCATATGGGAAGCAAGTTTGATGGATATCAAATGGAGCTAGGGCTTATATGAGTCACATTCCATAAGCTGCAGCAAACATAAAGGTAAGTGCTGCGGTTCATTTAAAATGCTGTACTGCATTCAGGTCATTTCATTAGCAAGCTGCACATCAATTCATGCAATTGGGAGGTTTAATGGAGACAATAGGCCAAAATGAAATAAGACATTAACTTAGTTCATTCCACTTTTTACTAATTTCTCTAAGAGGGCATCCTTTAGGCTACATTTCTGATCAAAGTGTATCTTTACTTGGCAGCCAAGAGTTTTTAATGCAGACAACTTCCTCTAACTGTTTTTATCTACATTTACAAAGCTTTTGGCTAAAGACCAGTACTTTATCAAGGCTGAAATTGAAAGAAGCATGGAGGGGGTCATTGCAGGCCCATGTAAGCCATTTTTCTATATATTAAACCTGAGCCAAATCAGACTGAGCACCAATGGCAAACCAGCTGCTCTGTTATTTGTCAGTAAATAAAGTTGTAGTACTAACTATATTCATTTTATTTATCTTCAAACACTCACATTACGTTTACCTGAAATATTAAAAAGTAAGAAGTAGTTGTCAGAGTATAATGTAAAAATATGAAAGTAAAAGGTAGGTTTTCGGTTTATTCAACACCCACATCACCTGTCATTGTTGTTACACTTGCTGAGCATGATTTGCCAAACACCATATCGGACAGATTGCATCTCTCTGGTCTGAAAACTTTGCCTTCAACTAAGGCTGAACAGCCTCTTTACTGGCATGGAGGACTTTTGTTTTTCAAAGTGTTAAACCTTGTTTCCAGTGTGAAGATGAAGCTTAGAGGAAACTATAGCTTTTAGGTCATTAAGTTGCTACATACGATGTACTTTACTCATAGGAAAAGGAACTGATACACAGTGTATTTCAAACTGTGCTTATATTTATATATACACACACATATTTATATATACACACACAGGGGTGATGCCAAAGAAACAAACCAAAACAACCACAAACTGTTGAAACAGATGGTGACAACCACCATAAAGCCTAGTGTTTTTCACAAAGATAAACTAGCCTACGTGATTAACAGAATTGGTCCCTTACCAGCTCTTATGTAGAGAGAGATTTTCCTCTGATTTCTGAGATAATATAGATGATAAAGATGTTGATTATAATCATAGATAAGTAGTTGATTTAAACTTACATAATCAATGTGCTTAGTCCTTCAGATGCATTCTATCTGACATTGATATAATTCTATACATCTTTCTGTCAGCAAGCATGCCTCTATCTGCCGCCACACTTATCTCTTTACATAATTCCTCTGACACTAAGTGACAGGACATTGGGTACTGTTGAAAGTACCTTAGATCTGTCACTCACTGAGCTTTTTGAATGTCTACACACAGGACAACCATTTGATGAGAAAGTAATGAGAAATTTAAAAAGTAAAAAAAAAAAAATTTATTTTGATATAAGTAACATTTTACAGAAATAATGTGGCTTTTCACACCAGTTTTGTTTTGTTCCTAAAGTAGATTGTCTCTTTCCCCAAATAAAGACTGACAAAACATTTCAAATTTACAGCACTGAAAAGCTAGATGTTAAAAAGATGACCATATGACATTAGCACAAAGCTGAAAGGCGTATGTCTTTTAACCGCCTTCCCAGCACCCAACCTGAAATCCATCAAGTATTTTTGGAATGACGAGTCTATCACAGGTCATCACCATTATGACAGAGCTTTTAAAGTTCTTCTGTGTGTGCAAAATTAGGAAAAATATCTATAAAAATAGGGTTTCATGAAGTGTTTACCTCGTTTTTTTTTTAACACTTTTTTTGCATTCTTTTTTTATTTAGATGTTGCAAGGTCTGCTTTGTGTGGTATATATACACACACACATATATATATATATGGCATATATATATATATAATCTTTTTTATGTTCATGCAAATATTTACACGTTAAGAAATTTGCTGGGAAAAAAAGTTGAAAGTGAGAGGACTTCACTTGAGTTTTGCATAATCTAACGTGTTATGGTGCTTTTATGCAGAAATTATATCTTCTCCCTATCATTTTCTGTCAGCTCTCAGACTGCCACTGTCTGTAAAGTCAAGTTAAATTGTTACTATATCCTCCCACAGTTTGTATTGTAATAGAGTAAAACTAACATCTTGATCAATTTATTGTTACCTGCGTCATTTCTTTAGGTATCAGTACTTCACCTCTGAAGAGGGCTGCTGTGCTTTGGTCTGTCTTCTCTTAGACAGTGCTGTCTGTCTGGCTGGCTGGCTGTCAGTGCGCTGTGTTCCAGAGAATGATTGCACTTGGTTCTCAAACAGATATGCTGCAGCACTTCATCAGCTACACCATCTGACACATGAGCAGGTTTTCATCTGCTTGCTGTAAACTTTCTTAGAGGCATTTTATAACCCCCTTTGCTGCTCAAACAGAATACTTTCCTTTCCTGCAAAAAGACCATTACAATAATTATTTTTAGCAGCACCTCAAGACCCATCACCTAAATCAAATCATCAAAGGGAAAACTGTCATCCGCATTGTGGATGATATGATGCAATTTGCATACTGTATATCAACCACTCATGTCTTTTTAATTTAGGCTTTGAGGTGTTTGTGACCTTTACCCTTAACAACATACTGTATTTCAGAGAAAAAAAATGGAAGAACAACAGGTTTTTTCCCTCTTTAAGTATAAACTCAGTGGGCCTATTCTGTTTCAGCAATGACAACACTCCCATCAGGTGGGTGTAATGCCGCAATACATCATCAAACTCTGAGATGAAAATATGAGCAGCCATGCAGTTATAGAATGTGCTAAATAAAATATAGTCACACAATTATGTTTATAGTCAGGGATAGTTCATCAACAATCATTACATTTTAGCCATGCATAACATTCTTCTGCATATGTAGTGGCCAAAAGTGATTCATTGGCTTTTTCGCACTATATTCATACTTTTACTCAAATATTTATTAAATATGCTGTATGCATGTTGTGAAGTTGTGTCTAAAGTGTAAAACTACTGTATGCATTCCATGTTTCAATTGTATCATTTGTCATGACGCAGTGAAACCGAATCAAGTGTCATGCTAAGCTTGCACTCATTATTCCCAGCCTATAATTCAATAAATCACAATGTGGCAGGTATTAGCTATATTATTAAATGTTACTTACTATTTTAGTGAAAATGCCCAGATGGAAGTGCTGTCCTATGCAACCAAGGAGGATATTAATAAAATGGCTAAATCTAGTCAGTCGGTTTTGGATATTGCTCATGTGCTGGATGTGAATGGTCACAACAATGTGCATAGAATTATTTCAACGCACATTGAGACCACTACCATGCTGAATGTAATAAGGAAGACTAGTGAGCATTTTGACAGGAGGATGAAAATCACCTGAATGTGGGTGTAACGAGGTTAGTTGTTGTGGGAAGAAGGAGGCGGGAACCGGCGAACAATCAACAGACTTTAATAACAAAATAAAACAAATCGAAAGTAACAGCCCCTCACGGACGACTGCTGTCACATATAATAAAACACAACATAGCCTAAAGGTGATGATACACAGGGCAACTTTTTGAGCAATTTTGCTGGGCAATCTTGCCGAGCGATTGTTGCTTGGGCACTTTCCCATTGAAAATGAGCAATAAATTTCAATCTGGATAATTTAGATCGGTCGTGGGCCCTGTGTCTCACCTGGTTGCCCGTTGACGGCAACATTGCCCAACAAAATTGCTAAAAAGTTGCCCTATGTCGATCTTCACAGTCGTCGCTCCTCCTTTATGCTTCCGCTCCTCCGTGAGAGATCGGTGCGTCTCACCGGGGCAGAGATATCGAAGATATTTGGTGCCAGTCACGCCGATGTTGATGGAAGTTGGGGGATTTGAGGATTTCAGGTGTTGCGTGCGCGATATCTCTGCGCCTAGGAATCCTTTAAATGAGTCAATACCCAGGGGAATGGCTGCTGTAATCAAACACAAGGATGAACTAAAACATAAATAACTGAATACATTGTAGTCAATATTTGCTTTATTTTCTGTGAGCTTTTTGCTTTTCTATAATACTATAAAACCCATATTCCATGATATGCAGGAGATTGCCTTTCTTTTAATACCTTAAGTTTAGTGTATTTTTCTTCCCAGTATATCATACTTATATTTTGCAAATATCCCCACTGGACTTAACTTTTGGCATCTGTGTATCTCAAAATGTCCAAGCTGCTATTTTCGGGACAATGCCAGTAGACTAGAACCAGGGACATTTCCTTGTGGCTACAGATCCATTTTATTTTCCATTCATTTTCCTCAGGGTTAATTTTCTTTTAGAAAAAACTTTCTTTCATGCAAGTGATTAGATTTATTTTAATGTCTTTTTATGTCAAAAGACAAGAGTGCACAAAAAAAAAATATTAACAATTACCACAAGAAACATTACATCGCATTTCACTGAACACCTATTAATGAATGGCCTCTGCAAATACTTTCTGGAAGTGGCATTGGTTCTTATTTACATAAAACATGTGCAACCCATGTGCAACCATGTGTAAGGACGCTTGAAACATGGACCACTTCAAGAGCTGAAAGGCTGCTTTAAAGAAAATGATTTCTTTATGGTTATTAAAAAGGAAATGGCTTTTTAATCTTATGTTTGACATTAAAAATCATTTAAAGGTTCTAAAATCTCAACTGCATGTGGGAAGAAGGAGGCGGGAAGAAGAACTGGTGTAATTTTTTTTTTTGTCAAACCATTTACAGCTCTGCCTATGGTGCTGTTAGGTACATAGTTTGAATGACTCTTTCAGTATGCCAGCCAGTGATGTCTGCAGTGACGTTATACACTACCATAAGTGAATGTGCAATTTAAGACCCCCTAATCTAATACAATCTAATCAGCTTTATTCCTTTAAAGTGGGGTATGTGATTTTCTTTTTTGACCATTTTTTCAAAATCACTTGAAATCCTATTCCTAACCCACTTACAGCTACTGAGTTAGAAGCACTGAAATGAAAATTAAGCAATTTAATCATCTGTGGAACGGGCAGGACTCGAAAAACTCCAGCCAATCATTTCCAAGACCACCTAGAATCATTGGACAGAAAATGCGCCAATCAAACAGTCCTACCTCCCTCCCCCCTCCCTTATATTTGATCATGTAGGCTAACGGGAATATTTACGTAGTCATTTGCGGTGCGGGTCGGGAATCAATAGGCATGCAGGTCCAATAGTCAAGACTATTTCAACTCAATTCGGTACCAACTGATAGGCAGCTGCTTTCAGGCGGTCAGGTGCTTATTTGTGTTCATGCTCTGTTGTCTAAAGAATGTTAAAAGTTTCTATTGCAACTAGATTTGCAGTGTTGAGCACAGCGTTTGTGCGCTGTAATTGAATTGATTAACAGCTTCACTGCACTCGGTCTCTGTATAATCTATTAGCAATTTGAATAAAAGTTTTATTTTTTATGCTGCTAAGAGGACCAACGGCCACGTATTATTGTAGAGTTTCACGAGAGACAACTGCATTTAAATGCAGAGCCGGACAGTAACGGAGTACATTTACTTGAGTACAGTACTTAAGTACAATTTTGAGGGATCTGTACTTTACTCGAGTATCATTATTGGGGAGTACTCATGACTTTACTCAAGTACATTTGAGAGGCAAATATTGTACTCTTTACTCCGCTACATTTCTATCCATAACCGTGAGTACCCGTTACTACTTCTAAAAAAAAAAAAAAAAAAACCTGATTGGATTGTACAGGCGCCACTGATTGGGACAGCCTATCAGCAATCACCTTCAGCTTTCCGCCAAAGTCAACTCCATGGTCAGATTTAGATAAGAGACGAAACCATGGACAAAAGGCAGGTCCATCCCGGGAATGTGCCAACCCGTGGCCCCATCTCACCAGACTATTTCAATTTTCTGAACAAGTTAATGATAGTTTTCACTTCAAGTGTTTGCTGTGTTTACCAAAACAGAACTTCATCACCGCCTACAAAAATCAACACAAGAGTCAACACTCCCGTTTTTCCCGGGTTTCTCCCGTTTTTTAGCCCTATCTCCCGGACCCCTCCCGGTTTGTTATTTCTCCCGGGAAACTCCCGTAATTTGCATGGCCCAAACTCCTTTATGAATAATCGGAACAATATGTTTGTTTAATGTTGACCAGTTGCCAGATCTTGTATTAAATGCATTATATTCACACAATCCACACATCATATACAATTTCAACCCGTTTGTCATCTCAACCTGGCAACCTATACCCCAGTTGCGCAGTCGCGGAAAGCTCAACCCGAAAGTGAGCACCATCCAAAAAAATTGCAATGCCATACAACCATTACATCAAAAGATCTCTGCATTATCAGATCCCAGGAGGAATAGTGAATAGTAGTGACCAAATGATGCTCAGGAACAAATGTCCTATTATACTGTTAAGAAATATCATTAATTCCAAAGTCTGTTGTGTGTGCTGGGAAACTGTTCAGTGATACAGCTGCTATTTTTTTGTTCTGTGGCATGCATATGTGGGCAGATTTATTTTGTGTTGTGTAACAAAACAAAAAAATTCTAAATCTCATAGGATGCCAATGAACCAGAAACAATGAGTAATTTTATTCAGTTTTTATTTGGAGAGCGTGATCCTGGTATAACGATACCTAACAGTTGCAAATACATCGCTCTAAAATGCAGGTCTTTTTATTAAAACCTGAAGTTGTGGGCTCTAACTTGCAAAGACACAACATGCACAGAACAATGCGGATTGCGGTTTGACAAGCTTTTGTAAGAACCCCAGCAGATAAACCTCATAATTTATGAATTTGAGCAAAACAATCATCAGAGGTTTATTGAAGGAAATGGTAATTTACAGTTTTTGTATGAGTGAAATGAACATCAAAATCGAATCAGCCTTGTCATACAGCAGCATACAAAAAGATTAAAAGACAAAGGTAAATCATTTGATTTGGTTAATGTTGGCATCCAGTTTGATTTTAATTTCCTCATTGTCATCCCACTCATAAATACTGAAACTCTAAAAGAATCAATTTAAAATAGGCACATCAGCTAAGGTCACTTACCTGCCGCTATTTTATAAATTGATAAAAAAAATATTAATGTTTTGCATTAGAGCATATACATAAAAGAAACGCATTTCAAAACTTTAACTACTGTCAATTTCAGCAAGTTTCAAGATTTGAAGAAACAAAGATTTAAAACAAAATTGCACAACAGTGAACAACATCTATTTAGTAATCACTCTCAAACCCATAAAGACCTTTACCAGTACATAAGGTAAACAATGTGTCTGTTTTATGAATACTTAGTGTCACGCTCCAAGTTCCTTGGCTTATGATGACTGTACACCCCCAAAACCACTGGAAGTGTTCAATCCGGGGTGGTTGATTGAATTAAAATCAATGACAATCTTTCCTTGCTTCGGCTTGAATTGCCTGTAGGACAGAAATAAGAACAGAAAAATATATAAATATATTACTGAAGCATGTCCAAATAAAACATAAGTAATTTGTCACTCGTCAAATCAGAGACGTTTTAAAACACCTTTATAAAATTGACAAAGAGAATTCACTTGTCCTCATTGTCACACCTATAATTCACCTCAGCATCCTGGAGTTGAGGAAACCAATTACACACTAGTCTTCGTGAGAGAACACAAGCAGCATCCCCTCCAAAAGGCAATCCCAGCAGGGACCAAGCACCTCAACATCTCACGAGAAAATACCCTGCCAAGAAGAACCAAACCAGCAGGTGGTAAACTCCTTTTCCCCCACTTTTAGCCTTTTCTTCCATCTGCACCACAAACCTTGCTTTTCCGTTCCTTTTATTTTTCTCGTTCTCAATTTACCTTCTACCCCACTCTTTTTACTCTTCATTATTTTACTAACCCCTCCCTCTCAGTGTGAGATGAGCTGGATGTGGCAAAAATCTATTCCTCATCATTGAACCTCAATAACAACAGAAGCAAATACATACAAATAGAATCTCTGATAGAATCTCAAACAGAAATGATGCCTGAGCAAATCGATTCATCATTTTATTCAGAATTCAAAATGCAGAACTCTGCACACAATGGTGAGGTTTCAATCCTTTATTTCTCATCATCTGGCACTTAAAATTAATAAATAAAAAGCTGAAAACATATGATCAACTACTGCAGTTCATTGTCTGAGTCAAAGTCAGATCTAAACTTTTATCGGGCACGCAAGTAGCGCAAGTATTTCTTTTTCCGCAGGTCAAAAATGTGCAGGGAAACATTATATGCAAACATAATATAAACAAAATAGTTAAGAATAAGAATAAATATATATATACACACACACACTTCAGTACTGTGCAAAAGTCTTAGCCACGTTATTTTCACCCAAAAAATGGTTTTAAGCCAGTTATTTGTATATTTTGCTGTAGTATGTCAGTCAGTGTCCTTCTTTTACACAGAGATTTCGGAAAATTCATGGATTAAGTGACCCGGGATTTGAACCAGGTTCGTTTGATTTTGGTTCATTCACACTGCCAGTGATTTTCTGGAATCAGATAGAGCGTTCACACACAACCCAGCGTCATCATTACGGCACGGAATTCCGGGACTGAACACGGCAATGTCACTAGGTCCCCAACCCGGCATCAATCCCGGGTCGTGTTTGCGTACACACAGAAGGCATTCTGGCAATTTCCCGGTATCAACGCGCTGTGTGAGAGGGGCTTAGGAAATATCAGTTTACATTTCCAAACATTAATTTTGTCATTAATTGTAATAATCCAATGAGATTTTTGTATGCACAAGAAGTGTCAACAGCCGGTGCTCCACACTGAGATCAGATCTCACCATCATCGTGTCCATCTGGGATTACATGAAATAGAAATAACTGAGTCAGACTAAATCCAGAAGAACTGTGGCGACATCTTCAAGACGCTTGAAGAAACCTACTTCCAAAGCTACAGTACGGTGTAAAATTAAAGGCACTGTTAAAATGCTGTAAAGTGAGGATGCTTTCAAAAAATAAATGTCATAAAAATATATTATATTTATCAATTAACTTCTAATAACTAAATCAAATTATTATTTGGTGACCACCCTTTGCGTTTTAAACAGGGTTTGTCCAGGTACACTTGCACATAGTTCTTCAGATAGCTTTGCAGGTAGGTTTCTTCAAGCATCTTGGGAGACGTGGCCGCAGTTCTTCTTTAGCCTCTCTCTTGTTTCTGTTTCTTCATGTAATCCCAGATGGACTCTATGATGGTGAGATCAGATCTCCATGTGGAGCACCGGCATTTGTCAGACTCCAGAAACGTAAACTGATATTTCCTACTGTACTTTCACACTACGTGGTTAAGACTTTTGCACAGTACTAATATAAATATATATATATATATATTTCAACAAACATTAAACACCACCCTCCTCTAATTCCTAGTTCTCTACAATAAGATTTATTTTCTGAAATTTTTTAAACATTATACAGAACATTTATTTTATAATATGAACTAACATTTTTGTGAAATGTTTTGCTTGAAAAGTGTTTTAGTTCTATATTTCCTTAAAATAAATACCACTTGGTTTGATATTTTGTTATATAAATGCTAAACCATGCCTACATTTATGAGAGGCTTAAATGTCCAAATACTTTTAGGGCCACCGCATATATACATAAAATCAATATGGCACAGGTGAAAATGTAACCGTGTAGTAGGAATGTTTAAATGTCCAGATGGACACAGACTCTCTGGGCATTGCGTAAAAAAAAAAAAAAAAAAAAAGAGTGAAATTGTGATGGGTGTGGAATAGATTTTAATATCTTTATTAAATAGCCTATGGCTCTGCAATCAAAGGGCTGAAGAAATGGAAATGCAGAGATCCATAGTAATGCTGGAAGTATTGGAGAACAACCTTCAAAAAGCGGCAGCAGGGGAATTAACCTTGCTACC
This sequence comes from Rhinichthys klamathensis goyatoka, assembly GCF_029890125.1. NCBI lineage: Eukaryota > Metazoa > Chordata > Actinopteri > Cypriniformes > Leuciscidae > Rhinichthys > Rhinichthys klamathensis. The sequence goes on from NW_026606840.1 coordinate 4,329,469, forward strand.
CTCAAAGACAGGCAAGAGGCATGAAAGTATCTTCAAGAATTTCCTGATTTTCATCTTCAGGCGGATCTACTCCTTTTGTCTCCTCAGGCTCATGTCCCCCCAGTCCTATTTGATCTGACTATGATGAAAGGCTTCAGAGTTTATTTACCGTGCATCTATATATAGTGTGTACATACAACTGGGAAGATGAGATTTCCGTCCAGTCCGCTCTTGCTGTGGTTCCTGCTGGCTCTCTCTAACATAAAGAGGACTTTGTTAGGACTGCAAACCCCACAGAGAGTTCAGTTAAGTTGTCGGTTAACCCTGAATCTCATTAAAAAAAAAAAAAGTGAAGGGCTTCTTCGCTCACATTATGTGTTTAAACAAAAGGTTTTAAATGTTTGCATTTACATTTTGCTCTTTTAATCCCTGTAGTCTTGAACTTTAAGCTGACACCTTTCGGCATGGTACTCATTCTGTTTGGACTGTCTGGTAGATCACACACACGATCGGTTACACTTTTAAGGTGACGTTGTTGATGATCTTTGAACTTCTTTGTCATGTTTGTCTGTTCAGTCCGACTAAACTTTGCTTGTTTGTTAATATATCATTTATGTTTTGTAAAACACCTTAAAGGTGAATTGTGTAATATTTATGAGGATCTGTTGACAGAAATGCAATATCATATACATAACTATGTTTTCACTACCTTACTTTATGAACCGTTATGTTTTTATTACCTTAGAATGAGCCATTTCTATCTACATACACCGAGGGTCCCCTTACATTGAAATGCACCGACATGTTTCTACAATGGCCCTAAACGGACAAACATTTCGTTACCATGTTGTTCTTCGTGCAAGGAAGCTAGCTAAAGTCAATGAATAAAACACTGACACAATGATGAACAAGTAACAATTATATTCGCAATAACATCGTTTTACTGAATAATAAAGTAAAATCTAATTTCTTAATTTATCTTTGTAAAGAAACCTCATTGCTTAACTGACTACTCTCTGCTGTCTCAGACGACGACATCTTTTCCTGTCGGCCACCGTAACTTCTGTTGGTTGCAATTCGCAACCTTACCACTAGATGCCGCTAAAAACACACTGCACCTTTAAGTACTGATTAAATGTGTCATTCAAAAGTATTTACGTTTTTATTATTATCATTATTATTAGAAGTAGTAATAGTAACTCAGTTGCTGTCATTGATGCCAACATGCATGAGGAGAAACCAGCTCAGCGCCATCTTGAATAAAACAACTTTTCTAGGCCACTGATATTCCTGCAGTCTCCATCTCATGTAGATATATATCATTGTACATCATATTTTTTAATAATACTAATTTCTTTGTTTGCCAAAAATACAACATTACAATACAGGATTTTCTTTTAATCATCCACCAGGCTAGTCTCTTAAAGTAACAGTACACAGCACTCTAAACAAGCCACAAGCTTTGAGGTATCATTCATGTCCACTGCACAAACAATTGTTTGTGTAGAGGTGTGTGTATAAAACAACAGTAAAATATAAAAATATAGTATTAGTAATATATAAAACGTCATTAATATGACTAGTCAATTGTGGCTGTTTATTGCACTTTTGAGGTTGTTATGAAGGTGATCCGATTTGGCTTCCTATGGAGTATAAGACAAATCCAGACTTGTGCACAGTGCTTACTCATTTTTCCCCAAGCGTGTCTTTTTTCGAAGGCTCACAGAAGCTTTTTGATGCTTCAGGTCACACATACACCCACACATCTGAGGGTCAGGCTCCGTTACAGCCTTGATTGTACTCGTTTGGGCCAGTCAGATCCGACAGGAATGCAAATGAACCCTCTTAATTTCCAAGCCACACACCAACCCCTTACTAAGGTCAGACTCGAGAGACTTACTTGTATGTGATGCCCGCCAAGTTAAGAAGACGTCTGGAGGCAGTCATTTCTGGAGTGTCATGGTATTTGTCTGACAAATAGATCACTTCCTTTATACCTGTAAGGCAGAGACAGCAGAAGGATAGTGTGGGTCAGACAAACGCACACACACAAGCAAACAGGAGAAATTCAAACAAACAGGCCCAAAGAGAACAGGGACCCAAAATAGCCTGTTAGGAAAGAACAAGAGCTTGTGCTAGGGGAGAAGGAAGGTGAGTCGATAACTTGTCGCTGCAGGCTCAAACCAATATCAACCAATCCCAATTGAAACGAAATCTGCCCTGCTGGCGTCTAAAAAACATGGGGCATTTGGCAGCACCCCCACGCATCCTGCTGACTACTCACAAGCGGCCCACATGAGGAGAGTATATAAAAGGCCCTGTTGGCCAAGCTTTACAGAGAAACGTGAGGAATCAAGTGAAACCACTTTAGACTCCCTCTTGCCCTTAACGCTTTCAGAGGTGAAAAAGAGTAGTCTAACATAGCCAATGGTTGTTGCAATTGCAGGTGAATATATCAGAGAGAGAGACACACACACTACCCCAAAATACACAGCGTCTCCATCATGTACTTTTATCTGCACAGGAGGAGAAAAGTGCTCTGATCGAAGGCAAAATGACTTGCACAGAGTGAATTCCACCTTTCATTAAAGGCTGTCATTACAAGCATGGGGCCTCTCCATGGAATTATTTGAACAATTTTTAAGAGGAAACAGATGAAATTACCATGGAACAGCCTGGTTATGCCATCTTAAAACAATTTTGTTGGTGACATTTCATGGTGCAGCGGAGGGGGGGAGGGGTTGGAATGACTTTGTATATCCAAGTCTCATCTGGCTATTTAAAATAAAAAGCAAGCACTCAAGGTCCAAAAAAAGCCCTCAAACCATTTAAAGTGTTCAAACTAAAACCTGACGTGATGCGTAAAGGAAAAGGCCGAAGAAATTGCACGAGTGCTTCCATGTAAACATGCCTTTCCATGAAAAGAACATGAGGATAAGTATCGAAGCTGCTCAAAACACTTCCAAGACGACATGCTGTCCAACAGAAGGGAAGCTTCTGATGGAAGGTGGAGCAGAACTCTGGAGATGCCACGTTTCCAGAATGCTCTCTGGAGATGAGGTGACAGGACAGTCCCTCAGTCCCTCCAAAAACAGTCACAGGAAGTGACAAGATGGCAGCTGCTTGGGAGCTGAACACTTTAATTCCTCAGAGAGAGGAGAGGCTATAAAGCAGCGCTTCAGAAATGCTGTCGCTGGCACAGAGAAGCTAAAGTGCAGGGGGGACATCAACATGGGAGCCAGAGGAAGTAAAAAAAAATGATTGGTGTCATTTCAAACAGTGAGATTGAGAGATGGACACGTTTGAACTGCATTTGAAAAGAGCAGTAACACTTTCTCACTGGAGGAATAGCTACAGAATTAGATACAGGAGGAGGAAAATGTAATATCTAGGGTCTTCAACTTCTCATTTACAGTGAACAAAATTACAGATCAAGAAAAAAGGGGGAGAACGTACAATTAAAGATCTAATTCTAGTATAAGAACAGTTGTCAATAGCCACTTTCCGACCAAGTAGTTACAGGAACTTAGTTATAGGAACTGTCCACTTCTAAACAGTTCTAAGAACTACTCTCCCCCAAACTCGGTTTGGCTGTTTGCGTTCGCACTGGCCAAGTGGCCGTAGGAACTGGTAGGAGGGGTAAGGGAGTGACGCAAGCACGGCGGCGGCGCCACATACAACAACAACAAACCAGCATGGAGGAGGCTATCGGAATGTTCCTGTTCTGCCTTGCCGGGACCTTAATAACGGAGTACGAACGGCGGCGTTTAAAGACTATGCTTGAGTTCTGTACAGAGAAACACAGAAGACGAAGGCTCCAGCGTAATATGATCTTAAGTAATATAATGGAAGAAGATGGAAGAGCAGAGCGCAGGAGGCCAAACTGTGCATGTGCTCGGACGTACACGGATGCCGTGTGTTTTCACACAACATCATGAATGAACTCTGTGGCATTATTCTAAAGTTTTCCTTCTACTCTGAATCTACTCCGTATCTTCATCTAGACAGCGTGAAGCACGTGATGGCAGTGTAGGCAAACCCGGCATTGCAATGTTCATCACGGCGCTGAATAATATCTAGTACATCTATAAAAATGTATTTTGAATTTAATGCGAGTAGATTAAAACAATGGATTTTAATAGATTAAAACAACAACATTTATACTGTATGCCTATCTGAGTAAAACCTTACTCTGATTATTAGAAATAAAATCACATTATCGGTGCACATGTAAACAGTCATTTGACCAACAAGGCAAACTTTATGTGGGAAGTCAAATGGAAGCTTTGTCGTCGGGCACAAAAAAGCTTACCAATGGCACCAAAATATTGGAAAACATTCCTTTTAATAAATCCCTCTGGTTGTAATTAAATTATGTTAGTTTTCTGTTAGAGATGCACACACCAACAATATCAAAAGGTTTACCATATACCACATATAAACAAGATACAGCCCGGATGCCTTTATAAGAGAATCAGGGTGGATTCGCATTCCAAGTCTACTAATATTCCTTTTATCCTCATGTTTTTTACATGCAGAGGCTTTTGTGTTTCCTCATATCGTGAGGCTTTACAACTTCTAGTAAACAAACATGGCTATAACACCTTCAAAATTAACCAACAGCGACGACACCCTGTCTCAATTCTTTTAAACTCAGCATTCAAACTTTTAACATCCGCTTTGTTCAGCTCCATCTGATTGGCATCAACAGAGGGTGTTTTTAATGAGGTCGGACGATCATTTTTAGCCGCGTTTTGTCGCGAGGAGACGAAAGGGAGTGTTCCTTAATGATGCCGGAGCATTGAGAGGAAGCTGACACCCCACTGAGAGATGGGCCGGGGCAAGGCCAAGCATCCTGAAGATCAGACGGCATAGGAGCGTGTGTCGTGCTATCTTCAGCACACAGCTTCAGTAGGCTTTGCCACAAGAGTACATGGAGGGGAATCAGAGAGAGAGAGAGAGAGAGAGAGAGAGAGAGAGAGAGAGAGAGAGAGAGAGAGAGAGAGAGAGAGAGAGAGAGAGAGAGAGAGAGAGAGAGAGAGAGAGAGAGAGAGAGAGAGAGAGAGAGAGAGAGAGAGAGAGAGAGAGAGAGAGAGAGAGAGAAAAAATCAGGACAAAAAGACTTGGAGGGGAGGAGAGAGAATGGGGAAGAGGGTGTTAAGAGAGTTCAACAGATAAGAAGAGATTGAAAATAACAACAGAGCAGGGTTTGGAGAAGGAAAAATAAGAGTAAGACAACCTGTCACTATGTTGGCTGTATCTAAGCAGCCAAGAAGGCTCACAAAGAACCTGGCTGCTCAAAGTGACGCCCACTGCAGGTTTTTCAGGATGACCATAGAGATTGAACCTCAGTTTCCACCTGCCTCCTCTGTCATTTCATCTGCAGCCACATCAGCACTGACAAGGTTGCCACTTAAAAAAAATAGCTCATGGTTTATACAGCGGTTCATCTTGTGTCTACCTAAGAAAATATAAATATTAAATGTGTTTGAAGTGGAAAGTACATAAAGCATACTACAGAATTCTTTTCAAGGATAATTACAGTCATTCTTGTTGCTAAATTGTTGTACTGTTAGAAAAAGGACAATGAAACTATACAGATGCAACAATTAACCAAATTTATGAATATAAATCGGACTATACTTGAGATATATGCATGGCATGTGGCAATCAGACTCTGTTCACATCGATAGAAACAGTTTGAGGGCGCATGTACACTGTCACACTTACAGTCACACGTCATAGTGCGAGACAAAGCTGTTTAAGAGCTCAGCAGAGATTGCATTAAATTAAAGAAAACCCTAAAGAGGGTAAACAATTTTTCAAATGATTTCTCAATGTAGCAGTTTTGGTGCTAGTATTGAATTTACTTTTTTCTTTTTTTAAACATCTCTGGTGCCAAAGTGACAATAGGACGGTTCATATCTGTTCCATGCATTTTACAATTTACAGCATGGTGAATTTTCCGGTGGCATATAGCTTAATGCTTTTAAATATGTGGTAAAAGGGACTTTTTGAATTGACATCGGACAGACAAATAAAAAAAATAGTGCTGTCAAATCGATTAATCGCATCAAATAAAAGTTTTTGTTTATATAATATGCATGCATGTATACAGTGGGGAGAAGAAGTATTTGATACACTACCCGATTTTGCCGGTTTTCCCACTTACAAAGCATGTAGAAGTCTGTCATTTTTGTCATAGGTACTAGGGCTGGGCAAAAAAAAAAAAAAAATTCGATTAATCGTTTTTTAAAATGTGGTCGATTCAAAATCGATTCTCAACGGCCACGAATCAATTTTTTCCATATTCAGGGCTCGCGGTGCTGCGTCTTCTCACTCTGCACAAGGCAAGCGCTGCAGGCGTCGATACACACTCGTGTTTAGGAGTCGGGACATGACGGAATATTCACTTGCACAATCGGGCCAGCATTGCATCGTATCTAACGTTTATCATTTTCACGTCTTTTTAAGTTTTACCAGTGTAAATATTCAAGCACTGAGAGCTGCCAACTCTCACGCATTGGCCATGAGACACACGCATTTGATTGGTTTCACACGCCACACCCCCGATTTCTCAACGCTGAAGTGTCAACCTGGTCGGTCAAATGCCTGGAAGATGAGTTTATCTATATATCTACCTGTTGAACCACTCGTGATCGACTATTTATGCCGCAAATTAGTTCAAATCTCCCGGAATCTAGAGCGAGCGCGCACGCGAGACAGAGATTGCGCTTCAAACCGCGTAGCGCGCGCGCATGTCAGAGAGGGAAAGCGAGCGAGAGACCCAAAACATCACGACCTATCAACACCCCCGAATCGATACCCAGCCCTAATAGGTACTCTTTAACTGTGAGTGACGGAATCTAAAACAAAAAACATCTGAACTGAAACATCACCGATAGAGGCCGCTAAAAAATACATATAGCACCTTTAAGTGAACTTAAAAAAACAATCTTCACATAAACCCTTTATAATAAATGTCTCATTTACATGTGGCCTTCCTACTTGTCTAACAGGTAGGAAATATACAGAAATTGAATAAAGTTATCAAACACTTTACAGTCTTACAGTAACTGCATAAATTAAATATAGATTAATCCTTATTAAAGCTAAAATGTTCTGTTATCTTTGTTTAACTTTAATGGCAGACACAGTAGCAGGTTTTAGGTATTAGGCTGCAATGACTTAAAGAGGGCCTCATGTATAAAACTTTACGTTGATTTCATCCTAAAAGTGTGAGTACGCAAAAAAAGCTAGATTTTGCATACGCAAAGTTATCATATTTATAAAACCATGCGTACGCCAGAACCTGCGCAAAATTCCCTTTATAAAATCCGGAAGATTGTACGTACATGCATCCCTGAAATAACCATATATGGAGCTTACAATGCCTAGTTTTACTATGCATGATGTCATCTGCATATCATTTCCATGCATATTCCATCCACGTGATACCATATTAAACGGTACAAAGCATTAAGAAAATATGAGATACAGACAATGTGCAGTCACATTACATTGCAAAAAATCATTTGGTATTCTTGCTTTGTTTTAGAATAAATAAATAAAAATTGTGTAACATTTCAGAGAAAGTTTTCAGAGAAGAGTTAGTCTCATTCTTTTTAGGCATTTAATTAGTATTTAATTACTTTAAACAAATCAAATTTATGCAATTTTCCCATAAGGTAAACATATATTTTAGGATGTTTATATATTTTGAATGGAAACATAGGCCTTATTTTTTGCAGTGTAAATAATTGTAAGACTCAGCGCTACACTGACTGACAAAACATTTTAAAAATAAAATGTACATATCATACCATTTCCTACTGTCTGTCTGTGTACGACACTACACCAACAGCACAGTTCACCAGACACTACACCAACAGTTCAGCAGTTCTTGATTAGGTATCAAAATTAGTAGAATCATGAAATTTCACTGGTACTGACCATCATGATTCATGACAGCACTAATAAGGACGTATCTTTTACACGCCAATGTTGGAGCAAAGAAACAGAACATAACCTTGATCAAAGTATTAATGCACTGATGCCGGTTAAGAAATGAATGACAATTAGCTGTTTACTTGTCACCATAGGTTCAGTGTGCTACTATAATTCCTGATCAGTGGAAATAAAAGTGTTGATTGAAAAACCTAGACATGAACAGTTAGAAACAAATGCTCAGATACACTCTCACCTGCTTGAATAATGAGTTTGGCGCACTCGTTGCAGGGGAAGAGCGCTACATACATAGTGCAACCCTTGACATCTGCTGAGTTCTTATTCATGATGGCGTTCAGCTCTGCGTGACACACTGCAACAAGACATGAAATACCTGTTAGAAAGGTTCAGGGGTCACAAAAGCGCATATATGCGGCACAGAATGATGCATCATAGCTATGATTAACAATTCTGCTTCACAACAAACATGGATTGAGCTTTCTTTGCTTGTAAACATTGTACCACTCCACCAGAAAAAGGCTCCAGTCACCAGTTCACGGTTATAAAGGAAAAAGATTTCAAAGCATGAGTCTGAACAGATGTCAGCTCTTCACAACATCACCCAGAAAAAGCCCCGTCTAATCACTCACTCTGCTCGCCTTAATTATGGAGAATGAATTGGCCCATCAGTGGTGGCACATTACCACTGCACCACAAAACACCGGCCTGAAACACGTTTATTTTGGCAGAGCTTCAGCACAAGGCAGAGAGAGAGAGAGGGCATGTAGTTATGATGGAAGAGAGATGTCAGTAATTCACACAGATACGCACACTCATTGTGTTTAACTGGAAGCAGGCACACACACAAAGCTGAGAGAGTGTGCATGATAAAGCTCATGATGGAGTACGATCAAATGAGTGAACATGGGAGGGACTGAGCTATTAAATCTATCAAAATAACATTTGATACATGTTTGGTTAAAATGTAGCATGGAAGATATTGTTATTAATGGACTGCAGCAAAATAAAGCATAGCATCAACTAACATTTTTCTGTGGTTGCAGCGTATAAACACTGTATCCTATTAGAGAACGAGGTGAAAGTGTCATTATGTTCTCAGAAAAAAAAAAAATAAAAAAAATATTCACATTACCAATAAGTCTTATATTTGGTATTTCAGCATCCTCTAGTGGCACAATACTGTACAGACAATTCTTTTTTTACTATTGCTCATACTTAAGCTTAAGGGTTTGCTCAAATCAGAAAAAAATTCAAGCAGTCCCCTCCACCCTCATAAACACTGTGAATAACAAATTGAGTTGGTCTCCTTAAACCCTGAACTTAAATGAAAATTTAGCAAAAATATAAATTGTTTTGTTTTACACTGAAAATTATACAAATGGCTACAAGTTAAGTTATATATTGTACAGATTGATTTTGATTCAATTATGTCATTAACAATGTTTCACGCTTCAGTAATGTTTTGTACCATTCCCCACAGATTTGCATACATTTTTGCTCCAAATCAAATGTTGTAATGCTGTGACATTGTTGCACTCCATTTGGACATGGACTTGTTTTACTTAACCAATAGAACTTTAAGCAACATCCTAAATCAGAACTAAAACACTCTGAACATCTAGACAACCACTACTACAGCAAAGCCTGAGGATTTGTTTTGGGGTTTTTTCAGAAAAATCCTTCTCTGGCCTATTTTATGAAACAAATACAATTATTCTACATTAACAACTTGTTCAAAATGTCCTCTAGCAGTGCTTTGATTTTTTCCCTGCCTCACTAATAATACAGTTATAAAAAAATGCCCGATATGTGGTATCCTATAAGCCCTTTTATTTCAGCCATCACTTCCGCACATGTAAACATTGTAATATAAAAATCAACTTAATATGATTGATTACACTAGAGAGACTCCAAACTAAGATCCTTAAGACTAGAGCTGCCCCCAACTAAAGTTTTCCAAGTCGGCTGTTAGTCGTTGATTGGTGTTGGTAGGTGGCTCTCCCAAATTTTAAAATGTATTATTGGGCTTGTAACCTAAGAGCTCTGACTTACTAGCAAGGTTCACATTACATAAACTACTCACCAGACTGGGTCCAGATAGAATCATCAGCTTGCCTTCCTTTCTCACTCTCAGCCCTCCTATTCTCACCCTTGGGACTAGACTCTCACTCGTTGGACCCAATGGTATGGAACTCAGTCCAGATTTGGATGGCAGAGGGGTTCAATCTGTGCCCCAGTTGCTAGAAATCATAGATTCACTCAGCCTCTAAATGACCAGGCATTTTTGCTATGGCAAGAAAAAGATATCTTAACATTTAAAGATCTTTTTGCTAATGGTTGCTTCTTGTCTTTTGCGCAATTAGAATCTCAATATAAAACACCTAAAGCCCACTTTTTCAGATATCTACAGGTACGTAATTTCACACGTAAGAATTTTATTTCTTTTCATTCACTTCAAGATCGAAACCCTATTGATCAACTTTTTCCTGAAGACCTGGAGCAAAGAGGCAACATCTCTAGTTTATATTAAAACTTAGATTATTAAAGGTGCCCTAGAATGTTTTTTTTAATTATTTTATAATGTTTCCTGGGTTACCCTAATAATGTTAGTATGTTTTTTAGATAAAAAATAATTATAATTTAGAAATAAATGGCATTTTTCCTAGCCTGCTTTTAGCCTCTGATTTGAACACTCTGTTTGAAGGGGCGTGTCTGCTGTGGGATTCAGTGTAACCGCGGCCACTGCTGTGATTGGCTGACATGCTTGCATATGGAAAAGCAACGCATTACATGTGAAACTCTCTCCCGAATACTTTTACTACTGCTATTATACGTTTTTACTATAACAGCTATCGAGATTAACGAATCGTGAGATGTTTTTAAAGTATTTAGATCTATTCCCATCACATAAAATGTTGCCGTGATGAGCATTGAGCAGATGACTGTGTGTTGATCGCGAGAATGAAGATCTAATCATTGCAAAGCAGTTTCTGCACTCTCTCTGCTTTCACCAATGCAAACACGATGATGTAAATACAGTAAGAGCTTCATTGTGCAGTAACGTGCGTCATTGATTTCATAACGAGTTTGGCAAGTGTCCAGATAAACTCGCGCTGTGTGGAAAGATTGTTCTTTGATCGCTTTCTGTATATAATTTGTTCACAATTTAAATACGATTATTTTCATCCTACTAAAAGAAACGATGTGAAGCTGATATTTTAGTCACTGGCTTGACTTACTGATGCATAAACAGTATTGAACGATTTTGAGAGAAAGATTACCTGTCTGAACTTGAACAATTACACATCAGAAAGTGTTGCTTGGTAGCTCGATCCGAGGCCAGCTCTGTATTGGCCCAAGTTGAGGAAACAGCTTCGGCTGCGCAGTTCCGCCTGGCATTAGCCGCGTTTCCACTGCCGGGCCAGGGCCGGGCTGTGCTAGTGCGTGCCAGGGCCAGTCGCGTTTCCACTGTCACTTCCGGGGCTTGATCGGGGCTTACTCGGGGCCAACGGCCAGGATTTCTGGCCCGTCGAATACCTTGGGCCAAAGCGGGCCAGCTCGGGCTAGAGGAGTGGTTACGAACAGAGGCGGGGATTACCTGAGTCGAGAGACAGCGCCGATGGATTCTGTCAGCATTAAAGACTTTTAAAATAATTTAACTCACTTTCATGTTTTAATGCCTTCTGTTTGTGATCCGATGTGGATTCTGATCACCGTATAAGGTAGAAATATTTATACGCGATGCAAAAGACTATGCGCGCTAGCCATTACCATAGTAAACGCTTGAATACGCATAGTAAAAAAACATGGTGAACGCTTGAAGAAGTCAGACCAATCATAAAGGCTATCACAATCATGTTTTTATTTTATCTGTCAGTAGCCTACATATACTACATAGTAGGCCTAGTCTCTTTATACCGGACTATCTACTTTTTTTTCGGGAGCTTCCTATTTCTCTGACTGAAAATATATCTGTAGCTACTGGGAGTCGAGACTGTGCTAACGCTTCCCAGGTCGTATTTTTTGGTGGCATATAACATTATTTGTAGAAATTATCATTCTTTCTAAATGTGATATATGTCCTGTAACTACCAAATAAACAGAAACAGCCTCGACTGAATAATGTAAGTGTGTCCTCTTTCTTTTGTGAAATAGACCTAACGGTAATTTATTTCTGTGTGACTAATGTGCAATTTTGACATAAATTAATTCATTATGATCAATGTATCACTTTTTATTGTAAACCTGTGGTAAAACATCGATGCTTGCGTTTTAAATTTTCAAGTAAACAACAAAAATGCCAGCGAACGGCCGCTTTTATCATGTTTGTTTTGCGATGCACGCTGTTTCCAGTGATTTCTTTCTGATTAGTTTTCTGATAAAACTTCCATTTGTTGGTGAAATGATGGGTTAGTGTGACGTTGTTCCAGAGAGGCGTGTTGCGGGCGTGTTTTAGTGACGCGCTGTGGAGCTTCTGGCCCGACAGTGGAAACGCAGGCCCGGTGCTACTGGCCCGAGGCTATTAGCCCGGCACGGCCCGTTTAAAGCCCTGGCCTAGCACTGGCCCGACAGTGGAAACGCGGCTATTGAGGGCTGGCATTATGCAAATATTTGGAGGCGTACATATTAATGATCCCGACTATTGCGTCACAGTCGGTATTGTGTGGAGAACCGACCGTTTTTCAGGGGTGTTTTTTATAAACGTGAATTAAATGAGAACGTGAAAACAGTCCAGTTTGAGATTCACTCTATGTCATGTCCATGCACTGAACTCCTGTTATTTGACTATACCAAGGTAAATTCAATTTTGAATTATAGGTCACCTTTAATTATTATCCACTTCTCACAAAGAGATTCCTGGCAACTGGACCTTAATATCTGCCTGACGGACGAGGAATGGGATGAGGCTAAATATAGTATCCATGGCTCTTCTATCTGTGCTAGACACAGCCTTATTCAATTCAAAGTGGTACATAGACTTCATCTATCTAAGGCCAAGCTGGCAAAGATGTATTCCTCTGTTGATCCCACCTGTACAAGATGGAAGCAATGGATGCATATTTTTGTATCTTATTCTAGAATATTCTAGAATTGGACTGTATAGCTTTTACTTTATTGGCAAGGCACTTAATTTTAATTAATTGGAAACAGTCCTTTCCCCCTTCTTTTAAACAGTGGGCCAGAGATGTTTTACAATTCCTAAGTTCGGAAAAAATAAGCCTTAATTTAAGTGGCTCCAGGTTTAAGTTCACTGTCATGTGACGTCCTTTCATAAATCATCTTCAAAGCTAATTATAACTGTAAGTGGACGAACTGATGCTGGTGTCAGGTTTTGCTTATGATTTACTGAGGTTATTCTTTCTATTTTTTTCTCTATATACACACACAATGTAAAAGCACAATGTCTGTATGTATGCTGTGTTGATGTGTGAACAGGGACGTGCACAGGGGGGTTGCTCAGGTTGCCCGGGCAACTGCCCATATGCCCTTCTCGACTCAGGTTGCCCTTCCGAGGGAAAAAAAATATAAAAATAAAAAATCGTACAATGGATGCAGAATTTCACGTAGGCCTAGATAAATAATAAAAAAAAAAAAAACGCAAAACCTCATTCACTTCCATTCGGGCACTCAGCTCAACTGTTTACGTGGCTGCAGCGCTGCACGCGACCGGTGCGTAAGACCCCGCAAATTACTTAAGGCCCCACCTCCATCTCGTGTCATAGCGCGTCAATTAATGCGTACAACATCCATGACAAAATGAAGCGAAACTATCCTTTTGGTCACGAAAAGAGGAAGAAGAAAAAACCATGAGAGTGAATTGCGGGAACAACAATCAGGTAAACTTGTGTTCTCTCCTCTCTAAGTTTGATGTCAGCATAGTTTGATGTTTTTCGGTCTTGCTTGCTAACCTAGCTGGGCAGGCAGTGCATCTCTTGCATCACTTTGTGCCTGACAAAAGTGAGAGTAAAATACAATTTTTTTACATTTGTTTTTGATAAACGACAAAGTGCAACGGTGTTTGTTTACTGCAGCTCAGAAAACATAACCGCGTCGTGTGTGTTATCGTGCGTTCATGCGCGTGCACGAAATGAAACTCGCATTTTTCAAGCAGAAATATGTGGAGACCAGACATACTGTACAATACATGCACGTGAATGATGGCACTCCCAATCAAAGTACACATTATATTGCGAGGGTGGGGTGGGGGGGGGGGGGTGCCCTTTTTTCAGGTCAGAGCAACTGCCCCTCAAAATTCCTGTGCACGTCCCTGTGTCTGAATATGTTTGTTGTTGATTGTTGTTTAAACAAATAAAAAAATGGGGGGGGGGAAACAACTTTCAGTTTAACATTTTGGGTCACTTTGTGGAGTCCAACTCAATTGGCTTTGCTAAAACACAAAAAAAAAAATTATAATCCTGTCCACTGACCACATAAACCAGGGAGAAATATGAAGAGTGCAGTGGATCAGTCGAGGAAATACCAGCCAGACTGATAAATCCTCTCCCAAGTTTTCACACCTTCCCTTTGGCAGTACAACCCATTCAAAGTCTCAGGTTGGCGTGTGCCGCCTTTAGGAATGCCAGCTCCATTTCCATTTCTCACACTAATAGCTGCCACAAAGTGACCTTGCCCATTCCCTCACTCAGCAGCTCCACCTTTATCTCTCCCATCAGCCCCATGCAGGTGAAAAATAATCCATGACTGCCACCATGTGCTCAAAAGAGCATACACATCGCCACACGGTGTTAACAGACGCCTTGTGCTGCATTAACAGAGCCTCAAACTAGTGGTAATGTGGGTGTTGTGTGCTGACCTGCCGATGTCAAACAGAGGCAGACAGACTGATAATTATGGGTAACTGATTCTTGCAGTCCAACAGCCAAGACTCCAGAGGCCTGTTGCATGAAGATAGTTGAACTCAGAGTAGGTTTAGAGTTGACAAGTACATATAAATCCAACCTGGTTTAGATCAGGTTCAACAGGCTCACAACGCTCTGTATAAACGTTCTGTCAACTCAGGTTTAATCCAAAATTTACGATTAACTCTGAAGCGCATGCACCTGAAAATGTGACACGTGTGGCAAAACAGCCAATCACACGGAACATGGAGAGCGTCAGTTTGATTCACTTCTTTTGAGAGAGTCGGCACAATTCACTTCTCTGTTGAAGATTAAGAGATTGTTATGTAAAATATAATGAATTTAAATGCATTTACAAGGTAGGAATAAACACCACTGCTGCAGCGAAAGTTTGAGAAGGCAGCTGAAAGAAAATATCTGAATCAAAATAACTTATAATTTATATAGTTTCACAAAGAGCTCAAAAGAATACTAATGTTTAAAAGCAAAGTTTAATATTAATTGAAAATTATTATAATTACATGAATATATTATATGAATTATAATCAGATGAAAACCACTGCAAATGATCCAAAATGCTGTCGCTAGAGTGGTCTTTAATAAGCCGAAGTGAGCACACGTCACTCCTCTTCTCACAAAATTGCACTGGTTGCCAGTTGCCACTCGCATCAAATTCAAGTCACTGACTTTTGCCTACAGAACAAACACTGGCTCTGCTCTCTTTTACCTAAACTCATTACTTCAGACTTGCGTGCCATCCAGAAACTTGCGCTCTGCAAGTGAACGTCGTCTTGTGGTGCCATCTCAAAGAGGCACAAAATCTCTTTCTCTGGCCTTTTTCTGGTCTGTTGCATGCAGGTGGAATGACCTGCCGAACTCAACCAGAGCTGCTGAGTCCGAGGCAATTTTCAAGAAACGGCTGAAGACGCATCTTTTTCGGCAACACTTTATCCATTAATACTAACACTATCTTCTATATCTATAAAAAAAAACTATAGTTAGATTAAACTGGGAAGGATCATAGCACTTGCATATAGCTGTCCTATTGTTAGTTTAACTGCTTCTATTGTTCTAATTTGTAAGTTGCTTTGGATAAAAGCGTCTGCTAAACTAAATGAATAAATGTAAATAAATTATACATAATTACAATTCATATATTAGAAATATTATAAATAGGTTAATTAGCAGCAAAAGATGAGCAATTTTGTCTCTAAAATTCTTTCACTCAAAACTGCTTTCATTTGGAGCGAGAGCTACAGGGAGAGTGGCTTTATTGCATCAGATACATGTCACTTTACTCACAGCGAATTGGTCCAGTTTTGGTTTGCTCTAACCCTGAATAAAACCTGCTCCGGAGCAGGTTAGCCATGTAGCATAAGTTAGCATGGTGATGAAACCCACTAAGAACCAATCCATCTTCTTGAGCCCGAAAAATAGAGTTTGCTCAAACAAATCTCAAACTTACCTGGGTAGCAACTGAAACCGGCTTCATGCAACAGGCCACAGGGATCAAATTCAGAACTCACCATAGGGGTATTTGGTGTCCAGCTTGTCATCAGCACGGCGAGACCAGGGCAGAAGGTCATCGTCACAACCGTTGGGCATACCATTGTAGCCAATACCCACTATCTTGTTCTCTTGATTCACGATACAGGCACCAACCTGAAATTAAATCAGTTTTAAGGAGTGGTGACACTAAACTTTTCATTTCATTGACTTTCATTCATACGCATGTGAATAAGGGAGACAGGAAAAGCAAGTTTGTGCAAATTTAGCTTCCCATCACTTGAAGACATGTGACCAATAAAAGATCGACAAGTCACGTCGTGAGCTGAATTAACAGAAAGCAAAGTCTGCACTATTGCAGCATTGCAGTAAAGTGGAGTAGATTGAATATTTTTACAATTTGGATGTATTGAATTGTGTTTTTTTTAAAGACGCCACAGAGTGTGACATCACATTACGACCGTTGCAATATCAGTTAAAAATGTGCATGATCGTAAAAATAAAGCTTTCTAAAATAAATGTTTCTTAAGGGGCGTTTAAAAAACAATTAAGATGTATGCACTTTAATTGCATTTAATATTCCTATGGATTTACATTAGTTTTATTACAAACTAATAAACCTAATGTGATGTAACCATACATAAATGAAACAAATAAGAACGATATTTATGTGATATTACTAGTAAACCAAATGTGTTTGAAACACACAATAACCAGCTTTATATGCATCATCAATAAAACCAATTTATAATTTATAAACCAGATCAAATTAATTAATTCAATTTGTTTTCACAATATATATATATATATATATATATATATATTTTTTTTTTATATATATATATATATATATATATATATATATATATAACGTTTTTAAGTCCTGTCAGTTGAAACATTCAAGCAAGTTTAAAGCATTCAAGTGCAGGAAGACACGAAAAAGAGCTCAATTCAGAACCAATGCTATTTTTTCTGCAAACACAAAATTCTGTCTTTCTCGAATTTTTGAGCTTGAACCGACACATGCCATTAACTGTAAGAGGATTTACAGTTAAGACCCAGTTGGTTAGTAATGATGAATGAAGACAAGGGGACGGTTGCATAAACTGCTAAGAATAGTCTTACAAGATAGACATCAAAGTTCACAACATTAAGTCAGTTACATAAAAGCAAAGACTTGTCTAATTAGACACCGAAAAGTAAGACTGATTCAATCTAATTAACTGCTAGGTGTGCATAGAAAATTACTGAAGAAAAGAGTGTGCAGTGTCATCAACAGAAGTCAGCTTCAGTAAACTCAGGGCTCACAAAATCGCTAGCCCGACGTCCCGGGGCTATTGTGTTTTCCAGTCGGGCAACCAAAATGCATAACCGGCCTGGCCGACGGGCTATCTGAAATAGTGCAATCAAATTGCTCCCTTTTATTCACATTATTGACTAGTTATTTTAAAGGTACAATATGTAGGATTTTTCACCACCAGGGGTCGCTAACCTTTTACAATAACAAAGGCGTATATTGATGACGCAAAGCATTAAGCGGAATTATGGATCTTGTCATCAAGCTGATGGATCTTTTATGGATGAGTGAATACAGTGATGTTTTTAACATGACTGTGGTATGAAGCAGGGCGCGATTGCTAATGAGAGACGTATACCAGCGCCACACGCAACACGAGTCCCGCGGATATAAAGGAATAAGGACATTTCATTCTACCGAACTACATGCAAATGCTGAATTAATACTCGCACAGATCAGTTTATTAGACGAATTAAACTTGAGGTAACGCAGCGCTGTTTCACTTGCTCTAACAGTTACACTATCACACTAAACGGCATTTGAGTGTGTTGAATGTTGTTAGTTAGGTTGTTTGTTGGCTATATGAGACTAGCAGTGAGCTAGATCAACATTAGAATAACATACAGATCATATTCTAACATTTCATCATGTTGAACTAAATAACATTATTAGACAGGTGAGCAAATGTACATTAAACTAATCAAAGTACATGCAACACTGTCAAGTCGAAGTTAGTCGCGGACGTGGAGCTCTCGGCATCTCGAAAGATGTTGATCTTCGTTTTAGTCCTCTTTTTGTCTCAAAGTGCTTGCCATGGTCCATAATGTTTGAACAAAACAACAACAGCGTGAGCGTCCTGCTAGGCATAACCCAGTTGTCCACGTCTGTCGCCATGGTTACTATGGCAGTACGAGCGGACACCGAGGGTAACGCGGATATGACGCCATTGACAGGTGACTCCCTCACCCCTGCTCACACGCCCCGTTTCCTTGGTTAAAATAACAATTTTCTCACGAATTACAAATAGTTGGAAACATTTGGGATATTGTAACTAATCAACTAAACAAAATATCTAACATTGGCCTAGTGGTTTTTGTATATTTTACTGCAAAAAATCCTACATATTATACCTTTTAGTTTAAGGAAAAATATCACTGCGCAAGTTTTTGATCATGCTGATTTCATGCAAATTCTCATGAATCTCTGTGCCTGTTTTAAGAAAAACACAATCCCCTGCTTGATATATACTGTGTAACCACTGATGAACATATTCGTTTTTGATGAGAGAAAAAAAAAATCTATACGTGTGCGGATTAGAACCCAGAACCTCTGACAAGCTTGGCAAAAGTTAACCACAAGATCATTAAGGTACACAAGCAAAATCGCAGATCTATGTGAAATGATTCGAGCTTTGTGACATGGGCATTATCCTGCTGGAAGTAGCCATCAGAGGATGGGTACATGGTGGCCATAAAGGGATGGACATGGTCAGAAACAATGCTCAGGTAGGCCGTGGCATTTAAACGATGCCCAATTGGCACTAAGGGGCCTAAAGTGTGCCAAGAAAACATCCCCTACACCATTACACCACCACCACCAGCCTGCACAGTGGTAACAAGGCATGATGGATCCATGTTCACGCCAAATTCTGACTCTACCATCTGAATGTCTCAACAGAAATCGAGACTCATCAGACCAGGCAACATTTTTCCAGTCTTCAACTGTCCAATTTTGGTAAGCTCTTGCAAATTGTAGCCTCTTTTTCCTATTTGTAGTGGAGATGAGTGGTACCCGGTGGGGTCTTCTGCTGTTGTAGCCCATCCGCCTCAAGGTTGTGCGTGTTGTGGCTTCACAAATGCTTTGCTGCATACCTCGGTTGTAACGAGTGGTTATTTCAGTCAAAGTTGCTCTTCTATCAGCTTGAATCAGTCGGCCCCCTTTCTGCTCTGACCTCTAGCATCAACAAGGCATTTTCGCCCACAGGACTGCCGCATACTGGATGTTTTTGAAATGAAATGGTTGTGCGTGAAAATCCCAGAAACTGAGCAGATTGTGAAATACTCAGACCGGCCCGTCTGGCACCAACAACCATGCCACACTCAAAATTGCTTAAATCACCTTTCTTTCCCATTCTGACAATCAGTTTGGAGTTCAGGAGATTGTCTTGACCAGGACCACACCCCTAAATGCATTGAAGCAACTGCCATGTGATTGGTTGATTAGATAATTGCATTAATGAAAAATTAAACAGGTGTTCCTAATAATCCTTTAGGTGAGTGTATATATCTGGCTTGGTGAGACCAAGAGGATCCTGAAGGAATCAAGAACTACGCGAAAAGGACATAGATACATCTTAATGCATAATTACAAGCACTTATAGTTCAGTTAATACTACGATAAAATCATAGATACCCCAATATGACATGGGCAAGCAGGCAAACATAAAAACATATCAAATATATCAAATATATCTTAGTAATGTCTTTATATGAGGAAGTTAATGAAAAGTCTGTGTGTGCCAACACCAACACCAGCAGAAACAACACTGGACAGGCCTGAACCTTCAGGGGAAACTTGCGTGTCTCTCCTCCGCTGATCACTCTGTTTCTCACTCTTTTTTTTTTAAGAATACTGCACTCAGCGAGGAGATTATCATTTTTACGGTAAAAGCCAGACTACAAGTTCTTCCAACCAGACTCAATCTTTCTATCTGGTTTCCTACAACTCAGGTACCTCACTGCTTGCATCACACTACAGAACAGATCACTGAAACACTGCCACACATCTTAAACGGCTGCCATGCCTATAAAGGAATGTACATCGCACGCCACGACAGAATAGTGGATCTTATAGTGAAGGACATATCAAGCTTTTTCTCATCTGCTGTAAAAATGTACAAACATTCGTGTGTAAAATCATCTATGTTTCAGAAGTGTAATAGCTCTGAAACCTTTTCTCATGTGCTTGCAAATACACCAGATATTGTTGTGATTAATGAGGAGATCAGTGAGGTGTTCGTTGTGGAGGTTGCATGTACATTTGACTCTAGTATGGAAGAAGCTTTTATGACTAAGATGATTAAATATCAACCACTCCTAAACGTCATCTCAGAGTTAGGTTATCAGAGCCGACTTCTTGTGCTCATATTTGGGAGCTTAGGACACACACACAGGCTGGTTGTAAGGGGGCTTCAACAACTAGGGATGCCCAAAAAGAGGGCTAAACAGCTAGCAAAGTACTGCGCTCTGTCTGCTCTTATAGGCAGCCGTCATATCTGGCGGAGACGGTGCTACTTGTATCCATAACAACTGAGTGATGCAAAATACTGTGAAGATCTGCTGTATGCCACTGGTCCTTGATTATGTGCATGCATTTGACTGCATCTATAGTATTTTTGTCCCTGTAAATCATTTCTTTTAAGTGGACTTAAATAAATAGTTAAAATGTGTGTGTGTGTGTGTGTGTGTGTGTGTGTGTGTGTGTGTGTGTGTGTGTGTGTGTGTGTGTGTGTGTGTGTGTGTGTGTGTGTCTTGGGGGAGCTTTGCTTCGGCCACCTGGAATTCCTTTCTTGCCGGGGAGGGGGGGGGGTTAAGCGATACGAATCTGTTTGAGGCTCACGCGTTCGAGTTTATGGCTGTTTGTTTTCTCTCGCGTATGCCACAAAAGTGTCAATGGGAGCAATTAGGTGCCGGCTCTCTGGCGCCCTACTTGTGAGTTACCGGACAAAGTCAGGGGTTAGCACGGTTTCCAAGTGTTGACACTGTCCAGATACGCTACAAACGTGACGGTTCTGTTGCGGGTTCACGGCTTGTGTCCATTCTCAAACCGTATAGTTTGCCAATAGTGCTGCGCTGATCATAATCTGCAGGTCGGGCGGGCCAAGTAATAAAAACATTACATTCAAATTAATCGAGGGTGGATGACAGATTAATCATTATGTGTTGATTTAATTAAGACACGGAACTCATCACGCTAAAACGCAATGAACGAGCGTCACTCTTTTACTTTCGATTTTAACAACGTAATTCTCTTTAGGGAAAACCAATCAAGGAAAACATATCAGGGCATTTAATACAGTTATCATTTTTCAATGTAAATTATTTAATTTGATTGGTAACAGCCTAGTGTCTTATTATTCTGATTTATTGTATTGATCAAGTTTAAAAATATTTTAAATGAAAGATGGAGCATACATAAAATTAGAGGGAAAAATGCCCTATTATAAAGGTAAAAAAATTATTCTGATAAGAGTGTTTGCCAAAAGTGATGTAATGAAACATTGACAATTTAACTTTGAAGGGAGTAAAGCCTCTGTTTAGGCTATTAAGGAAATGTAATATTGCCCAAAGAAGAACTTTTACTTTAAAGAAATGTTAATTTTAAATCAGCCTACTTCAGAGTGATATTTTACCATATTATCATGCTTAACACTGATAATTTGAATAATTGTAATGTGATGATCAAATGCAGATATCTAAATCAAAGAATATCATAGGTTCGGGCATGCCCCCAGACCCCCCAAGAGGTACTGAGCTCCACCCACAAAAATACTATGGGAAACACAGTAGGCTATATGATGGTCTACGAAAAATACAAATCTTATTATTAAAATACATGATCAGGATTTTACCGCCTCCGCCTAGTTTTGAGCAAGGAAAAATCCTGCTGCTGCTATTTGGATCGATTCCGACGGCCAGGACGACAGTACAAGAAACACCATAATTTTATTGGCTGAAAAACTGAGGCGCTGGTGTGGGGGTGGGATGTCACCACCAAAGCTGTGACCAAACCTACGCCCTTGAGCAGGGACACGTTTGTGTGCATTTTGTTTTGTGATTTCACCGGAACGAATAGAGTCTCCGCAACGGCGATAGATTGAAGCGCGCGTCCGAGTGAAGACTGCGCAAGCCACAAGAGAATACTGTATCCATGCAACTGATAATCGTGGCAACGAGCACTCAGCTTGATTTAAAAAACAATACATTTTAGCGCTAGATTGTCTCTTGTTTAAAAACGAACTAAATTAATGCTCTGCTAGTAAACTGGAGATGTTTTATTTATTTGTATTAGGTACATCCGTGCCTCGAAATGTTTCACAAAGTGGTGAGGGACAATATCGACCCTGAGAAAAAGAGGTGGGGACATGTCCCACCCATGAATTACGCCTATGCACAATAAAAATTAAAGCTCCACTTTCACATGAATGCTTTACTTTGCGTGTCAGAATGTTTGAATCCATGTGCTAACACACCATCACTATAAAGCTGCTTTGAATCAAACCAATCTGGTAAAAAGCACTACATAAATAAAGGTGACTTGACCATCATATATTCTGCTATAAACAGCATAAAATAATTAGAGCACCATTTACTTGCCTCAAAAAAGTCTGGTATTGTTATTATTTATTGCTACACATTAATATGTGAATTATTCCATCAGAAAATTAACACTTAGCATTGTCAGACTTTAAAACAACGGAGCTGTGCACTTGTTGATATTTGTGTTTTGAAAAAGTTTTTGATTGATGTTTTGACTCCTAACTAATTTTCTACATTAAAAATTCTTTTTATTTGGGCTAGTAAAATTGGGCTACCAAAATCTGAAGAGTGCCTGCCCGAAGGGCTACCAGCAGTTTCAAAAATTGGCGAGCCCTGAAACTATGTCATTACTTTAAGTTTCTTGATTCTGATTGGTCAATTGTCAAAATGCCCATCTTTGTCGAGTATCCTCGTAAATGCAGTCACTTATGTCTTAAGTGAATGTAAACAATTGAAAACAGATGTGTATTCAGTGTATTGGATCTGTGCATGAGATCTTACGCTTGTTTCACACTGGACGTGTAAGCAGCAAAGAAGCTGTTTGTATGCAGAGCGGAAGCAGCACGTGCCCTTTGTGCAGCTTGAAATCACAGCTTGTGTACTACAAATTCAAGTATCGTCCATTGTGTCACCTTTTCCAGGTGTTCTCCTCAGACCACTGCCTGCCACACGCTTTGATTTATGATGGACAGCATACTCTGCTGTGATGCGACTGTTCTCCTCGTATACCTACTATACATGCATATCTAACATGATAAAAGTAAAATTAAAGTTAAGCTATACCACTAAATCATTTAAAAAGGTTTGGGAGAGAGAAAAAAACCTCCTGGCAATAATAGGTTTTCAGGTGTTATATTTTCTTTCTTTTTTTACAGTGCTGAAAATCAAACACACCTCACTTTTATGATTTTATGGTGAAATTTGTTATCCTTCTTGTTAACCCAGGCGTATTTTGACAAATAACAATGAACTGTGGCTTTAATTCAACGTGAGCGGCACAGTAAAAATAGACTTACGTGCTGCTTATGCGTCCTGTGTGAAAAAACTCCTTCAATACTGCATAATTACTTCAACGAGCTCATTGCTTCTGCCTAAGATTAAAGCTGCAGTCCGCAGTTTTTCCTCTGTCCGAAATCTGCAATTGCAGTTAATCACGGAATTATCAACTTTACGGGAGTTGTACTTCGACGTGGCAGTGACGGCACAGCGCGGATGAACACAATGTTTGAGGAGAGTGTGCAGCAGTTACGCCGGGTTCACACCGGACGCTGAAGCGACGCGGAAGCAGCGCGGAACGGAGGCCGCTTCCTTTCGGCGCCCATGTTAACCTATGGTGTCGTTCACACCAGACGCGGAGCGCCACGGTGCGGCGCAGCCGGCACGCGCCGTGAAGCGCCAGTTTCGGCGTCTGGTCTATTTTTTTCGCAAGCCGCGAGTGATCCGCGTCAATTCCGGAAGGAAGTTACACCAAGAAACACTTGACCATCCGGTCAATTGTCAAAATATAAGCAATTTTCAAATTAAAATATCCTATAATACCCTATAATCAAAAGATATAGGGCAAGGGCTCTCCTCCTGTCTACTCGCACTGGGAAACAGGAAGAGGAAAATAGATTTAATAAATTTGAAGAGAGGAAATATATATATATTTCCGGTATACAGGTCCTTCTCAAAAAATTTGCATATTGTGATAAAGTTCATTATTTTCCATAATGTAATGATAAAAATTTAACTTTCATATATTTTAGATTCATTGCACACCAACTGAAATATTTCAGGTCTTTTATTGTTTTAATACTGATGATTTTGGCATACAGCTCATGAAAACCCAAAAGTCTCAATAAATTAGCATATCATGAAAAGGGTCTCTAAACGAGCTATTAACCTAATCATCTGAATCAACTAATTAACTCTAAACACATGTAAAAGATTCCTGAGCCTTTTAAAAACTCCCAGCCTGTTTCATTACTCAAAACCGCAATCATGGGTAAGACTGCCGACCTGACTGCTGTCCAGAAGGCCATCATTGACACCCTCAAGCAAGAGGGTAAGACAGAAAGAAATTTCTGAACAAATAGGCTGTTCCCAGAGTGCTGTATCAAGGCACCTCAGTGGGAAGTCTGTGGGAAGGAAAAAGTGTGGCAAAAAACGCTGCACAACGAGAAGAGGTGACCGGACCCTGAGGAAGATTGTGGAGAAGGACCGATTCCAGACCTTGGGGGACCTGCGGAAGCAGTGGATTGAGTCTGGAGTAGAAACATCCAGAGCCACCGTGCACAGGCGTGTGCAGGAAATGGGCTACAGGTGCCGCATTCCCCAGGTCAAGCCACTTTTGAACCAGAAACAGCGGCAGAAGCGCCTGACCTGGGCTACAGAGAAGCAGCACTGGACTGTTGCTCAGTTTTGCATGTCATTCGGAAATCAAGGTGCCAGAGTCTGGAGGAAGACTGGGGAGAAGGAAATGCCAAAATGCCTGAAGTCCAGTGTCAAGTACCCACAGTCAGTGATGGTTTGGAGTGCCATGTCAGCTGCTGGTGTTGGTGCACTGTGTTTTATCAAGGGCAGGGTCAATGCAGCTAGCTATCAGGAGATTTTGGAGCACTTCATGCTTCCATCTGCTGAAAAGCTTTATGGAGATGAAGATTTCATTTTTCAGCACGACCTGGCACCTGCTCACAGTGCCAAAACCACTGGTAAATGGTTTACTGACCATGGTATTACTGTGCTCAATTAGCCTGCCAACTCTCCTGACCTGAACCCAATAGAGAATCTGTGGGATATTGTGAAGAGAAAGTTAAGAGGCGCAAGACCCAATACTCTGGATGAGCTTAAGGCCGCTATCGAAGCATCCTGGGCCTCCATAACACCTCAGCAGTGCCACAGGCTGATTGCCTCCATGCCACACTGCATTGAAGCAGTCATTTCTGCAAAAGGATTCCCGACCAAGTATTGAGTGCATAACTGAACATAATTATTTGAAGGTTGACTTTTTTTTTAAATTAAAAACACTTCTTTTATCGGTCGGATGAAATATGCTAATTTTTTTAGATAGGAATTTTGGGTTTTCATGAGCTGTATGCCAAAATCATCAGTATTAAAACAATAAAAGACCTGAAATATTTCAGTTGGTGTGCAATGAATCTAAAATATATGAAAGTTTAATTTTTATCATTACATTATGGAAAATAATGAACTTTATCACAATATGCTAATTTTTTGAGAAGGACCTGTATATACACTACTATAACTGTCTACCATTCTCTCTCTGGCTGCGTGTGTCTCGACAACGGATTAATAAAAGAAGTGTACAAACTTCTTGGTATACAGAAACATGGTGTACATTTATATTATGAGGTTATTTACTTACCCATGATGTAAAAAAATAGCTCTGAATAAACAACTGAGCAGAAGCGCTTGTCGACCTCCGCGAAGAATACGCGTCTGGTGTGAACAGGCAGGCGCCGGACCGCGCGTGGTGTGAACCCGGCGTCAGTCACCGCGCGGTGTGGATACTGTCATTCAGAATCACAGATTATTCTTTTTAAAAAGTATGGTTCTGACCAGAGCCGGCTCTCCCTATAAGCGAACTAAGCGGCAGCTTAGGGCCCTGCCGCCACTAGGGGGCCCCCTAACTACAGATGGTAGTCGCCGGCATCGCCGCTCAAAGTGTGGGGCGCGCCCCACTGGTGGGGAATAGAGACGTGACAGGTGGGGCGCGCCAACGGGAGGAAATTTTCCTTTTTATGCCTTTATATCTTTATTCGTTCATGGCGAGTCCGCATTGTCAACTTCAACTTCATCTTTGCAAAGACGCAGAAAACACCAGTTTATTAATAAACAATTAAATATCTCCTTGCTATTTTTTACACATTCATAATCATTAGCCTATTTTTGCCGGTTCGTGCGCTTGAGTGCGGCTTTATAACACTCGTGTATAGCCTATTTAAATTATTAAATCAATATAAAGGGGCGATTTGTCCACTAATGGCTTAAATAAACAACTACTAGTCGACTAGAAAAAAAACTTTAGTCGGAGGCAGCTCTTATTCCACATATTTTCGAGCCAGCAGGGTTGAGCGCGCGACCCCGAGCGCCGGAATGAGCGAGCCGAGGAATATTCAGAAATGCGCTCTCCGCTCACATGCTCTGATCGGAACAAAGGAATATTAAAATAATTAATCATTAGTTTATATCTCATACACTGCCCATCATTTTAATCCCATATCAAACACAGCTTTGTGTCTGATGTTATGTTATATTTTATGTCTATGTTATGTCTATGTTATGTCTATTTTAATTTTTTTAAATAGACCTGTCTTGCCAAATGGATTTCTCTTCTTTGCTTTTTGTAACAGATTGCAAAGTGGCACTTTTATTTCTTTTCAATTTTTGAACTTGATACACATTTTGACACAGCTGCACTTTTATTTTCTCTATTTTTGAATTCCATGCAAGTTATGACACAGCTGCACTTTTATTTTCTTTATTTTTGAACTTGCTGTTATGTTATTTGATGTAGATAGTTAGTTTGTAGATACTACTTGTTACTTCAATAAATTGGAACATTTTAAGCTTGTTGCGTATTTCATTAGCATTGTGTTGGGGCGATGGGGGCAGTGGGGCTTGAAAATTCCCCCTTGTCCAAAGTGGGGAATGACCGGAAAAGTTTGAGAACCACTGCGTTAAGTCAACCAACCGTGTCAGATCATTGTCTTCCCTGGACTTGGAAATTTGACCGCAAAAATTAAACGAGTCTATCCATCGGGTGCAGAAAAAAAGAAGAATATGTTTAAATCACTTTAGAAGGAAGCAAAGAAATTACTGGTCCAACTTCTCCCTCTTTTTAAATTGTGGAAAAGGGAAAAGAAGTTCAAAGATCGAGACTCAGCAACACCTGTAGTAGGCTATATGCAACAACTTTATTGAAGATTTGTTAGATTGTGGTTAGATTGTAAGTTGCTGGTTTGCGATGGCAATACTCCATTATCTACTGCAAGGCAGGGCCCCAAAATTTTCCTGCTTAGGGCCCCCAGATTTACAGAGCCGGCCCTGGTTCTGACATTGCAGTAAATCGCGCTGATTAAATCTAACAAGCGCTTATCATATTACGCAAAACCGTGCAAATTATATTTAGTGGTGCTTGCCTATGGCAAAGCAACACTAGTGTTATTGTGCATACTTATTAGTGGTGCTTGCCTATGGCGAAGCAACACTATTGTTATCTCACATACTTATTATTCTTCTTCTTATTATTCTTCCGGCCACTTTTTGACGCGCTACTCCTCCCGCAGTTTTTGTCACAGACCCATGAATGAGGTGTCAAAACGTGCGGCCTGTTCGGGAATGGTGTGCTATGACTTTTCTAAGAGATCGGGGGTACGATGGTCGCCCCAGGGGCGAAAAACGGCCCAAAAAAATCCCATAGACTTAACATTGCGAAAAACTTTGACGAGTCGTAGCTCGGAACGAGGATGTCGCAGAAACGTGAAATTTGCCACATTTGAAGAGGCTGACAGACTCTGTAAGAACATACCACACAATGGGGTAAAAGTTGCACCCCTGGGGTGCAGGAGCTGCCCAAAGTTTCCCCATTGACTTACTATGGTGTAGGACGGCCCATGAAATGGGCCGTCCTACACCATAGAAACCGCTTTTATATTGAACATAACTCTGGATCACAGTGTCATAGAGACAAGGGGGCGGGCTCATTTTACTCAGACAACCAATCAGTCTCTCAGGATCATTGTGAAGCTATCAAGCCACGCCCTAGCAACCATTTAGAGCACCTTAGCAACAACTCCCATAGACTTCCATTGAAAGAGATCGAAGGGATATCTCTGGACTGAATTGTCATAGAAACATGAGGGTGGTCTCGTTTGACTCGGGCCAGCAAACAGCCAATCATGAATCACCTCAACACTTGCTAGCCACGCCCTAGCAACCATTGTCGAGCACCTTAGCAACCAAAATCCAAAGAGGAATATCGTCCATTCTGAATGTCACAGAGGCATGGGAGTTGGTTTATATCTTTCATAGTGACAAGCAGCCTTTGGAGTTTCATGATTGGCAGCTGCCAAGCCACTCCCTAGCAACCAAACAGAGTACCCTAGCAACCATTTTGCAAAACCAATATCTCTGCATCAGAACATCGTATAGAGATGGGGGTTGGTTTATACATTCACATTGACTTTGGAGCTTCATGATTGGCAGCTGCCAAGCCACTCCCTAGCAACCAAACAGAGTACCCTAGCAACCATTTTGCAAGACCTACATCTCTGCATCAGAACATCGTATAGAGATGGGGGTTGGGTCTTTTGACTCATGCTAGCAAACAGGACTTGCTACATGCTACACATGCTAGCAGTGAATAGCTACATGCTAATATTGATTAGCTAAGTGCTAAATCATGCCAATAAAATGCTACAAACTCAACAGTAACCATCTTTGACAACTACCAACCACCTAGTAACACCATAGCAACCACCCAAATTACTCTAGCAACACCCTAGCAACCACCCAGAACACCCTAGCAACTGCCTAGCAACGCCCTAGCAACCACCCAGAACACCCTAGCAACCGCCTAGCAACCACCCAGGATACCCTAGCAACCGCCTAGCAACGCCCTAGCAACAACCCAGATTACCCTAGCAACCGCCTAGCAACGCCCTAGCAACCGCCTAGCAACCACCCAAAACACCCTAGCAACTGCCTAGCAACCACCCAGAACACCCTAGCAACCGCCTAGCAACCGCCCAGGATACCCTAGCAACTGCCTAGCAACGCCCTAGCAACCACCCTCGAACACCATAGCAACGGCCTAGCAACACCCTAGCAACCACTCAGAACACCCTAGCAACCACCTAGCAACACCCTAGCAACCACTCAGAACACCCTAGCAACCACCTAGCAACACCCTAGCAACCACCCAGAATACCCTAGCAACCACCTAGCAACACCCTAGCAACCACCCAGAACACCCTAGCAACCACCTAGCAACACCCTAGCAACCACTCAGAACACCCTAGCAACCACCTAGCAACACCCTAGCAACCACCCAGAACACCCTAGCAACCGCCTAGCAACCGCCTAGCAACCACCCAGAACACCCTAGCAACCGCCTAGCAACACCCTAGCAACCACCCAAAACACCCTAGCAACCACCTAGCAACAAACTAGCAACACCCTAGCAACCACCCAGAACACCCTAGAAACCGCCTAGCAACCACCCAAAACACCTTAGCAACCACCCAGAATACCCTAGCAACCGCATAGCAACACCATAGCAACCACCCAGAACACCCTAGCAACTGCCTTGCATCATCATAGCAAACTCCAAGAACACCCTAGCAACCGAGCGGCGAGTTTTGCCACTGCAAGCACCACTTCACATTTTCTTCTGGAAATGTACATTCTAGTGTTGTGATTACTATTCACCAAGACAAAACTTCGGCGCGCTACTCCTCCCGCACGTTTTCTCGTAGACCCATGAATGAGGTGTCAAATCGACCGGTTCATTGAGGAGAGGTGTGCTATGTCTTTTTTAAGCGATCGGTTGTACGATGTTCGTCCGGCGGGCGATAAATTGGCCGAAAAAAGTCCCATAGACTTAACATTGGCACAAAATTTGTTATATCACATCTTTTCACCAGAAGGTCATAGAGACTTGGGGTTGGGCTCTTTTAACTCGGCCTATCAAGCAGCCAATAAGTAGTGACATATTACCTTCATATTCACGCCCTAGCAACCACTTAGGGCACCCTAGCAACCATAAAACTACATTTCCAAGCCATATTTCAGCTCCTGAAAATAGTAGAAACATGGAGTTTGGCTTTTTTGACTTAGACTGTCAACTAGTCTTTAAATATCATCTCATAAACTGTATAAGCACACCATAGCAACCATATAGAGTACCCTAGTAACCACCTGAACACATGAATAAGCCATATCTCAGCACCAGAACATCGTACAGACATGGTTGTTGGCTCGTATGCAATAATGTACCACACTCTAGCAACCGAGCGGCGAGTTTTGCCACTGCAAGCACCACTTCACATTTTCTTCTGGAAATGTACATTCTAGTTATTATTCTTATTATTCTGGACACTTTTTGACGCGCTACTCCTCCCGCAGTTTTTGTCACAGACCCATGAGTGAGGTGTCAAAACGTGCGGCCTGTTCGGGAATGGTGTGCTATGACTTTTCTAAGAGATCGGGTGTACGATGTTCGCACAGTGGACGAAAAAGCGGCCAAAAAAGTCCCATTGACTTAACATTGCGGAATTTTCAGAAATTTAAATCTCAACTGTCATTTTCACACAGACACAAAAGGGCCTGACAGCCCTGCTTTCAGGCAGACCTCTCTCTCTCCCTAGGAGGATTTATTTTATCAAGCAGCCAATAAGTAATGGCCCTAAATCTTCAAAGCCACACCATAGCAACCAGTTACAGCACCCTAGCAACCGTGGGTGATAGGCACGAGGCCGCAGGCCTCGTGCCATACTAAATAACTCTATAAAACTCTATAAAAACTCCAAATAAAAACTCCACAGTAATTATCTGTTAAAAAATACACGCCGACATCACACACCCCTGATTGAGGCGTCAAATTGTGCGGATTATTGAGGAGAGGTGTGGTATGATTTTTCTTAGCGATCAGGGGTACGGTGTTCGCCCCAGGGGCAAATCATTGGGTAAAAAAGTCCCATAGACTTAACATTGGCACAAAATTTGTGAGATCATATCTTTTGACTAGAAGGTCACAGAGACTTGGGGTTGGGCTCTTTTGACTCGGCTTATGAAGCAGCCAATAAGTAGGGACATAACAACTTCATGGCCACGCCCTAGCAACCACTTATGCCACCCTAGCAACCATAAAACTACATTTCTAAGTCATTTTTCAGCTCCAGAAAATGGTAGAAACATGGAGTTTGGCTTTTTTGACTCAGACTGTCAACTAGTCTTTAAATATCATCTCATAAACTGTATAAGCACACCATAGCAACCATTTAGAGTACCCTAGTAACCACCTGAACACACGAATAAGCCATATCTCAGCACCAGAACATCGTACAGACATGGTTGTTGGCTCGTTTGCAATAATGTACCACACTCTAGCAACCGAGCGGCGAGTTTTGCCACTGCAAGCACCACTTCACATTTTCTTCTGGAAATGTACATTCTAGTTATTCTTCTTATTCTTATTCTTCCGGCCACATTTTGACGCGCTACTCCTCCCGCAGTTTTTGTCACAGACCCATGAGTGAGGTGTCAAAACGTGCGGCCTGTTCGGGAATGGTGTGCTATGACTTTTATAAGGGATCGGGGGTACGATGTTCGCCCCAAGGGCGAAAAACCGGCCGAAAAATCCCATAGACTTAACATTGCGTCAAACTTTGACGAGTCGTAGGTCGGAACGAGGATGTCGCAGAAACGTGTAATTTACCACATTTGAAGAGGCTGACAGGCTCTGTAAGAATATACCACACAATGGGGTAAAAGTTGCACCCCTGGGGCGCAGGAGCTCCCCAAAGTTTCCCCATTGACTTACTATGGTGTAGGACGGCCCATGAAATGGGCCGTCCTACACCATAGAAACCGCTTTTATATTGAACATAACTCTGGATCACAGTGTCATAGAGACAAAGGGGCGGGCTCATTTTACTCAGACAACCAATCAGTCTCTCAGGATCATTGTGAAGCTATCAAGCCACGCCCTAGCAACCATTTAGAGCTCCTTAGCAACAAGTTCCATAGACTTCCATTGAAACAGATCAAAGGGATATCTCAGGATATAAGAGTCATAGAAACATGAGGGTGGGCTCGTTTGACTCGGGGCAGCAAACAGCCAATCCTGAATCACCTCAACACATCCTAACCCCTCCCTAGCAACCATTGTCGAGCACCTTAGCAACCAAATTCCAAACAGGGATATCTTCCATTCTGAATGTCACAGAGGCATGGGAGTTGGTTTATATCATTTATACTGACAAGCAGCCTTTGGAGTTTCATGATTGGCAGCTGCCAAGCCACTCCCTAGCAACCAAACAGAGTACCCTAGCAACCATTTTGCAAGACCAATATCTCTGCATCAAAACATCGTATAGAGATGGGGGTTGGTTTATACATTCACATTGACTTTGGAGCTTCATGATTGGCAGCTGCCAAGCCACTCCCTAGCAACCAAACAGAGTACCCTAGCAACCGTTTTGCAAGACCTATATCTCTGTATCAGAACATCGTATAGAGATGGGGGTTGGCTCTTTTGACTCATGCTAGCAAACAGGACTTGCTACATCCTACACATGCTAGCAGTGAATAGCTACATGCTAATATTGATTAGCTAAGTGCTAAATCATGCCAATAAAATGCTACAAACTCAACAGTAACCATCTGTGACAACTACCAACCACCTAGTAACACCATAGCAACCACCCAGATTACCCTAGCAACACCCTAGCAACTGCCTAGCAACGCCATAGCAACAACCCAGAACACCCTAGCAACCGCCTAGCAACCACCCAGGACACCCTAGCAACCGCCTAGCAACGCACTAGTAACCACCCAGATTACCTTAGCAACCGCCTAGCAACGCCCTAGCAACCGCCTAGCAACCACCCAGAATACCATAGCAACCGACTAGCGACACCCTAGCAACCACCTAGAACACCCTAGCAACCGCCTAGCAACCACCCAAAACACCCTAGCAACCACCCAGAATACCCTAGCAACTGCCTAGCAACACCATAGCAACCACCCAGAACACCCTAGCAACCGCCTAGCAACCACCCAAAACACCATAGCAACCACCCAGAATACCCTAGCAACACCATAGCAACCACCCAGAACACCCTAGCAACCGCCTAGCAACGCCCTAGCAACCACCCATAATACCCTAGCAACCACCTAGTAACACCTTAGCAACCATGCTAGCATCATGCTAGCAACATGCTAAACATGCTAGCATGATGCTAGCAATATGCTAATCATGCTAGCATCTAGCTAAAACATGTTTGCAACATGCTTATTTTTGCTAGCATTATGCTAGCAAACATGCTAATCATGCTAGCATGTTGGTAGCATGATGCTAACAACATGCTAATCATGCTAGCATCATGCTAGCAACATGCTAATCATGCTAGCAACATGCTATAAACATGCTAATCATGCTAGCAACATGCTAGCAAAATGCTAATCATGCTAACATCATGCTAGTAAACATGCTAATCATGCTAGCATAATGCTAACAACATGCTAATCATGCTAGTATGTTGGTAGCATGATGCTAACAACATGCTAATCATGCTAGCATGATGCTAACAACATGCTAATCATGCTAGCATCATGCTAGCAACATGCTAATCATGCTAGCAACATGCTAGCAAAATGCTAATCATGCTAGCATCATGCTAGCAACATGCTAATCATGCTAGCAACATGCTATAAACATGCTAATCATGCTAGCATCATGCTAGCAACATGCTAGCACAATGCTAATCATGCTAACATCATGCTAGCAACATGCTAATCATGCTAGGAACATGCTAATAATGCTAGCATAATGCTAACAACATGCTAATCATGCTAGCATGATGTAAGCAACATGCTAATCATGCTAGCATCTTGGTAAAAACTAGCTAACCGCACGCTAGCAACCGAGCGGCGAGTTTTGCCACTGCAAGCACCACTTCACATTTTCTTCTGGAAATGTACATTCTAGTTAGTGGTGCTTGCCTATGGCAAAGCAACACTAGTGTTATTGTGCATACTTATTATTAGTGGTGCTTGCCTATGGCAAAGCAACACTAGTGTTATTGTGCATACTTATTATTCTTATTCTTCTTATTCTTCTTATTCTTCTGGCCACTTTTTGACGCGCTACTCCTCCCGCAGTTTTTGTCACAGACCCATGAATGAGGTGTCAAAACGTGCGGCCTGTTCGGGAATGGTGTGCTATGACTTTTATAAGGGATCGGGGGTACGATGTTCGCCCCAGGGGCGAAAAACCGGCCGAAAAATCCCATAGACTTAACATTGCGTCAAACTTTGACGCGTCGTAGCTCGGAACGAGGATGTCGCAGAAACGTGTAATTTACCACATTTGAAGAGGCTGACAGGCTCTGTAAGAACATACCACACAATGGGGTAAAAGTTGCACCCGTGGGGGGCAGGAGGGGCCCAAAGTTGCCCCATTGACTTACTATGGTGTAGGACGGCCCATGAAATGGGCCGTCCTACACCATAGAAACCGCTTTTATATTGAACATAGCTCTGGATCACAGTGTCATAGAGACAAGGGGGCGGGCTCATTTTATTCAGACAACCAATCAGTCTCTCAGGATCATTGTGAAGCTATCAAGCCACGCCCTAGCAACCATTTAGAGCTCCTTAGCAACAAGTTCCATAGACTTCCATTGAAACAGATCAAAGGGATATCTCAGGATATAAGAGTCATAGAAACATGAGGGTGGGCTCGTTTGACTCGGGGCAGCAAACAGCCAATCCTGAATCACCTCAACACATCCTAACCCCTCCCTAGCAACCATTGTCGAGCACCTTAGCAACCAAATTCCAAACAGGGATATCTTCCATTCTGAATGTCACAGAGGCATGGGAGTTGGTTTATATCATTTATACTGACAAGCAGCCTTTGGAGTTTCATGATTGGCAGCTGCCAAGCCACTCCCTAGCAACCAAACAGAGTACCCTAGCAACCATTTTGCAAGACCAATATCTCTGCATCAAAACATCGTATAGAGATGGGGGTTGGTTTATACATTCACATTGACTTTGGAGCTTCATGATTGGCAGCTGCCAAGCCACTCCCTAGCAACCAAACAGAGTACCCTAGCAACCGTTTTGCAAGACCTATATCTCTGTATCAGAACATCGTATAGAGATGGGGGTTGGCTCTTTTGACTCATGCTAGCAAACAGGACTTGCTACATCCTACACATGCTAGCAGTGAATAGCTACATGCTAATATTGATTAGCTAAGTGCTAAATCATGCCAATAAAATGCTACAAACTCAACAGTAACCATCTGTGACAACTACCAACCACCTAGTAACACCATAGCAACCACCCAGATTACCCTAGCAACACCCTAGCAACTGCCTAGCAACGCCATAGCAACAACCCAGAACACCCTAGCAACCGCCTAGCAACCACCCAGGACACCCTAGCAACCGCCTAGCAACGCACTAGTAACCACCCAGATTACCTTAGCAACCGCCTAGCAACGCCCTAGCAACCGCCTAGCAACCACCCAGAATACCATAGCAACCGACTAGCGACACCCTAGCAACCACCTAGAACACCCTAGCAACCGCCTAGCAACCACCCAAAACACCCTAGCAACCACCCAGAATACCCTAGCAACTGCCTAGCAACACCATAGCAACCACCCAGAACACCCTAGCAACCGCCTAGCAACCACCCAAAACACCATAGCAACCACCCAGAATACCCTAGCAACACCATAGCAACCACCCAGAACACCCTAGCAACCGCCTAGCAACGCCCTAGCAACCACCCATAATACCCTAGCAACCACCTAGTAACACCTTAGCAACCATGCTAGCATCATGCTAGCAACATGCTAAACATGCTAGCATGATGCTAGCAATATGCTAATCATGCTAGCATCTAGCTAAAACATGTTTGCAACATGCTTATTTTTGCTAGCATTATGCTAGCAAACATGCTAATCATGCTAGCATGTTGGTAGCATGATGCTAACAACATGCTAATCATGCTAGCATCATGCTAGCAACATGCTAATCATGCTAGCAACATGCTATAAACATGCTAATCATGCTAGCAACATGCTAGCAAAATGCTAATCATGCTAACATCATGCTAGTAAACATGCTAATCATGCTAGCATAATGCTAACAACATGCTAATCATGCTAGTATGTTGGTAGCATGATGCTAACAACATGCTAATCATGCTAGCATGATGCTAACAACATGCTAATCATGCTAGCATCATGCTAGCAACATGCTAATCATGCTAGCAACATGCTAGCAAAATGCTAATCATGCTAGCATCATGCTAGCAACATGCTAATCATGCTAGCAACATGCTATAAACATGCTAATCATGCTAGCATCATGCTAGCAACATGCTAGCACAATGCTAATCATGCTAACATCATGCTAGCAACATGCTAATCATGCTAGGAACATGCTAATAATGCTAGCATAATGCTAACAACATGCTAATCATGCTAGCATGATGTAAGCAACATGCTAATCATGCTAGCATCTTGGTAAAAACTAGCTAACCGCACGCTAGCAACCGAGCGGCGAGTTTTGCCACTGCAAGCACCACTTCACATTTTCTTCTGGAAATGTACATTCTAGTTAGTGGTGCTTGCCTATGGCAAAGCAACACTAGTGTTATTGTGCATACTTATTATTAGTGGTGCTTGCCTATGGCAAAGCAACACTAGTGTTATTGTGCATACTTATTATTAGTGGTGCTTGCCTATGGCAAAGCAACACTAGTGTTATTGTCCATACTTATTATTCTTATTCTTATTCTTCTTATTATTCTTCTGGCCACTTTTTGACGCGCTACTCCTCCCGCAGTTTTTGTCACAGACCCACGAATGAGGCGTCAAAACGTGCGGCCTGTTCGGGAATGGTGTGCTATGACTTTTATAAGGGATCGGGGGTACGATGTTCGCCCCAGGGGCGAAAAACCGGCCGAAAAATCCCATAGACTTAACATTGCGTCAAACTTTGACGAGTCGTAGCTCGGAACGAGGATGTCGCAGAAACGTGTAATTTACCACATTTGAAGAGGCTGACAGGCTCTGTAAGAACATACCACACAATGGGGTAAAAGTTGCACCCCTGGGGCGCAGGAGCTGCCCAAAGTTGCCCCATTGACTTACTATGGTGTAGGACGGCCCATGAAATGGGCCGTCCTACACCATAGAAACCGCTTTTATATTGAACATAGCTCTGGATCACAGTGTCATAGAGACAAGGGGGCGGGCTCATTTTATTCAGACAACCAATCAGTCTCTCAGGATCATTGTGAAGCTATCAAGCCACGCCCTAGCAACCATTTAGAGCACCTTAGCAACAAGTTCCATAGACTTCCATTGAAAGAGATGGAAGGGATATCTCAGGATAGAAGTGTCATAGAAACACGAGGGTGGTCTCGTTTGACTCGGGGTAGCAAACAGCCAATCATGAATCACCTCAACACTTCCTAGCCACGCCCTAGCAACCATTGTCGAGCACCTTAGCAACCAAAATCCAAAGAGGGATATCTTCCATTCTGAATGTCACAGAGGCATGGGAGTTGGTTTATATCATTCATACTGACAAGCAGCCTTTGGAGTTTCATGATTGGCAGCTGCCAAACCACTCCCTAGCAACCAAACATAGTACCCTAGCAACCATTTTGTAACAGCTATATCTCAGCATCAGAACATTGTATCGCGATGGGGGTTGGTTTATATCATTCATACTGACAAGCAGCCTTTGGAGTTTCATGATTGGCAGCTGCCAAGCCACTCCCTAGCAACCAAACAGAGTACCCTAGCAACCATTTTGTAACAGCTATATCTCAGCATCAGAACATTGTATCGCGATGGGGGTTGGGTCTTTTGACTCATGTTAACACACAGGACTTTCAACATGCTAAACATGCTAGCTGTGAATAGCTACATGCTAATATCGATTAGTTAAGTGCTAAATGATGCTAGCAACATGCTAATCTTGCTAGTATCTGGCTACAAACATGCTAGCAAACATGCTAATCATGCTAGCATGATGCTAGCAACATGCTAATCATGCTAGCATGATGCTAGCAACATGCTAATCATGCTAGCATGATGCTAGCAACATGCTAATCATGCTAGCATGTTGCTAGCAACATGCTAATCATGCTAGCATGATGCTAGCAACATGCTAATCATGCTAGCATGATGCTAGCAACATGCTAATCATGCTAGCATGATGCTAGCAACATGCTAATCATGCTAACATGATGCTAGCAACATGCTAGCAAACATGCTAATCATGCTAGCATGATGCTAGCAACATGCTAATCATGCTAGCATGATGCTAGCAACATGCTAATCATGCTAGCATGATGCTAGCAACATGCTAATCATGCTAGCATGATGCTAGCAACATGCTAATCATGCTAGCATGATGTTAGAAACATGCTAATCATGCTATCATGATGCTAGCAACATGCTAATCATGCTAGCATGATGCTAGCAACATGCTAATCATGCTAGCATCTAGCTACAAACATGCTAGCAAACATGCTGATCATGCTAGCATGATGCTAGCAACATGCTAATCATGCTAGCATGATGCTAGCAACATGCTAATCATGCTAGCATGATGCTAGAAACATGCTAATCATGCTAGCATGATGCTAGAAACATGCTAGCATGCTAGCATTATGCTAGCAACATGCCAATCATGCTAGCATGATGCTAGCAACATGCTAATCATGCTAGCATGATGCTAGAAACATGCTAATCATGCTAGCATGATGCTAGCAACATGCTAATCATGCTAGCATAATGCTAGCAACATGCTAATCATGCTAGCATGATGCTAGCAACATGCTAATCATGCTAGCATGATGCTAGCAACATGCTAATCATGCTAGCATCTAGCTACAAACATGCTAGCAACCTGCTAATCATGTTAGCATCATGCTAAAGACACGGTAGCATGATGCTAGCAACATGCTAATCATGCTATCATTATGCTTAATTTTGTTAGCATCTTACTAAAAACTAGCTATACACACCCTAGCAACCGAGCGGCGAGTTTTGCCACTGCAAGCACCACTTCACATTTTCTTCTGGAAATGTACATTCTAGTTAGTGGTGCTTGCCTATGGCGAAGCAACACTATTGTTATCTCACATACTTATTATTCTTATTCTTCTTATTAGTGGTGCTTGCCTATGGCGAAGCAACACTATTGTTATCTCACATACTTATTATTATTCTTCTTATTATTATTCTTCTGGCCACTTTTTGACGCGCTACTCCTCCCGCAGTTTTTGTCACAGACCCATGAATGAGGTGTCAAAACGTGCGGCCTGTTCGGGAATGGTGTGCTATGACTTTTCTAAGAGATCGGGGGTACGATGGTCGCCCCAGGGGCGAAAAACGGCCCAAAAAAATCCCATAGACTTAACATTGCGAAAAACTTTGACGAGTCATAGCTCAGAGTGTGAATTTCGCAGAAACGTGAAATTTGCCACATTTGAAGAGGCTGACAGACTCTGTAAGAACATACCACACAATGGGGTAAAAGTTGCACCCCTGGGGGGCAGGAGCTGCCCAAAGTTTCCCCATTGACTTACTATGGTGTAGGACGGCCCATGAAATGGGCCGTCCTACACCATAGAAACCGCTTTTATATTGAACATAACTCTGGATCACAGTGTCATAGAGACAAGGGGGCGGGCTCATTTTACTCAGACAACCAATCAGTCTCTCAGGATCATTGTGAAGCTATCAAGCCACGCCCTAGCAACCATTTAGAGCACCTTAGCAACAACTCCCATAGACTTCCATTGAAAGAGATCGAAGGGATATCTCTGGACTGAATTGTCATAGAAACATGAGGGTGGTCTCGTTTGACTCGGGGCAGCAAACAGCCAATCATGAATCACCTCAACACTTCCTAGCCACGCCCTAGCAACCATTGTCGAGCACCTTAGCAACCAAAATCCAATGAGGGATATCTTCCATTCTGAATGTCACAAAGGCGTGGGAGTTGGTTTATATCATTCATAGTGACAAGAAGCCTTTGGAGTTTCATGATTGGCAACTGCCAAGCCACTCCCTAGCAACCAAACAGAGTACCCTAGCAACCATTTTGCAAGACCAATATCTCTGCATCAGAACATCGTATAGAGATGGGGGTTGGTTTATACATTCACATTGACTTTGGAGCTTCATGATTGGCAGCTGCCAAGCCACTCCCTAGCAACCAAACAGAGTACCCTAGCAACCGTTTTGCAAGACCAATATCTCTGCATCAGAACATCGTATAGAGATGGGGGTTGGGTATTTTGACTCATGCTAGCAAACAGGACTTGCTACATGCTACACATACTAGCAGTGAATAGCTACATGCTAATATTGATTAGCTAAGTGCTAAATCATGCCAATAAAATGCTACAAACTCAACAGTAACCATCTTTGACAACTACCAACCACCTAGTAACACCATAGCAACCACCCAAATTACCCTAGCAACACCCTAGCAACCACCCAGAACACCCTAGCAACTGCCTAGCAACGCCCTAGCAACCACCCAGAACACCCTAGCAACCGCCTAGCAACACCCTAGCAACCACCCAGAACACCCTAGCAACCGCCTAGCAACCACTCAAAACACCCTAGCAACCACCTAGCAACACCCTAGCAACCACCCAGAACACCCTAGCAACCACCCAGAACACCCTAGCAACGCCCTAGCAACCACCCAGAACACCCTAGCAACCGCCTAGCAACACCCTAGCAACCACCCAGAACACCCTAGCAACCGCCTAGCAACCACTCAAAACACCCTAGCAACCGCCTAGCAACACCATAGCAACCACCCAGAATACCCTAGCAACCGCCTAGCAACCGCACAGAACACCCTAGCAACCACCTAGCAACACCCTAGCAACCACCCAGAATACCCTAGCAACCACCTAGCAACACCCTAGCAACCACTCAGAACACCCTAGCAACCGCCTAGCAACACCCTAGCAACCACCCAGATCACCCTAGCAACCGCCTAGCAACACCCTAGCAACCACCCAGAATACCCTAGCAACCACCCAGAATACCCTAGCAACCACCCAGAACACCCTAGCAACCACTCAGAACACCCTAGCAACCACCTAGCAACACCCTAGCAACCACCCAGAACACCCTAGCAACCGCCTAGCAACACCCTAGCAACCACCCAGAATACCCTAGCAACCACCTAGCAACACCCTAGCAACCACTCAGAACACCCTAGCAACCACCTAGCAACCACCCAGAACACCCTAGCAACTGCCTTGCATCATCATAGCAAACTCCAACAACACCCTAGCAACCGAGCGGCGAGTTTTGCCACTGCAAGCACCACTTCACATTTTCTTCTGGAAATGTACATTCTAGTTCTTATTCTTCTTATTCTTCTTATTCTTCTGGCCACTTTTTGACGCGCTACTCCTCCCGCAGTTTTTGTCACAGACCCATGAATGAGGTGTCAAAACGTGCGGCCTGTTCGGGAATGGTGTGCTATGACTTTTATAAGGGATCGGGGGTACGATGTTCGCCCCAGGGGCGAAAAACCGGCCGAAAAATCCCATAGACTTAACATTGCGTCAAACTTTGACGCGTCGTAGCTCGGAACGAGGATGTCGCAGAAACGTGTAATTTACCACATTTGAAGAGGCTGACAGGCTCTGTAAGAACATACCACACAATGGGGTAAAAGTTGCACCCGTGGGGGGCAGGAGGGGCCCAAAGTTGCCCCATTGACTTACTATGGTGTAGGACGGCCCATGAAATGGGCCGTCCTACACCATAGAAACCGCTTTTATATTGAACATAGCTCTGGATCACAGTGTCATAGAGACAAGGGGGCGGGCTCATTTTATTCAGACAACCAATCAGTCTCTCAGGATCATTGTGAAGCTATCAAGCCACGCCCTAGCAACCATTTAGAGCTCCTTAGCAACAAGTTCCATAGACTTCCATTGAAACAGATCAAAGGGATATCTCAGGATATAAGAGTCATAGAAACATGAGGGTGGTCTCGTTTGACTCGGGGCAGCAAAC
This sequence comes from Rhinichthys klamathensis goyatoka, assembly GCF_029890125.1. Lineage (NCBI taxonomy): Eukaryota > Metazoa > Chordata > Actinopteri > Cypriniformes > Leuciscidae > Rhinichthys > Rhinichthys klamathensis. The sequence continues at coordinate 4,372,219 of NW_026606840.1, forward strand.
AGCCAATCCTGAATCACCTCAACACATCCTAATCCCTCCCTAGCAACCATTATCAAGCACCTTAGCAACAAAAATCCAAAGAGGAATATCTTCCATTCTGAATGTCACAAAGGCGTGGGAGTTGGTTTATATCATTCATACTGACAAGAAGCCTTTGGAGTTTCATGATTGGCAGCTTCCAAGCCACTCCCTAGCAACCAAACAGAGTACCCTAGCAACCATTTTGCAAGACCTATATCTCTGCATCAAAACATCGTATAGAGATGGGGGTTGGTTTATACATTCACATTGACTTTGGAGCTTCATGATTGGCAGCTGCCAAGCCACTCCCTAGCAACCAAACAGAGTACCCTAGCAACCGTTTTGCAAGACCAATATCTCTGCATCAGAACATCGTATAGAGATGGGGGTTGGCTCTTTTGACTCATGCTAGCAAACAGGACTTGCTACATCCTACACATGCTAGCAGTGAATAGCTACATGCTAATATTGATTAGCTAAGTGCTAAATCATGCCAATAAAATGCTACAAACTCAACAGTAACCATCTGTGACAACTACCAACCACCTAGTAACACCATAGCAACCACCCAGATTACCCTAGCAACACCCTAGCAACTGCCTAGCAATGCCCTAGCAACCACCCAGAACACCCTAGCAACCGCCTAGCAAGGCCATAGCAACCACCCAAAACACCCTAGCAACCACCCAGAATACCCTAGCAACTGCCTAGCAACACCATAGCAACCACCCAGAACACCCTAGCAACCGCCTAGCAACGCCATAGCAACCACCCATAATACCCTAGCAACCACCTAGTAACACATTAGCAACCATGCTAGCATCATGCTAGCAACATGCTTAACATGCTAGCATGATGCTAGCAATATGCTAATCATGCTAGCATCTAGCTAAAACATGTTTGCAACATGTTTATTTTTGTTAGCATCATGCTAGCAACATGTTAATCATGCTAGCATGTTGGTAGCATGATGCTAACAACATGCTAATCATGCTAGCATGTTGGTAGCATGATGCTAACAACATGCTAGCATGATTAGCATGATGCTAGCATGATGCTAACAACATGCTAATCATGCTAGCATGATGCTAACAACATGCTAATCATGCTAGCATGATGCTAGCAACATGCTAATCATGCTACCAACATGCTAATCATGCTAGCATCATGCTAATCATGCTAATCATGCTAGCATCATGCTAGCATCATGCTAGCATCATGCTAGCAACATGCTAATCATGCTAGCAACATGCTAATAATGCTAGCATAATGCTAACAACATGCTAATCATGCTAGCATGATGCTAGCAACATGCTAATCATGCTGGCAACATGCTAGCAACATGCTAATCATGCTAGCAACATGCTAATAATGGTAGCATAATGCTAACAACATGCTAATCATGCTAGCATGATGCTAGCAACATGCTAATCATGCTAGCATCTTGGTAAAAACTAGCTAACCGCACGCTAGCAACCGAGCGGCGAGTTTTGCCACTGCAAGCACCACTTCACATTTTCTTCTGGAAATGTACATTCTAGTTAGTGGTGCTTGCCTATGGCGAAGCAACACTATTGTTATCTCACATACTTATTATTCTTCTTTTTATTATTATTATTCTTCTGGCCACTTTTTGACGCGCTACTCCTCCCGCAGTTTTTGTCACAGACCCATGAATGAGGTGTCAAAACGTGCGGCCTGTTCGGGAATGGTGTGCTATGACTTTTCTAAGAGATCGGGGGTACGATGGTCGCCCCAGGGGCGAAAAACGGCCCAAAAAAATCCCATAGACTTAACATTGCGAAAAACTTTGACAAGTCGTAGCTCGGAACGAGGATGTCGCAGAAACGTGAAATTTGCCACATTTGAAGAGGCTGACAGGCTCTGTAAGAACATACCACACAATGGGGTAAAAGTTGCACCCCTGAGGGGCAGGAGGGGCCCAAAGTTGCCCCATTGACTTACTATGGTGTAGGACGGCCCATGAAATGGGCCGTCCTACACCATAGAAACCGCTTTTGTATTGAACATAACTCTGGATCACAGTGTCATAGAGACAAGAGGGCGGGCTCATTTTACTCAGACAACCAATCAGTCTCTCAGGATCATTGTGAAGCTATCAAGCCACGCCCTAGCAACCATTTAGAGCTCCTTAGCAACAAGTTCCATAGACTTCCATTGAAAGAGATCAAAGGGATATCTCAGGATATAAGTGTCATAGAAACATGAGGGTGGGCTCGTTTGACTTGGGCCAGCAAACAGCCAATCCTGAATCACCTCAACACTTACTGGCCACGCCCTAGCAACCATTGTCGAGCACCTTAGCAACCAAAATCCAAAGAGGAATATTGTCCATTCTGAATGTCACAGAGGCATGGGAGTTGGTTTATATCATTCATACTGACAAGCAGCCTTTGGAGTTTCATGATTGGCAGCTGCCAAGCCACTCCCTAGCAACCAAACAGAGTACCCTAGCAACCATTTTGCAAGACCTACATCTCTGCATCAGAACATCGTATAGAGATGGGGGTTGGTTTATACATTCACATTGACTTTGGAGCTTCATGATTGGCAGCTGCCAAGCCACTCCCTAGCAACCAAACAGTGTACCCTAGCAACCGTTTTGCAAGACCGATATCTCTGCATCAGAACATCGTATAGAGATGGGGGTTGGCTCTTTTGACTCATGCTAGTAAACAGGACTTGCTACATGCTACACATGCTAGCAGTGAATAGCTACATGCTAATATTGATTAGCTAAGTGCTAAATCATGCCAATAAAATGCTACAAACTCAACAGTAACCATCTTTGACAACTACCAACCACCTAGTAACACCATAGCAACCACCCAGATTACCCTAGCAACACCCTAGCAACCACCCAGAACACCCTAGCAACTGCCTAGCAACGCCCTAGCAACCACCCAGAACACCCTAGCAACCGCCTAGCAACACCCTAGCAACCACCCAGAACACCCTAGCAACCACCCAGAACACCCTAGCAACCACCCAGAAAACCCTAGCAACCACCCAGAATAACCTAGCAACCGCCTACCAACACCATAGCAACCACCCAGAATACCCTAGCAACCGCCTAGCAACACCATAGCAACTACCCAGAACACCCTAGCAACTGCATAGCAACACCCTAGCAACCACCCGGAACACCCTAGCAACCGGCTAGCAACACCCTAGCAACCACCCAAAATACCCTAGCAACCGCCTAGCAACACCATAGCAACTACCCAGAACACCCTAGCAACTGCCTAGCAACTCCCTAGCAACCACCCAGAACACCCTAGCAACCGGCTAACAACACCCTAGCAACCACCCAAAATACCATAGCAACTACCCAGAACACCCTAGCAACTGCCTAGCAACACCCTAGCAACCACCCAGAACATCCTAGCAACCGCCTAGCAACACCCTAGCAACCACCCATAACACCCTAGCAACCGCCTAGCAACCACCCAGAATACCATAGCAACCACCTAGCAACACCCTAGCAACAACTCAGAACACCCTAGCAACCGCCTAGCAACACCCTAGCAACCACCCAGAACACCATAGCAACCGCCTAGCAACACCATAGCAACCACCCAGAACACCCTAGCAACCGCCTAGCAACACCCTAGCAACCACCCATAATACCCTAGCAACCACCTAGTAACACCTTAGCAACCATGCTAGCATCATGCTAGCAACATGCCAAACATGCTAGCATGATGCTAGCAATATGCTAATCATGCTAGCATCATGCTAGCAACATGCTAATCATGCTAGCATCATGCTAGCAACATGCTAATCATGCTAGCATCATGCTAGCAAAATGCTAATCATGCTAACATCATGCTAGCAACATGCTAATCATGCTAGCAACATGCTAATAATGCTAGCATAATGCTAACAACATGCTAATCATGCTAGCATGATGCTAGCAACATGCTAATAATGCTAGCATAATGCTAACAACATGCTAATCATGCTAGCATGATGTTCGCAACATGCTAATCATGCTAGCATCTTGGTAAAAACTAGCTAACCGCACGCTAGCAACCGAGCGGCGAGTTTTGCCACTGCAAGCACCACTTCACATTTTCTTCTGGAAATGTACATTCTAGTTCTTCTTCTTCTTCTTATTATTCTTCTGGCCACTTTTTGACGCGCTACTCCTCCCGCAGTTTTTGTCACAGACCCATGAATGAGGTGTCAAAACGTGCGGCCTGTTCGGGAATGGTGTGCTATGACTTTTCTAAGAGATCGGGGGTACGATGGTCGCCCCAGGGGCGAAAAACGGCCCAAAAAAATCCCATAGACTTAACATTGCGAAAAACTTTGACGAGTCGTAGCTCGGAACGAGGATGTCGCAGAAACGTGAAATTTGCCACATTTGAAGAGGCTGACAGGCTCTGTAAGAACATACCACACAATGGGGTAAAAGTTGCACCCCTGGGGTGCAGGAGATGCCCAAAGTTTCCCCATTGACTTACTATGGTGTAGGACGGCCCATGAAATGGGCCGTCCTACACCATAGAAACCGCTTTTATATTGAACATAACTCTGGATCACAGTGTCATAGAGACAAGGGGGCGGGCTCATTTTACTCAGACAACCAATCAGTCTCTCAGGATCATTGTGAAGCTATCAAGCCACGCCCTAGCAACCATTTAGAGCACCTTAGCAACAACTCCCATAGACTTCCATTGAAAGAGATCGAAGGGATATCTCTGGACTGAATTGTCATAGAAACATGAGGGTGGTCTCGTTTGACTCGGGCCAGCAAACAGCCAATCATGAATCACCTCAACACTTGCTAGCCACGCCCTAGCAACCATTGTCGAGCACCTTAGCAACCAAAATCCAAAGAGGAATATCGTCCATTCTGAATGTCACAGAGGCATGGGAGTTGGTTTATATCTTTCATACTGACAAGCAGCCTTTGGAGTTTCATGATTGGCAGCTGCCAAGCCACTCCCTAGCAACCAAACAAGGTACCCTAGCAACCATTTTGCAAGACCTATATCTCTGCATCAAAACATCGTATAGAGATGGGGGTTGGTTTATACATTCACATTGACTTTGGAGCTTCATGATTGGCAGCTGCCAAGCCACTCCCTAGCAACCAAACAGAGTACCCTAGCAACCGTTTTGCAAGACCAATATCTCTGCATCAGAACATCGTATAGAGATGGGGGTTGGCTCTTTTGACTCATGCTAGCAAACAGGACTTGCTACATGCTAAACATGCTAGCTGTGAATAGCTACATGCTAATATTGATTAGCTAAGTGCTAAATCATGCCATGAACATTATAAAAACTCTATAGTAACCAAATGTGAACACTACCAACCACCTAGTAACACCATAGCAACCATCCAGAATACCATAACAACCACCCAAAACACCCTAGCAACCGCCTAGCAACACCATAGCAACCACCCAGAATACCCTAGCAACCACCCAGAATACCCTAGCAACCACCTAGCAACACCCTAGCAACCACTCAGAATACCCTAGCAACCACCTAGCAACACCCTAGCAACCACTCAGAACACCCTAGCAACTGCCTAGCAACACCCTAGCAACCACCCAGAACGCCCTAGCAACAGCCTAGCAACACCCTAGCAACCACCCAGAAGACCCTAGCAACCGCCTAGCAACACCCTAGCAACCACCCAAAACCCCCTAGCAACACCCTAGCAACCGCCTAGCAACCACCCAGAACACCCTAGCAACCGCCTAGCAACACCCTAGCAACCACCCAGAATACCCTAGCAACCACCTAGCAACACCCTAGCAACCACTCAGAACACCCTAGCAACCGCCTAGCAACACCCTAGCAACCACCCAGAACACCCTAGCAACCGCCTAGCAACACCCTAGCAACCACCCATAATACCCTAGTAACACCTTAGCAACCATGCTAGCATCATGCTAGCAAAATGCCAAACATGCTAACATTATGCTAACAACATGCTAATCATGCTAGCATGATGCTAGCAACATGCTAATCATGCTAGCATGATGCTAGCAACATGCTAATCATGCTAGCAACATGCTAGCAACATGCTAATCATGCTAGCATCATGCTAGCAACATGCTAGCAAAATGCTAATCATGCTAACATCATGCTAGCAACATGCTAATCATGCTAGCATCATGCTAGCAACATGTTAGCAAAATGCTAATCATGCTAACATCATGCTAGCAACATGCTAATCATGCTAGCAACATGCTAATAATGCTAGCATAATGCTAACAACATGCTAATCATGCTAGCATGATGCTAGCAACATGCTAATCATGCTAGCAACATGCTAGCAACATGCTAATCATGCTAGCATCATGCTAGCAACATGCTAATCATGCTAGCATCATGCTAGCAACATGCTAGCAAAATGCTAATCATGCTAACATCATGCTAGCAACATGCTAATCATGCTAGCAACATGCTAATAATGCTAGCATAATGCTAACAACATGCTAATCATGCTAGCATGATGGTCGCAACATGCTAATCATGCTAGCATCTTGGTAAAAACTAGCTAACCGCAAGCTAGCAACCGAGCGGCGAGTTTTGCCACTGCAAGCACCACTTCACATTTTCTTCTGGAAATGTACATTCTAGTTAGTGGTGCTTGCCTATGGCAAAGCAACACTAGTGTTATTGTGCATACTTATTATTCTTATTCTTCTTATTCTTCTTATTCTTCTGGCCACTTTTTGACGCGCTACTCCTCCCGCAGTTTTTGTCACAGACCCATGAATGAGGTGTCAAAACGTGCGGCCTGTTCGGGAATGGTGTGCTATGACTTTTATAAGGGATCGGGGGTACGATGTTCGCCCCAGGGGCGAAAAACCGGCCGAAAAATCCCATAGACTTAACATTGCGTCAAACTTTGACGCGTCGTAGCTCGGAACGAGGATGTCGCAGAAACGTGTAATTTACCACATTTGAAGAGGCTGACAGGCTCTGTAAGAACATACCACACAATGGGGTAAAAGTTGCACCCGTGGGGGGCAGGAGGGGCCCAAAGTTGCCCCATTGACTTACTATGGTGTAGGACGGCCCATGAAATGGGCCGTCCTACACCATAGAAACCGCTTTTATATTGAACATAGCTCTGGATCACAGTGTCATAGAGACAAGGGGGCGGGCTCATTTTATTCAGACAACCAATCAGTCTCTCAGGATCATTGTGAAGCTATCAAGCCACGCCCTAGCAACCATTTAGAGCTCCTTAGCAACAAGTTCCATAGACTTCCATTGAAACAGATCAAAGGGATATCTCAGGATATAAGAGTCATAGAAACATGAGGGTGGTCTCGTTTGACTCGGGGCAGCAAACAGCCAATCCTGAATCACCTCAACACATCCTAATCCCTCCCTAGCAACCATTATCAAGCACCTTAGCAACAAAAATCCAAAGAGGAATATCTTCCATTCTGAATGTCACAAAGGCGTGGGAGTTGGTTTATATCATTCATACTGACAAGAAGCCTTTGGAGTTTCATGATTGGCAGCTTCCAAGCCACTCCCTAGCAACCAAACAGAGTACCCTAGCAACCATTTTGCAAGACCTATATCTCTGCATCAAAACATCGTATAGAGATGGGGGTTGGTTTATACATTCACATTGACTTTGGAGCTTCATGATTGGCAGCTGCCAAGCCACTCCCTAGCAACCAAACAGAGTACCCTAGCAACCGTTTTGCAAGACCAATATCTCTGCATCAGAACATCGTATAGAGATGGGGGTTGGCTCTTTTGACTCATGCTAGCAAACAGGACTTGCTACATCCTACACATGCTAGCAGTGAATAGCTACATGCTAATATTGATTAGCTAAGTGCTAAATCATGCCAATAAAATGCTACAAACTCAACAGTAACCATCTGTGACAACTACCAACCACCTAGTAACACCATAGCAACCACCCAGATTACCCTAGCAACACCCTAGCAACTGCCTAGCAATGCCCTAGCAACCACCCAGAACACCCTAGCAACCGCCTAGCAAGGCCATAGCAACCACCCAAAACACCCTAGCAACCACCCAGAATACCCTAGCAACTGCCTAGCAACACCATAGCAACCACCCAGAACACCCTAGCAACCGCCTAGCAACGCCATAGCAACCACCCATAATACCCTAGCAACCACCTAGTAACACATTAGCAACCATGCTAGCATCATGCTAGCAACATGCTTAACATGCTAGCATGATGCTAGCAATATGCTAATCATGCTAGCATCTAGCTAAAACATGTTTGCAACATGTTTATTTTTGTTAGCATCATGCTAGCAACATGTTAATCATGCTAGCATGTTGGTAGCATGATGCTAACAACATGCTAATCATGCTAGCATGTTGGTAGCATGATGCTAACAACATGCTAGCATGATTAGCATGATGCTAGCATGATGCTAACAACATGCTAATCATGCTAGCATGATGCTAACAACATGCTAATCATGCTAGCATGATGCTAGCAACATGCTAATCATGCTACCAACATGCTAATCATGCTAGCATCATGCTAATCATGCTAATCATGCTAGCATCATGCTAGCATCATGCTAGCATCATGCTAGCAACATGCTAATCATGCTAGCAACATGCTAATAATGCTAGCATAATGCTAACAACATGCTAATCATGCTAGCATGATGCTAGCAACATGCTAATCATGCTGGCAACATGCTAGCAACATGCTAATCATGCTAGCAACATGCTAATAATGGTAGCATAATGCTAACAACATGCTAATCATGCTAGCATGATGCTAGCAACATGCTAATCATGCTAGCATCTTGGTAAAAACTAGCTAACCGCACGCTAGCAACCGAGCGGCGAGTTTTGCCACTGCAAGCACCACTTCACATTTTCTTCTGGAAATGTACATTCTAGTTAGTGGTGCTTGCCTATGGCGAAGCAACACTATTGTTATCTCACATACTTATTATTCTTCTTTTTATTATTATTATTCTTCTGGCCACTTTTTGACGCGCTACTCCTCCCGCAGTTTTTGTCACAGACCCATGAATGAGGTGTCAAAACGTGCGGCCTGTTCGGGAATGGTGTGCTATGACTTTTCTAAGAGATCGGGGGTACGATGGTCGCCCCAGGGGCGAAAAACGGCCCAAAAAAATCCCATAGACTTAACATTGCGAAAAACTTTGACAAGTCGTAGCTCGGAACGAGGATGTCGCAGAAACGTGAAATTTGCCACATTTGAAGAGGCTGACAGGCTCTGTAAGAACATACCACACAATGGGGTAAAAGTTGCACCCCTGAGGGGCAGGAGGGGCCCAAAGTTGCCCCATTGACTTACTATGGTGTAGGACGGCCCATGAAATGGGCCGTCCTACACCATAGAAACCGCTTTTGTATTGAACATAACTCTGGATCACAGTGTCATAGAGACAAGAGGGCGGGCTCATTTTACTCAGACAACCAATCAGTCTCTCAGGATCATTGTGAAGCTATCAAGCCACGCCCTAGCAACCATTTAGAGCTCCTTAGCAACAAGTTCCATAGACTTCCATTGAAAGAGATCAAAGGGATATCTCAGGATATAAGTGTCATAGAAACATGAGGGTGGGCTCGTTTGACTTGGGCCAGCAAACAGCCAATCCTGAATCACCTCAACACTTACTGGCCACGCCCTAGCAACCATTGTCGAGCACCTTAGCAACCAAAATCCAAAGAGGAATATTGTCCATTCTGAATGTCACAGAGGCATGGGAGTTGGTTTATATCATTCATACTGACAAGCAGCCTTTGGAGTTTCATGATTGGCAGCTGCCAAGCCACTCCCTAGCAACCAAACAGAGTACCCTAGCAACCATTTTGCAAGACCTACATCTCTGCATCAGAACATCGTATAGAGATGGGGGTTGGTTTATACATTCACATTGACTTTGGAGCTTCATGATTGGCAGCTGCCAAGCCACTCCCTAGCAACCAAACAGTGTACCCTAGCAACCGTTTTGCAAGACCGATATCTCTGCATCAGAACATCGTATAGAGATGGGGGTTGGCTCTTTTGACTCATGCTAGTAAACAGGACTTGCTACATGCTACACATGCTAGCAGTGAATAGCTACATGCTAATATTGATTAGCTAAGTGCTAAATCATGCCAATAAAATGCTACAAACTCAACAGTAACCATCTTTGACAACTACCAACCACCTAGTAACACCATAGCAACCACCCAGATTACCCTAGCAACACCCTAGCAACCACCCAGAACACCCTAGCAACTGCCTAGCAACGCCCTAGCAACCACCCAGAACACCCTAGCAACCGCCTAGCAACACCCTAGCAACCACCCAGAACACCCTAGCAACCACCCAGAACACCCTAGCAACCACCCAGAAAACCCTAGCAACCACCCAGAATAACCTAGCAACCGCCTACCAACACCATAGCAACCACCCAGAATACCCTAGCAACCGCCTAGCAACACCATAGCAACTACCCAGAACACCCTAGCAACTGCATAGCAACACCCTAGCAACCACCCGGAACACCCTAGCAACCGGCTAGCAACACCCTAGCAACCACCCAAAATACCCTAGCAACCGCCTAGCAACACCATAGCAACTACCCAGAACACCCTAGCAACTGCCTAGCAACTCCCTAGCAACCACCCAGAACACCCTAGCAACCGGCTAACAACACCCTAGCAACCACCCAAAATACCATAGCAACTACCCAGAACACCCTAGCAACTGCCTAGCAACACCCTAGCAACCACCCAGAACATCCTAGCAACCGCCTAGCAACACCCTAGCAACCACCCATAACACCCTAGCAACCGCCTAGCAACCACCCAGAATACCATAGCAACCACCTAGCAACACCCTAGCAACAACTCAGAACACCCTAGCAACCGCCTAGCAACACCCTAGCAACCACCCAGAACACCATAGCAACCGCCTAGCAACACCATAGCAACCACCCAGAACACCCTAGCAACCGCCTAGCAACACCCTAGCAACCACCCATAATACCCTAGCAACCACCTAGTAACACCTTAGCAACCATGCTAGCATCATGCTAGCAACATGCCAAACATGCTAGCATGATGCTAGCAATATGCTAATCATGCTAGCATCATGCTAGCAACATGCTAATCATGCTAGCATCATGCTAGCAACATGCTAATCATGCTAGCATCATGCTAGCAAAATGCTAATCATGCTAACATCATGCTAGCAACATGCTAATCATGCTAGCAACATGCTAATAATGCTAGCATAATGCTAACAACATGCTAATCATGCTAGCATGATGCTAGCAACATGCTAATAATGCTAGCATAATGCTAACAACATGCTAATCATGCTAGCATGATGTTCGCAACATGCTAATCATGCTAGCATCTTGGTAAAAACTAGCTAACCGCACGCTAGCAACCGAGCGGCGAGTTTTGCCACTGCAAGCACCACTTCACATTTTCTTCTGGAAATGTACATTCTAGTTCTTCTTCTTCTTCTTATTATTCTTCTGGCCACTTTTTGACGCGCTACTCCTCCCGCAGTTTTTGTCACAGACCCATGAATGAGGTGTCAAAACGTGCGGCCTGTTCGGGAATGGTGTGCTATGACTTTTCTAAGAGATCGGGGGTACGATGGTCGCCCCAGGGGCGAAAAACGGCCCAAAAAAATCCCATAGACTTAACATTGCGAAAAACTTTGACGAGTCGTAGCTCGGAACGAGGATGTCGCAGAAACGTGAAATTTGCCACATTTGAAGAGGCTGACAGGCTCTGTAAGAACATACCACACAATGGGGTAAAAGTTGCACCCCTGGGGTGCAGGAGATGCCCAAAGTTTCCCCATTGACTTACTATGGTGTAGGACGGCCCATGAAATGGGCCGTCCTACACCATAGAAACCGCTTTTATATTGAACATAACTCTGGATCACAGTGTCATAGAGACAAGGGGGCGGGCTCATTTTACTCAGACAACCAATCAGTCTCTCAGGATCATTGTGAAGCTATCAAGCCACGCCCTAGCAACCATTTAGAGCACCTTAGCAACAACTCCCATAGACTTCCATTGAAAGAGATCGAAGGGATATCTCTGGACTGAATTGTCATAGAAACATGAGGGTGGTCTCGTTTGACTCGGGCCAGCAAACAGCCAATCATGAATCACCTCAACACTTGCTAGCCACGCCCTAGCAACCATTGTCGAGCACCTTAGCAACCAAAATCCAAAGAGGAATATCGTCCATTCTGAATGTCACAGAGGCATGGGAGTTGGTTTATATCTTTCATACTGACAAGCAGCCTTTGGAGTTTCATGATTGGCAGCTGCCAAGCCACTCCCTAGCAACCAAACAAGGTACCCTAGCAACCATTTTGCAAGACCTATATCTCTGCATCAAAACATCGTATAGAGATGGGGGTTGGTTTATACATTCACATTGACTTTGGAGCTTCATGATTGGCAGCTGCCAAGCCACTCCCTAGCAACCAAACAGAGTACCCTAGCAACCGTTTTGCAAGACCAATATCTCTGCATCAGAACATCGTATAGAGATGGGGGTTGGCTCTTTTGACTCATGCTAGCAAACAGGACTTGCTACATGCTAAACATGCTAGCTGTGAATAGCTACATGCTAATATTGATTAGCTAAGTGCTAAATCATGCCATGAACATTATAAAAACTCTATAGTAACCAAATGTGAACACTACCAACCACCTAGTAACACCATAGCAACCATCCAGAATACCATAACAACCACCCAAAACACCCTAGCAACCGCCTAGCAACACCATAGCAACCACCCAGAATACCCTAGCAACCACCCAGAATACCCTAGCAACCACCTAGCAACACCCTAGCAACCACTCAGAATACCCTAGCAACCACCTAGCAACACCCTAGCAACCACTCAGAACACCCTAGCAACTGCCTAGCAACACCCTAGCAACCACCCAGAACGCCCTAGCAACAGCCTAGCAACACCCTAGCAACCACCCAGAAGACCCTAGCAACCGCCTAGCAACACCCTAGCAACCACCCAAAACCCCCTAGCAACACCCTAGCAACCGCCTAGCAACCACCCAGAACACCCTAGCAACCGCCTAGCAACACCCTAGCAACCACCCAGAATACCCTAGCAACCACCTAGCAACACCCTAGCAACCACTCAGAACACCCTAGCAACCGCCTAGCAACACCCTAGCAACCACCCAGAACACCCTAGCAACCGCCTAGCAACACCCTAGCAACCACCCATAATACCCTAGTAACACCTTAGCAACCATGCTAGCATCATGCTAGCAAAATGCCAAACATGCTAACATTATGCTAACAACATGCTAATCATGCTAGCATGATGCTAGCAACATGCTAATCATGCTAGCATGATGCTAGCAACATGCTAATCATGCTAGCAACATGCTAGCAACATGCTAATCATGCTAGCATCATGCTAGCAACATGCTAGCAAAATGCTAATCATGCTAACATCATGCTAGCAACATGCTAATCATGCTAGCATCATGCTAGCAACATGTTAGCAAAATGCTAATCATGCTAACATCATGCTAGCAACATGCTAATCATGCTAGCAACATGCTAATAATGCTAGCATAATGCTAACAACATGCTAATCATGCTAGCATGATGCTAGCAACATGCTAATCATGCTAGCAACATGCTAGCAACATGCTAATCATGCTAGCATCATGCTAGCAACATGCTAATCATGCTAGCATCATGCTAGCAACATGCTAGCAAAATGCTAATCATGCTAACATCATGCTAGCAACATGCTAATCATGCTAGCAACATGCTAATAATGCTAGCATAATGCTAACAACATGCTAATCATGCTAGCATGATGGTCGCAACATGCTAATCATGCTAGCATCTTGGTAAAAACTAGCTAACCGCAAGCTAGCAACCGAGCGGCGAGTTTTGCCACTGCAAGCACCACTTCACATTTTCTTCTGGAAATGTACATTCTAGTTAGTGGTGCTTGCCTATGGCAAAGCAACACTAGTGTTATTGTGCATACTTATTATTCTTATTCTTCTTATTCTTCTTATTCTTCTGGCCACTTTTTGACGCGCTACTCCTCCCGCAGTTTTTGTCACAGACCCATGAATGAGGTGTCAAAACGTGCGGCCTGTTCGGGAATGGTGTGCTATGACTTTTATAAGGGATCGGGGGTACGATGTTCGCCCCAGGGGCGAAAAACCGGCCGAAAAATCCCATAGACTTAACATTGCGTCAAACTTTGACGCGTCGTAGCTCGGAACGAGGATGTCGCAGAAACGTGTAATTTACCACATTTGAAGAGGCTGACAGGCTCTGTAAGAACATACCACACAATGGGGTAAAAGTTGCACCCGTGGGGGGCAGGAGGGGCCCAAAGTTGCCCCATTGACTTACTATGGTGTAGGACGGCCCATGAAATGGGCCGTCCTACACCATAGAAACCGCTTTTATATTGAACATAGCTCTGGATCACAGTGTCATAGAGACAAGGGGGCGGGCTCATTTTATTCAGACAACCAATCAGTCTCTCAGGATCATTGTGAAGCTATCAAGCCACGCCCTAGCAACCATTTAGAGCTCCTTAGCAACAAGTTCCATAGACTTCCATTGAAACAGATCAAAGGGATATCTCAGGATATAAGAGTCATAGAAACATGAGGGTGGTCTCGTTTGACTCGGGGCAGCAAACAGCCAATCCTGAATCACCTCAACACATCCTAATCCCTCCCTAGCAACCATTATCAAGCACCTTAGCAACAAAAATCCAAAGAGGAATATCTTCCATTCTGAATGTCACAAAGGCGTGGGAGTTGGTTTATATCATTCATACTGACAAGAAGCCTTTGGAGTTTCATGATTGGCAGCTTCCAAGCCACTCCCTAGCAACCAAACAGAGTACCCTAGCAACCATTTTGCAAGACCTATATCTCTGCATCAAAACATCGTATAGAGATGGGGGTTGGTTTATACATTCACATTGACTTTGGAGCTTCATGATTGGCAGCTGCCAAGCCACTCCCTAGCAACCAAACAGAGTACCCTAGCAACCGTTTTGCAAGACCAATATCTCTGCATCAGAACATCGTATAGAGATGGGGGTTGGCTCTTTTGACTCATGCTAGCAAACAGGACTTGCTACATCCTACACATGCTAGCAGTGAATAGCTACATGCTAATATTGATTAGCTAAGTGCTAAATCATGCCAATAAAATGCTACAAACTCAACAGTAACCATCTGTGACAACTACCAACCACCTAGTAACACCATAGCAACCACCCAGATTACCCTAGCAACACCCTAGCAACTGCCTAGCAATGCCCTAGCAACCACCCAGAACACCCTAGCAACCGCCTAGCAAGGCCATAGCAACCACCCAAAACACCCTAGCAACCACCCAGAATACCCTAGCAACTGCCTAGCAACACCATAGCAACCACCCAGAACACCCTAGCAACCGCCTAGCAACGCCATAGCAACCACCCATAATACCCTAGCAACCACCTAGTAACACATTAGCAACCATGCTAGCATCATGCTAGCAACATGCTTAACATGCTAGCATGATGCTAGCAATATGCTAATCATGCTAGCATCTAGCTAAAACATGTTTGCAACATGTTTATTTTTGTTAGCATCATGCTAGCAACATGTTAATCATGCTAGCATGTTGGTAGCATGATGCTAACAACATGCTAATCATGCTAGCATGTTGGTAGCATGATGCTAACAACATGCTAGCATGATTAGCATGATGCTAGCATGATGCTAACAACATGCTAATCATGCTAGCATGATGCTAACAACATGCTAATCATGCTAGCATGATGCTAGCAACATGCTAATCATGCTACCAACATGCTAATCATGCTAGCATCATGCTAATCATGCTAATCATGCTAGCATCATGCTAGCATCATGCTAGCATCATGCTAGCAACATGCTAATCATGCTAGCAACATGCTAATAATGCTAGCATAATGCTAACAACATGCTAATCATGCTAGCATGATGCTAGCAACATGCTAATCATGCTGGCAACATGCTAGCAACATGCTAATCATGCTAGCAACATGCTAATAATGGTAGCATAATGCTAACAACATGCTAATCATGCTAGCATGATGCTAGCAACATGCTAATCATGCTAGCATCTTGGTAAAAACTAGCTAACCGCACGCTAGCAACCGAGCGGCGAGTTTTGCCACTGCAAGCACCACTTCACATTTTCTTCTGGAAATGTACATTCTAGTTCTTATTCTTATTCTTCTTATTCTTCTGGCCACTTTTTGACGCGCTACTCCTCCCGCAGTTTTTGTCACAGACCCATGAATGAGGTGTCAAAACGTGCGGCCTGTTCGGGAATGGTGTGCTATGACTTTTCTAAGGGATCGGGGGTACGATGTTCGCCCCAGGGGCGAAAAACCGGCCGAAAAATCCCATAGACTTAACATTGCGTCAAACTTTGACGAGTCGTAGCTCGGAACGAGGATGTCGCAGAAACGTGTAATTTACCACATTTGAAGAGGCTGACAGGCTCTGTAAGAATATACCACACAATGGGGTAAAAGTTGCAACCCTGTGGGGCAGGAGCTGCCCAAAGTTGCCCCATTGACTTACTATGGTGTAGGACGGCCCATGAAATGGGCCGTCCTACACCATAGAAACCGCTTTTATATTGAACATAACTCTGGATCACAGTGTCGTAGAGACAAAGGGGCGGGCTCATTTTACTCAGACGGCCAATCAGTCTCTCAGGATCATTGTGAAGCTATCTAGCCACGCCCTAGCAACCATTTAGAGCTCCTTAGCAACAAGTTCCATAGACTTCCATTGAAACATATCAAAGGGATATCTCAGGATATAAGAGTCATAGAAACATGAGGGTGGGCTCGTTTGACTCGGGGCAGCAAACAGCCAATCCTGAATCACCTCAACACTTACTGGCCACGCCCTAGCAACCATTGTCGAGCACCTTAGCAACCAAAATCCAAACAGGGATATCTTCCATTCTGAATGTCACAGAGGCATGGGAGTTGGTTTATATCATTTATACTGACAAGCAGCCTTTGGAGTTTCATGATTGGCAGATGCCAAGCCACTCCCTAGCAACCAAACAGAGTACCCTAGCAACCATTTTGCAAGACCTATATCTCTGCATCAAAACATCGTATAGAGATGGGGGTTGGTTTATACATTCACATTGACTTTGGAGCTTCATGATTGGCAGCTGCCAAGCCACTCCCTAGCAACCAAACAGAGTACCCTAGCAACCGTTTTGCAAGACCAGTATCTCTGCATCAGAACATCGTATAGAGATGGAGGTTGGCTCTTTTGACTCATGCTAGCAAACAGGACTTGCTATATGCTACACATGCTAGCAGTGAATAGCTACATGCTAATATTAATTAGCTAAGTGGTAAATCATGCCATGAACATTATAAAAACTCTATAGTGACCAAATGTGAACACTACCAACCACATAGTAACACCATAGCAACCATCCAGAATACCATAGCAACCACCTAAAACACCCTAGCAACCGCCTAGCAACACCCTAGCAACCGCCTAGCAACACCCTAGCAACCGCCTAGCAACCACCCAGAACACCCTAGCAACCGCCTAGCAACACCCTAGCAACCACTCAGAACACCCTAGCAACCACCTAGCAACACCCTAGCAACCACCCAGAACACCCTAGTAACCGCCTAGTAACCACCCAGAACACCCTAGCAACCACCTAGCAACACCCTAGCAACCACCCAAAACACCCTAGCAACCACCTAGCAACCCCCTAGCAACCACCCTGAACACCCTAGCAACCACCTAGCAACACCCTAGCAACCACCCAGAACACCATAGCAACCACCTAAAACACCCTAGCAACCACCCAAAACACCCTAGCAACCGCCTAGCAACACCATAGCAACCACCCAGAATACCCTAGCAACCACCTAACAACACCCTAGCAACCACCCAGAATACCCTAGCAACACCATAGCAACCACTCAGAACACCCTAGCAACCGCCTAGCAACACCCTAGCAACCACCCAGAACACCCTAGCAACTGCCTAGCAACACCCTAGCAACCACCCAGAATACCCTAGCAACCGCCTAGCAACACCCTAGCAACCACCCAGAACACCCTAGCAACCGCCTAGCAACACCATAGCAACCAGCCAAAAACCCTAGCAACCGCCTAGCAACGCCCTAGCAACCACCCATAATACCCTAGCAACCACCTAGTAACACCTTAGCAACCATGCTAGCATCATGCTAGCAACATGCTAAACATGCTAGCATCATGCTAGCAATATGCTAATCATGCTAGCATCTACCTAAAACATGTTTGCAACATGCTTATTTTTGCTAGCATCATGCTAGCAACATGCTAATCATGCTAGCATGTTGGTAGCATGATGCTAACAACATGCTAATCATGCTAGCATGATGCTAACAACATGCTAATCATGCTAGCATCATGCTAGCAACATGCTAATCATGCTAGCAACATGCTAGCAAAATGCTAATCATGCTAGCATCATGCTAGCAACATGCTAATCATCATGCTAGCAACATGCTAATCATGCTAGCATCATGCTAGCAACATGCTAATCATGCTAGCAACATGCTAGCAAAATGCTAATCATGCTAGCATCATGTTAGCAACATGCTAATCATCATGCTAGCAACATGCTAATCATGCTAGCATCATGCTAGCAACATGCTAGAAACATGCTAATCATGCTAGCATCATGCTAGCAACATGCTAGCAAAATGCTAATCATGCTAACATCATGCTAGCAACATGCTAATCATGCTAGCAACATGCTAATAATGCTAGCATAATGCTAACAACATGCTAATCATGCTAGCATGATAATAGCAACATGCTAATCATGCTAGCATCTTGGTAAAAACTAGCTAACCGCACGCTAGCAACCGAGCGGCGAGTTTTGCCACTGCAAGCACCACTTCACATTTTCTTCTGGAAATGTACATTCTAGTATTGTGATTACTATTCACCTAGACAAAACTTTGGCACGCTACTCCTCCCGCACGTTTTCTCGTAGATCCATGAATGAGGTATCAAATCGACCGGTTCATTGAGGAGAGGTGTGCTATGTCTTTTCTAAGCGATCGGTTGTACGATGTTCGTCCGGCGGGCGATAAATTGGACGAAAAAAGTCCCATAGACTTAACATTGGCACAAAATTTGTGAGATCATATCTTATGACCAGAAGGTCATAGAGACTTGGGGTTGGGCTCTTTTGACTCTGCCTATCAAGCAGCCAATAAGAAGTGACATAATAACTTCATATTTGCGCCCTAGCAACCACTTAGGGCAGCCTAGCAACCATAAAACAACATATTTAAGCCATATCTCAGCTCCAGAAAATAGAAGAAACATGGAGTTTGCCTTTTTTGACCCAGACTGTCAACTGGTCTTTAAATATCATCTCATAAACTGTTTAAGCACACCATAGCAACCATATAGAGTACCCTAGTAACCATACAGACACATGAATAAGCCATGTCTCAGCACCAGAACATCGTACAGACATGGTTGTTGGCTCGTATGCAATCATGTACCACACTCTAGCAACCGAGCGGCGAGTTTTGCCACTGCAAGCACCACTTCACATTTTCTTCTGGAAATGTACATTCTAGTTATTAGTGGTGCTTGCCTATGGCAAAGCAACACTAGTGTTATTGTGCATACTTATTATTCTTATTCTTCTTATTCTTCTTATTCTTCTGGCCACTTTTTGACGCGCTACTCCTCCCGCAGTTTTTGTCACAGACCCATGAATGAGGTGTCAAAACGTGCGGCCTGTTCGGGAATGGTGTGCTATGACTTTTATAAGGGATCGGGGGTACGATGTTCGCCCCAGGGGCGAAAAACCGGCCGAAAAATCCCATAGACTTAACATTGCGTCAAACTTTGACGCGTCGTAGCTCGGAACGAGGATGTCGCAGAAACGTGTAATTTACCACATTTGAAGAGGCTGACAGGCTCTGTAAGAACATACCACACAATGGGGTAAAAGTTGCACCCGTGGGGGGCAGGAGGGGCCCAAAGTTGCCCCATTGACTTACTATGGTGTAGGACGGCCCATGAAATGGGCCGTCCTACACCATAGAAACCGCTTTTATATTGAACATAGCTCTGGATCACAGTGTCATAGAGACAAGGGGGCGGGCTCATTTTATTCAGACAACCAATCAGTCTCTCAGGATCATTGTGAAGCTATCAAGCCACGCCCTAGCAACCATTTAGAGCTCCTTAGCAACAAGTTCCATAGACTTCCATTGAAACAGATCAAAGGGATATCTCAGGATATAAGAGTCATAGAAACATGAGGGTGGTCTCGTTTGACTCGGGGCAGCAAACAGCCAATCCTGAATCACCTCAACACATCCTAATCCCTCCCTAGCAACCATTATCAAGCACCTTAGCAACAAAAATCCAAAGAGGAATATCTTCCATTCTGAATGTCACAAAGGCGTGGGAGTTGGTTTATATCATTCATACTGACAAGAAGCCTTTGGAGTTTCATGATTGGCAGCTTCCAAGCCACTCCCTAGCAACCAAACAGAGTACCCTAGCAACCATTTTGCAAGACCTATATCTCTGCATCAAAACATCGTATAGAGATGGGGGTTGGTTTATACATTCACATTGACTTTGGAGCTTCATGATTGGCAGCTGCCAAGCCACTCCCTAGCAACCAAACAGAGTACCCTAGCAACCGTTTTGCAAGACCAATATCTCTGCATCAGAACATCGTATAGAGATGGGGGTTGGCTCTTTTGACTCATGCTAGCAAACAGGACTTGCTACATCCTACACATGCTAGCAGTGAATAGCTACATGCTAATATTGATTAGCTAAGTGCTAAATCATGCCAATAAAATGCTACAAACTCAACAGTAACCATCTGTGACAACTACCAACCACCTAGTAACACCATAGCAACCACCCAGATTACCCTAGCAACACCCTAGCAACTGCCTAGCAATGCCCTAGCAACCACCCAGAACACCCTAGCAACCGCCTAGCAAGGCCATAGCAACCACCCAAAACACCCTAGCAACCACCCAGAATACCCTAGCAACTGCCTAGCAACACCATAGCAACCACCCAGAACACCCTAGCAACCGCCTAGCAACGCCATAGCAACCACCCATAATACCCTAGCAACCACCTAGTAACACATTAGCAACCATGCTAGCATCATGCTAGCAACATGCTTAACATGCTAGCATGATGCTAGCAATATGCTAATCATGCTAGCATCTAGCTAAAACATGTTTGCAACATGTTTATTTTTGTTAGCATCATGCTAGCAACATGTTAATCATGCTAGCATGTTGGTAGCATGATGCTAACAACATGCTAATCATGCTAGCATGTTGGTAGCATGATGCTAACAACATGCTAGCATGATTAGCATGATGCTAGCATGATGCTAACAACATGCTAATCATGCTAGCATGATGCTAACAACATGCTAATCATGCTAGCATGATGCTAGCAACATGCTAATCATGCTACCAACATGCTAATCATGCTAGCATCATGCTAATCATGCTAATCATGCTAGCATCATGCTAGCATCATGCTAGCATCATGCTAGCAACATGCTAATCATGCTAGCAACATGCTAATAATGCTAGCATAATGCTAACAACATGCTAATCATGCTAGCATGATGCTAGCAACATGCTAATCATGCTGGCAACATGCTAGCAACATGCTAATCATGCTAGCAACATGCTAATAATGGTAGCATAATGCTAACAACATGCTAATCATGCTAGCATGATGCTAGCAACATGCTAATCATGCTAGCATCTTGGTAAAAACTAGCTAACCGCACGCTAGCAACCGAGCGGCGAGTTTTGCCACTGCAAGCACCACTTCACATTTTCTTCTGGAAATGTACATTCTAGTTCTTCTTCTTCTTCTTATTATTCTTCTGGCCACTTTTTGACGCGCTACTCCTCCCGCAGTTTTTGTCACAGACCCATGAATGAGGTGTCAAAACGTGCGGCCTGTTCGGGAATGGTGTGCTATGACTTTTCTAAGAGATCGGGGGTACGATGGTCGCCCCAGGGGCGAAAAACGGCCCAAAAAAATCCCATAGACTTAACATTGCGAAAAACTTTGACGAGTCGTAGCTCGGAACGAGGATGTCGCAGAAACGTGAAATTTGCCACATTTGAAGAGGCTGACAGGCTCTGTAAGAACATACCACACAATGGGGTAAAAGTTGCACCCCTGGGGTGCAGGAGATGCCCAAAGTTTCCCCATTGACTTACTATGGTGTAGGACGGCCCATGAAATGGGCCGTCCTACACCATAGAAACCGCTTTTATATTGAACATAACTCTGGATCACAGTGTCATAGAGACAAGGGGGCGGGCTCATTTTACTCAGACAACCAATCAGTCTCTCAGGATCATTGTGAAGCTATCAAGCCACGCCCTAGCAACCATTTAGAGCACCTTAGCAACAACTCCCATAGACTTCCATTGAAAGAGATCGAAGGGATATCTCTGGACTGAATTGTCATAGAAACATGAGGGTGGTCTCGTTTGACTCGGGCCAGCAAACAGCCAATCATGAATCACCTCAACACTTGCTAGCCACGCCCTAGCAACCATTGTCGAGCACCTTAGCAACCAAAATCCAAAGAGGAATATCGTCCATTCTGAATGTCACAGAGGCATGGGAGTTGGTTTATATCTTTCATACTGACAAGCAGCCTTTGGAGTTTCATGATTGGCAGCTGCCAAGCCACTCCCTAGCAACCAAACAAGGTACCCTAGCAACCATTTTGCAAGACCTATATCTCTGCATCAAAACATCGTATAGAGATGGGGGTTGGTTTATACATTCACATTGACTTTGGAGCTTCATGATTGGCAGCTGCCAAGCCACTCCCTAGCAACCAAACAGAGTACCCTAGCAACCGTTTTGCAAGACCAATATCTCTGCATCAGAACATCGTATAGAGATGGGGGTTGGCTCTTTTGACTCATGCTAGCAAACAGGACTTGCTACATGCTAAACATGCTAGCTGTGAATAGCTACATGCTAATATTGATTAGCTAAGTGCTAAATCATGCCATGAACATTATAAAAACTCTATAGTAACCAAATGTGAACACTACCAACCACCTAGTAACACCATAGCAACCATCCAGAATACCATAACAACCACCCAAAACACCCTAGCAACCGCCTAGCAACACCATAGCAACCACCCAGAATACCCTAGCAACCACCCAGAATACCCTAGCAACCACCTAGCAACACCCTAGCAACCACTCAGAATACCCTAGCAACCACCTAGCAACACCCTAGCAACCACTCAGAACACCCTAGCAACTGCCTAGCAACACCCTAGCAACCACCCAGAACGCCCTAGCAACAGCCTAGCAACACCCTAGCAACCACCCAGAAGACCCTAGCAACCGCCTAGCAACACCCTAGCAACCACCCAAAACCCCCTAGCAACACCCTAGCAACCGCCTAGCAACCACCCAGAACACCCTAGCAACCGCCTAGCAACACCCTAGCAACCACCCAGAATACCCTAGCAACCACCTAGCAACACCCTAGCAACCACTCAGAACACCCTAGCAACCGCCTAGCAACACCCTAGCAACCACCCAGAACACCCTAGCAACCGCCTAGCAACACCCTAGCAACCACCCATAATACCCTAGTAACACCTTAGCAACCATGCTAGCATCATGCTAGCAAAATGCCAAACATGCTAACATTATGCTAACAACATGCTAATCATGCTAGCATGATGCTAGCAACATGCTAATCATGCTAGCATGATGCTAGCAACATGCTAATCATGCTAGCAACATGCTAGCAACATGCTAATCATGCTAGCATCATGCTAGCAACATGCTAGCAAAATGCTAATCATGCTAACATCATGCTAGCAACATGCTAATCATGCTAGCATCATGCTAGCAACATGTTAGCAAAATGCTAATCATGCTAACATCATGCTAGCAACATGCTAATCATGCTAGCAACATGCTAATAATGCTAGCATAATGCTAACAACATGCTAATCATGCTAGCATGATGCTAGCAACATGCTAATCATGCTAGCAACATGCTAGCAACATGCTAATCATGCTAGCATCATGCTAGCAACATGCTAATCATGCTAGCATCATGCTAGCAACATGCTAGCAAAATGCTAATCATGCTAACATCATGCTAGCAACATGCTAATCATGCTAGCAACATGCTAATAATGCTAGCATAATGCTAACAACATGCTAATCATGCTAGCATGATGGTCGCAACATGCTAATCATGCTAGCATCTTGGTAAAAACTAGCTAACCGCAAGCTAGCAACCGAGCGGCGAGTTTTGCCACTGCAAGCACCACTTCACATTTTCTTCTGGAAATGTACATTCTAGTTAGTGGTGCTTGCCTATGGCAAAGCAACACTAGTGTTATTGTGCATACTTATTATTCTTATTCTTCTTATTCTTCTGGCCACTTTTTGACGCGCTACTCCTCCCGCAGTTTTTGTCACAGACCCATGAATGAGGTGTCAAAACGTGCGGCCTGTTCGGGAATGGTGTGCTATGACTTTTATAAGGGATCGGGGGTACGATGTTCGCCCCAGGGGCGAAAAACCGGCCGAAAAATCCCATAGACTTAACATTGCGTCAAACTTTGACGCGTCGTAGCTCGGAACGAGGATGTCGCAGAAACGTGTAATTTACCACATTTGAAGAGGCTGACAGGCTCTGTAAGAACATACCACACAATGGGGTAAAAGTTGCACCCGTGGGGGGCAGGAGGGGCCCAAAGTTGCCCCATTGACTTACTATGGTGTAGGACGGCCCATGAAATGGGCCGTCCTACACCATAGAAACCGCTTTTATATTGAACATAGCTCTGGATCACAGTGTCATAGAGACAAGGGGGCGGGCTCATTTTATTCAGACAACCAATCAGTCTCTCAGGATCATTGTGAAGCTATCAAGCCACGCCCTAGCAACCATTTAGAGCTCCTTAGCAACAAGTTCCATAGACTTCCATTGAAACAGATCAAAGGGATATCTCAGGATATAAGAGTCATAGAAACATGAGGGTGGTCTCGTTTGACTCGGGGCAGCAAACAGCCAATCCTGAATCACCTCAACACATCCTAATCCCTCCCTAGCAACCATTATCAAGCACCTTAGCAACAAAAATCCAAAGAGGAATATCTTCCATTCTGAATGTCACAAAGGCGTGGGAGTTGGTTTATATCATTCATACTGACAAGAAGCCTTTGGAGTTTCATGATTGGCAGCTTCCAAGCCACTCCCTAGCAACCAAACAGAGTACCCTAGCAACCATTTTGCAAGACCTATATCTCTGCATCAAAACATCGTATAGAGATGGGGGTTGGTTTATACATTCACATTGACTTTGGAGCTTCATGATTGGCAGCTGCCAAGCCACTCCCTAGCAACCAAACAGAGTACCCTAGCAACCGTTTTGCAAGACCAATATCTCTGCATCAGAACATCGTATAGAGATGGGGGTTGGCTCTTTTGACTCATGCTAGCAAACAGGACTTGCTACATCCTACACATGCTAGCAGTGAATAGCTACATGCTAATATTGATTAGCTAAGTGCTAAATCATGCCAATAAAATGCTACAAACTCAACAGTAACCATCTGTGACAACTACCAACCACCTAGTAACACCATAGCAACCACCCAGATTACCCTAGCAACACCCTAGCAACTGCCTAGCAATGCCCTAGCAACCACCCAGAACACCCTAGCAACCGCCTAGCAAGGCCATAGCAACCACCCAAAACACCCTAGCAACCACCCAGAATACCCTAGCAACTGCCTAGCAACACCATAGCAACCACCCAGAACACCCTAGCAACCGCCTAGCAACGCCATAGCAACCACCCATAATACCCTAGCAACCACCTAGTAACACATTAGCAACCATGCTAGCATCATGCTAGCAACATGCTTAACATGCTAGCATGATGCTAGCAATATGCTAATCATGCTAGCATCTAGCTAAAACATGTTTGCAACATGTTTATTTTTGTTAGCATCATGCTAGCAACATGTTAATCATGCTAGCATGTTGGTAGCATGATGCTAACAACATGCTAATCATGCTAGCATGTTGGTAGCATGATGCTAACAACATGCTAGCATGATTAGCATGATGCTAGCATGATGCTAACAACATGCTAATCATGCTAGCATGATGCTAACAACATGCTAATCATGCTAGCATGATGCTAGCAACATGCTAATCATGCTACCAACATGCTAATCATGCTAGCATCATGCTAATCATGCTAATCATGCTAGCATCATGCTAGCATCATGCTAGCATCATGCTAGCAACATGCTAATCATGCTAGCAACATGCTAATAATGCTAGCATAATGCTAACAACATGCTAATCATGCTAGCATGATGCTAGCAACATGCTAATCATGCTGGCAACATGCTAGCAACATGCTAATCATGCTAGCAACATGCTAATAATGGTAGCATAATGCTAACAACATGCTAATCATGCTAGCATGATGCTAGCAACATGCTAATCATGCTAGCATCTTGGTAAAAACTAGCTAACCGCACGCTAGCAACCGAGCGGCGAGTTTTGCCACTGCAAGCACCACTTCACATTTTCTTCTGGAAATGTACATTCTAGTTTGTTCTCAAATTGTTAATGTTAACAACGTCAGCATTGCGTGTGACTACATGTAATGTCCTTCCGATATGTATCCTTGTTTTCGCATGGGATCGGTTGCAGTCTCTTTTTTTCTGTAACCACTCCGAAGTCCGAACGAAGTGTTTTGCATTTTATAATGGGTGAGTCTTCAGTTGTCACTGGTGATTGTCGTTTGAACCTTTCTGGATCTGCCATCAAATTGCTAAGTTTAATTATATCAAGTGCTGTGAGAAAAGGCTATAAATCTCCACCTCCAGCATCCTCACACTCAATATCCTACTAGCCGAGACTCCTTCTTTATATGTACAGATGTGACGCAATGACGCAAAGACATGCTCGAATCTCCCGCGGAAATCCACCAGTACCACTGGAATTAAAAACATTATTACAAGATTACCGGTTTGAATCGAGCTAAGGCAAGCAGATAGTTTTGAACACTTGCTGGTTATGTATTTTGGATCATTTTAAACCCAAAAAAAGCTACGGACTGCAGCTTTAATACATGATGTTATCTAATTGCATGATTTGAAGATGTACATTTCTGAAATACATTACTTGGACACAGTCACCTCTGCTAACAGATAACTTTGTATTGTAGACAAACTGTAATGTAGACAAGCATTTTCTGTAAAGCTGCTTTGAAACAATGGGTCTCATTCATGAAACACGAGCAGAACGAATTTTTGTGTAAATCGTGTGTAAAGTGGTTCTGGCGTAAATTTTCGGATTCATTAAAATGTTCGTATTTTCCAAATGTTAGTTGGTACGAAATAAATCTACACCTGCTCCCAGCCACGCGTAAATAGTGAGTTTAACATCCGAACGTTTGCTCATTAATAACTAATGCTGGATTTTAATTCACCTTAATCGGGTACATATTTACACAGCATTTTGAAAAAAAATTATATATAGTAATTACATACGGTTTTTCTTTTTTACTTCTGGGACTGTTTGATTAACAGATGAAACTCCATTAACTGCATCTGTAATATGCTGCCAAGCTTCCTTTTTTTAGGACCTGATACGCCACTATGTAGCCTACGCTTGAAAATAAAATGTGGTGTTTTGAATGAACTTCTGATAATACAACTTCGATTTCTGCATCTGAGAAATTTTTCTTTTTCATTCGTTTTTGAGAAGACATGTTGAAATCCTTCGTTTGGTGTCATAATATGATGCCCATATATAGTTGTCAGTCGGATTTAATGGGCGGGATTTATGGTAATTGAGAATGAACGTGCACGCGCATCCCATTTACGACTGATTGGAATTCATTAACACACACACACACACATTTCACTATCACATCTGACGTTTACGAAGTATTTGTGAATCAGGAGATGACTTTTCGGGAAGGTCTGTTTACGCGCAAATCACTCTCATATTTACTCGTATATTTACGAACGTTTCATGAATGAGACCCAATGTGTATTGTGAAAAGCACTACACAAATAAATGTGAATTGAATTAAACAACAAAAGACAGAACAAATCACTCTTGTAGCTTTAAAATTATATTTAATTTATACAGTGAAGATGCAGTGTTATTTTACATTTGATTGTTCATTTCTGAACCTGAATACTGTTAGATTTACCCGAAAAACGTGTCCCTACACTCCCTACAAAATCACCACAATCATTCTATAATGATTAATTCTTTCCAAATAGAGCTATTCAAGACATGAAATGTTTTCAAATTGTTTTAGTATCGCAGAAAAACTAAATATTGCAATGTTAGTTTTTCCAATATCATGCAGCCCTATTTAATTTCATATTGAATACTATTTAACCACATTTCAGATTGATGTGTGTGGTCACCAAATCAACCCACACTTCAAATTAGTAGGACTGCAGGCAATCGATCTCTGGGTACCTGAGAACTGGGATCTTTGCTCCTCTGTGCTGATAAGAAGGCAACAGCCATGAAATACTCTGGCCACTCCAGGTAGTCCTGCCTCTTCTTTGTCGGACCTTCACTGTGTGTTCTGATGGATTGAAAGAATGAATGAAATTAAGAAAAAAATTAACCCCTGTAGCCAGGAGAGCACAAAAAAAAACTGACAAATCATTACATTTAGGGGAAATATAGTACATGATAATACGTGTGAACACCAGTGTTGGGTGTAACTAATTACTAAGTAATTAGTTACTGTAATTTAATTTTCTGTAATTTGATTAGTTACTTCTGATGTAATTGGGCTAAATACTGTGTATAGACCAATCCGATCTCACGGCAATTCGTACACATTTTATGAGGTGGCTAAAATCGCACAACCTCACTCGTACAAATTTGTACGAATTAGCCAACTTGTAAAATAAGTATGAAATGTCATGAGATCAGACTGGTATAAACCAGTGGTTCTCAACTCCAGTCCTTATGCCGGGCGTACACCAAAGGATTTTCACAGTCTCAGACTAAAGACGGGCCGTTTTTAGCAATCTTACTGGAGTCTCGGCGCGCTCCCGTCGTCTCGATCGTTAAATGTGAGGTGATAATCTGCAGTCGGCGACCCGATTTATGCCAGTCTTTCATATCAAACATGTTTGATATTATCGCAAGTCCTAGCGTAGTCATAGTGACGTAAAACAATCAACAACCAATAAAATCGTTCTCAGAAAACCGGAAACAGGAAACAGGAAGCCATCAGTCACAACAAAGAAACATGTCGACGGACATGGAAACACAACGAGCGCCAAGTAGGCGAAAATGGACCATGGATAAAGAGGAGCGCCTTGTCGAGCTTGTCATCCCATTAAATAGTCAACTCTTTATTAAGAAATGTTTACATAACAATGTCTAATTTGATTTTTTTTTCATTCCTGGAAAAGAAAGTGATTTATTGTAATTAAACAATATAAATTAACATTTTTTTACTCATCAAACAAAAAATATGCATAAAAATGCCTATTTTAATGGAGGAAAACATTAGGATCCCTAATAACTAGTGATACCCCCCTTTGTTGAAATTAATTCAGTGAGATAAAATGGTGGAATGGCTGATGTCAAAGTCCTTTGAAATATGCATCTTTTTAAATCCTTTTCCACACTCATAAGCAGTGTGGGGGAAATATATGGGGGGTGTCCTAATTTATTCCTCCTCAAAAATTGCATTCTTTTAAAATTACATTTCACAGAGAGTCTTAAAAAGGCCTTCCTTATTTTTAAATAGTTTAGTTAAATCACTGGGTCCTTCTAAATTATTCTAATTTGCTGCTCAGAAAAAACATTCACATTTAATGTTGAAAACAGTTGTGCTGCTTGATATTTCTGTGGAAACAATTATCTTTTTTTTCAGGATTCTTTGATGAATATTAAGTTCAAAGAACAGTATTTATCTCAAAGATTACATTTTTATTCTAGATTAAAAGATTATATTAAAGATTATAAATGTTTTACTGTCGTTGGTTGCCAAATAAAAGTATTCATTTCTTTACAAAAAAATATCTAACTGACCACAACCTTTTGAATGGTAGTGTACATACATTCATAATATCTGCATCTTCAGTATGGAAGATTCCTATTGCCTACATCAGAGTACTTGATCTTAACACTGGAACCCCTGATGCCCAGCAATGACTGTCTACTCTACATGTGTGATATAAGCACTGACAGACATGATCATCAGATGGTTTTCCTCCAGGGCTTTCCATTTTAGTTAAAAGTGATATTACACCTTTTGCGACACATCTCAGTGACTGTCTTTGAAAGGCAAAGGGATTTATGTGTGAAGATTTAATGGACCCATCTGACTTGACTCACTCTTTTTCCTAAAGTCTCTGGTGATTCTCTCTTTTTTGAGCAGCTGTCAGAGCAGGTGTGTGTGTGTGTGTGTGTGTGTGTGTGTGAGAGAGAGTCTAATGGTGGAATACTGAGGGTTGATGATCTGAAGCTAATGGGCAGTGCAGTGTGAGACAATGCTGAGGTAGTCATTAAACAGTTTTAAAATGTGCAGTTATCTGAAAACCATTCACACGATATAAATGGAAATACAATAGGTTTTAGATTTTCCTTTTAAATCTAATCTGATTTGATTAGTGCACCTCACTTGCAGTCACAATGATTTTGCCAGATATGTTCCTGGATCAACATATTTTGTTTATCGTGGACATTCCTTTCCGAAAACAGGTCGTAACCCTATCCATACCCCTAATCCTTACAATAATTTATCACTAAAATCAGAGGGAAAAGATGCAGCTAATTAACCCCACTGTTGATTGCCATGTTTTTCCAGGATCAACAGAGCTGTTGATCCAGGAACATGTTGTACTTGGTGAAATCGTGAAATCACAGCCAGCTTCCAGGGCTGAAGATGCCAAACATGGCCACAAGAGGGCAGTAATCATCAGATTTACCTTCATGTGCAACTATTTTTTCAGTAGGACTATTTGTCAACAAGCCATTAGCGTTTTTATGCTAATGTACCAGAAACATAATCATATATCTTCTGAAAAACTGTCAACACACCGTTGTTGTTTTCACACAACGTTCGGTTCTGGTGAACCCTTTTTTACAAAACTTTTGCACTTCTCAGTACTCTAACACATTTCTCAGGAACACAAATCTAAAACCATGTCATATCTCCGCCCCCTAGCATGCGCTCATAATGAATTTAACAGAAAAAGCAATATATAAAACACGTTACCCGTTGAGCTGGGATGTGCCGTTCTTTGCCTTGTCGTCCATGTCTTAATCAGAAAGTGTCTGCAGTCCTCTTATCGATATTAGCACTGAATGTCCACTCTCTCCAGTCTCCAGCGGCAGAACAGACAGAGCAGAAGAACTTCCCGCGAAACAAAGAGACCAGCCCCCTGGGCCTGTTCCGGGTTTAGAGGAGGAGCAAAGAGTTGAATAGCGCCATCTCTACACAATTCTGCACACTGCACCGAGTCTTTCTCTTTCTATTCCAACCACTCTATTGCAAGTTGGTATATTAAAATAGCCTACCTACGCTACGTCGTACTCTTGTAGTTATCTCAGCCGCTCAGCAAAAGCGTTAAACGCGCGCTCGTTCATAAGATACTAAGATAGGCTGCCTATGTCATTATGATTATTCTTCTGTAGGACTTTGTTTTTGTTCGAATAATAAAACAGAATGTATAACATAACAAATGTCTCTAAAAATCATTGAAATTGAGTATTGTTTTAGAAGTAATGTAAGACATAGACATAAACCTTCTTAAAATGAAATCCATGAACGCATATCATAACAGGCTAACACTGATAATAATAACGGGGTAAAAATTTAACCACATAATTAAAAAGCTGAGATTTTCCATTTAACTTCATTTTTTGTATAAGGAGACCTTATTAGAAATGCATGTTGGTCAAGCTCCAGCACTTTTTATAAATGAACTGCAAGCAGACAATGTAGGAGCAAACCACAATAGCTGTCATGGACAAATTCAAAGTAAATACTTTTTCATTGCATAGTGATTATGAATTGTAAATTTTCAGAAAAATATTTTAGTCCCTTTCACAACAATACATTTAGTTTATTGGAAAATACTTTAATGAAATAACAGCTAAATATGTGTTTCCCTATAAAACATGTTAGATTTGCACTTTCTTTTCTAAATAACATCTGACAACAAATATTTCTAAATAACATCTAACAACAAATATATCTGGTTGCCAACCAGATAGGCAGATACGCAATTCGCACATTAAATCAGTCAAAACAAGCTGCATGGGACCATAGACTGTATGGGACACAGACAGACAGCAGAACACGCTGAGAAGTTTCACAATACAACAACAGCGAAACTCACCCATTGGCTATAAATAATTGTGCTCTTCTAGGATTATGGGGTCAGAAAGAAAATAAGAGTTGTCACACAATTTGCTCAAAATCAAGTAAGTTATATAATTTACATTACATTCCTAGGTGTATATTACTTTCTTCTTTCAGCCAAACATATCAAAATATCTCTCAAGCTTTATAATGGGAGTGAATGGTGCCTTTAAAAAAAAAAAAAAAAGTGCACCCATCCATCATAAAAGTAATCCATACGGCTCCATATGGGATTAATAAAGGCCTTCTGAAGAGAAACAATGCATTTTTGTTTTTGTATTTTGTGGAAATGGACCATGAATACTCAAATCTTATATTTCGGGAACATTCCAATGCGTTCAACAAATTAAAATGACAAATGCCACTTTTGATGTTCATACGGTCTGTTTTGATGTTCATACGGTCATGACATGCATGCTTAACCAAGTTCCACAGTCACACAGAATGTTTCGATCCTATATATTTGTATTTGTTTTACTCTTTTTTATGTAACGCGATTGCACACACTTCCCAACCTGTTGGACCAGTGTGACTTACTGGCAGTAACGTCAGGCTCCAGCAGGCGGTGTGGTATAATTTAGGAAGCGGAAGTGAAAGTGAAAGAAACAGTACTTTCAAAAGCTACGCCGACCAATGAAACGCTTCGTTGTTTCACTTCCGCGGTCTGCTTCTTGATGACGTGTTGCGTCATTCTATCAAGCACGAAAGGCTTCTGGAAGAATTCAAATGTCGATCCAAAAAACACTACGTCGCTCTTCTTAAGATGAAGAAAGAAAATCTAAAACAAAACATGGTTATGTTGTCGGCGCAGTTCTAGGACAGGATTTTATAACACATCTTATCGAGGAATCTTGGAGTAACGTTAGGCGATTGCCTCTCGTCGAGGTAACGTTAACGTTAAATGGCTTCAAAGCAGAACTATTAATTTATTAGTTAGTCTGTTTATAAATAGATTGATTCTACAAGATTCTCTGTCTGTGTTGGGCTGAAATTAATGCATGTTTACATTAGTAAACGTCCAAATATGTCACATTATGAAAAAATGACTCTGACAGATATTTTATCGTTTATTCTTCTGTCTTTTATGAAAGGCAATACATATTTGGATTAATCAATTCTTGGTCTTCCATAGAATGTGCGTGAAAGGTAACGTTACGCCATATAAAGGTGGAGCACGTTGTGTATTACCGCAGAATGAATCATCGTTATAAGAGCATTTGATTTGATAATTGGGAGGGCGTGAGGCATTCCCCCATGTTAGATACTGAGATTTATTTTATTTATTTGTGCAAAGTTGATTGATTACTATAATTAATTAATAATTATTAACATTATTTGCCTAGAATAAACAGATAGGAAGTATTTTGTATTATTTAAGCATCTAGAACCTTTTCAGTTTGACAGAATTTTTAATTTCAAAGTGCCATGGGAAGTATAACTTCACTTTAATATGTTTTTTTCTATTTAAAATGCAAATTTCCTACTCTTAACAAAAATTGTTTTCATTTCATCAGGCTCCTAATTTTTTTTTTCCTTGTGAGGCAGGATGTCCAGTATATTTAAAGGGTTATTTCACCCCAAAATGAAAATTGTCCCATAATTTACTCACCCTCAAGCCATCCTAGGTGTATATTACTTTCTTCTTTCAGCCAAACATATCAAAATATCTCTCAAGCTTTATAATGGGAGTGAATGGTGCCTTTCTTTTTTTTTTTTAAGTGCACCCATCCATCATAAAAGTAATCCATACGGCTCCATGGGATTAATAAAGGCCTTCTGAAGAGAAACAATGCATTTTTGTTAGAAAAATATCCATAATTATAACTTTATAAACTGTAACCACTAGCTTCCGGTAACATCCGTCCGCGCTTCGAGTCACGAGTCGAGTTCCGGCGTATGACGTAGGGTAAGCTTAGGTGAGAGTAGACGCCTCTCGCGGTTCAAACAAATAGGGCTGGGCAACAAACTCAAGTTTCTCTGACATTTCTCTTTAAAAAATCTTGTTTTAGACTTCTAATTCGTGATCGGTGTTTTGTTTTGCTTTACGTATTGTATTTGCTCTCTTCCGCCGGAACTACACTTGGCCGTAATCGGAAGCCAGTGAATATAGTTTATAAAGTTATAAATATGGATATCTTACTAAAATCCATCGCTTCACTTCAGAAGGCCTTTATTAACCCCCTGGAGTCGAATGGATTACTGATGGATGGATGCGCTTTTTTGGGCTTCAAAATCTCAGGTACCATTCACTCTCATTATAAAGCTTGGAAGAGCCAGGATATTTTTTTATATAACTCTGATTGTGTTTGGCTGAAAGAAGTCACCTAGGATGGATTGAGGGTGAGTAAATTATGGTATACTTTTCATTTTTGGGTGAACTAACTATTTACAACTTCATTCTATTTGTTTCTTTTCTATTCAGAGTCAAGATGCCAGTGGACAGAATGAGAATGCGCCCCTGGTTGGAGCAACAGATTACCAGCGGGGAAATTCAAGGTCTTCTCTGGGTCGATAAGGTGAGGGTGGACTGGAAATCCAATAAAATTCTATTGTATTCAGTTTAAGAGGAGACTTAATTAAGTTTGAACATGTGACTCATGTGGCACTTTGTGTCTTTGCCAATACATTGTCAAATTCCAAATGCAGACTATCAGATTTTTGTGCATTTCCAATTCGATATTTAGCAAGTGTGAACAGCAAAAAAAATCACATGAAATCTGATTTCTTACAAATCCGTTTCAAGGTACATTCATACGTGGTTTGAAATCTCATTGAAATCTCATTTCTGGAAATCCATTTCAGTCTGACCTGTCTGATCGGATTTTGCATAGCTTTTCTCCCCATGTGTCACTTTCTCACCACATAAAACGTAAAAAAAAAAGTCAGACATCGTTGCAGGAACAAGGTTGCGTTGTGTTGTTGTCAATGTTCAGGTCACGCAGAAAATGTCACTTCATTCACTGTGCGCTCATGCGAGCCTCAGTTTTTGACATTGCTTTATTAGTAGTCCCGCGGTGCAGCTACACATTGTCAAAGACATTATTGCAAACCCCTTAATTGTTGTTTTTGGCATAGTCCTATAAATGCCATGGAAATCGAAAGATAGCCATGATGAGACACACAAATCGGATCTGAACAGTTGCGATACGCAGTGTGGACACTCAGTCATTTAGATCAGATTCCCTTTGGATACACAAATAATTGGATTTGGACTGACAGTGTGAACATAGTCTAATAGTACACTATTAAAATGTTTCCATTACCAGGATAAAAGGATATTTCAGATACCATGGATGCATGCAGCCAGACATGGATGGGATTTGGAAAAGGATGCACCTTTATTTAAGAACTGGGCCATTCACACAGGTAACTGTTGACAGATCTGTTGTCCATTGTCTCTTTAATAAAGAATGATGCTGACTACTTTAAAGGTGAAATTTGTAATTTCCACTTTGCATTTGAGGTGATTCTGCATTTGCATACAACTTTTAATGTTTTTCTGCCGGGGTGATCCTTGTGCTGGATCTACTGATTTGTGACTCCATTTTGTTATATGTTATGATTCAGGTATTACTCAATTATGTCTCATACAGGAAAGTATCGTCCAGATATTGACAAACCAGATCCTAAGACATGGAAGGCAAATTTCCGCTGTGCTATGAATTCTCTACCAGATATTGAGGAAGTGAAAGATCAAAGCATGAAGAGAGGAAGCAATGCCTTCAGAATGTACAGGATGCTTTCCTCATCCGAAAAAGCAGCTAAGAAAGGTAAGTTTGGTCATTAACATAAATACTTAGGGGAAATTTCACCATGTATTTTATGCTCATACACTTATTATTAGTGTAGAATTACATCATTTTATTTTGGTAAACATATTCTTCTGATGATGTTTAAGATCCTCTAAATGCATATTGTCATCTTCTTCAGGGAAGAAAAAGATGGACCTGGAGCAAAGAGCAAAAGTAGGAACTAATAGCTGTACACTTAAACAACAGTGCACACTTCTGTTCTTACTAAGTATTGCAAATGATCTCACACCTATCCTAAATTCTTTAGTGTTTTCAGAAACGGAAAGCTGGCACTCCCAGAAAAATTAAAATTCTAAAAGGACAGTTTGAAGCAGAGTTTAAGATAGAAACTTCACCGGACAGCACTGTGCTATTTGCTGGTAAATAACCACTTGTTATTCCCTCATTTGTTCTACCCTCAGATATCATACTTGGATACACTGGAAAATGCACTTATTTATCTACAGTGTTACCAAAACATATTTGACATTTTAAGCCATTCTGACACTAGGGCTCAGAACAAATTTTTAATAACCTATTTTTTTAAATCAACTGGTCTCAATGTGATTTCTGACCACCAAAAAAGTACTCTTTGCCTTCAACAGTAGATCCATTGTTTTATACTTGCTTATTCATCAACAGAGCAGGAGAGCTCCCCTGAACTACATGATGTGTGTGCAGTTGTTGAGGTGGGAACAGAGAATGAAGAACCTGGGGTTTTCCCCGTTGAAGTGTCTCTGCCTCTCCAGGACTCCCATGTTTCTGGTTCCTCCCATGGTAAGGTTCTTTCTTGCCTTTATCTTTACTGTCTACTGTGTTGTATTCACCACAGGAGTCATAAATTACTTATTAGGCTACATATTATTGTTGGCCACAAACACAACTGCACATCATCATGGATTTTATTCTATACTATACAGAGAGTGACACAGAGAGCACATACAGCGACGAAGACTTGGTACAGGTATGTATATTTTTAAATACGTTATTTTATATTTTTTAATACAATTTAGACACCTGAATCTTTAGAAATTGTGTTTTTTTTTTGTGACAGCCAGTTAAGCAAATACACTACCATTCAAAAGTTTGGGGTCATTACTACTACTTCGTTTTATTCAGCAAGGATGCATTAACTTGATCAAAAGTGACAGTTAAGACATTTAATGTTACAAAACAATTCTATTAATAATACATTTTTATTTGTTATTTTTCTATTTCTATTCATGAAAGAACCCTGAAAAAATGCAGCATGGTTTCTACAAAAATATTAAGTAGCACAAGAGATTTCATTCTTGATAAGAAATGTTTTAAATCAGCATATTATAATGATATCTGAAGGATCAAGTGACACTGGAGACTGGTGCAATGGCTGCTGAAATTCCATGTGTCCCATTTAAATTTTTCTGAATTCTGTTTTAAAGGGATAGTTCACCCAAAAATGAAAATTTCATGAAGTACTCCCCCTTATGTCGTTCCAAACTCTTTAAGACTTTCGTTCATCTTCAAAACACAAATGAAGATCTTTTTGATAAAATCTGAGAGCTTTCTGTCCCTCCATTGAGAGCTATACAACTGACATTTTGATGCTTTAAAAAGTTCATAAAGAGATATGAATTTAGCGGTTTAGTCCAATTTTTCTGAAGAGACTTGATTGCTTTATATGATGCACAGATTGAATTTAGGCTTTTATTCACATATGGATTCCGCGATTCTGTCTGCTCTTTCTGCACTGCTGAAATCATAGGGCCATAAGTTTAACACACTGGCAGGGAATGAAATGGTCTTTAGATGGTTCAACTTCAAACCGGTGAGACAGTTACATTCCATATCTGTATCTTACTTTGTAACCAAAGCAGCTTATCAAAACAATGACTCTTAGTTATTGTTATTAAAGTTATTTTCATTTTTAATCATATTTCACAGTATTACTGTTTTACTGTATTTTGTTTTATTAAAAATAAATGCAGCTTTGGTGAGCATGAGACAAAAATATATTTGTTTAAATCATACCCCAAACTTTTCAACTGAAGTGTACATGGACATATAGAAACATTCATGTTGTCATTAAGCAACATCAAGTTGTTGTTTTTTTGCTAAGAGTGTTAACTTTCCTTTGCAGCTTCCTCAGGACCTGTCCATAAAAGCTAGAACATCATGTAGTTCTGTGTTAAGGATCCCACCATCCAATTCCTCACCAAACACATTTTTCACATCAGCGAAAACAAATTTCCGAGTAACCAGCTGCAGAGAGGACTCGCCCCTAATTGCCTATAACACTCCTCCATGGTTTCCCTGCCCGTTTAATTTCCAAAATGTCACAGACGTGCGACCCTCAAGCCCTGCCCAAAAAACAGATCTCGCCAGCAGCCCAACTTCTCAGGCCAGTGTGATGGCTAATGCTGTGGACCTCTCTGTTGCAAAAAACAAAACACTACAATGAAGACATGTGAAATGCACAACCTGCTGCTGTTCAGCTGATAAACATGCACCCCATAATCCAATATTAATCAACTGGTCTCAGGTCTTAGACTTGTGTTGATGTTCAGCTTTTAAAACCAAACCGTTTTAAATCCGTTATATATATTTTGCAACACACTACCTCATTCTCATAATTGTATTAAATATGTAACTTGTAGAACTACCTCACAGATGCAATTCTAGATTACAGAAGTCGGCAGTGTAAACTAGTAATAATACAGCATTGGGAGCAGAACTAAGTGTAGAACGCTGAGTATTAATTTCACTTTTGAGTAACATTTCATACTTGTGACAGCAGATGTAACAAAACAATCAAAAATGAAATAGAACAGTTACTGGAGATTTGCATTAATGTTTTTCTACAGGCTATAGCACAATATTGAGATCATAGTTTTTGAAAGAAATGTTTGAATGATTTTTTTTTGTGAATTTGGCATTGTTTGTCAATTATATAACAGAATTATTGAACTGCCTAGAGACCTTTTTTAGTTCTGACATGTCAGTGGGACTCCAAATACTTGAATAGAGACGCTCAACTAATTAAGAGTTGTAAATTAACTTGACAAACCGTTTTCCTTTGTGCTCTGAAAGTATCTTGTTTCAATGTAATTGAGATTTGCTAAAGTTTCTTGCATAAGCTATTTTTATACAACAGTCAATAATGTGCATAAGAAATACAGCACTTCGATTTAAAAGCAAATATAAAAACAGGTTTTATTGTAGTGTCTAAATCATTAAAAACAGTTCACAATACAAAATCTTTTCAACACTCATTTGGTATATGATGTACACTAAATTAGTGGTTCAAAGTGTTAGTAGTGGTACTAGTTAAAAAGATGAATGTGCAGAAGAAAAACAATCACTGTGGTTGCTGTATCTTACTTGATTTTACAATGGACGAAAGATAAATGGAAATGCTTTTCAACTCAGACTGTATGTGTGTGTAGTATGCTGTGGCCTAAATGATAAATTGCATTCTTGGTTTTCTCAGATTGAGATTTTCATTCTTCATGTAATTCATTTTGTCTATGATTTCATTTTTTACTGTACAAGGCTAGTGGTGTACAATTTCATGTTATTAATGGTGCTCTTTTTATAACAAAACTTTGTACATCTGTAACAAGCTTATTATAATGCTCCTTGCTGAATTACAAGTATGTTTCACTGAACTTAGGATAACACTGCAGCACAGCTCATATAAAACGTTTCAATTGAATGCAACTTCTTAAATTCAAGATTGTACAGTGTTGCGCTTGACACACTAAATCACAGTTTTTTTCTGTAGAGGTTATATTTAAGACCCGTGTACAGACTGGTTTTTAGGCTTTTACAAAAATTAAGAAATTGTTTAGAAAACCACTAGTAACTGAGGTTGTAAAAATAGGTCATCCCCTTACTTCATTTTTTGGGTTGGGTTGGGTGGGGTGGGGCTTGGGGGGTGGGGGGTGGGGGGTGGGGGGTGAAATGGTGGGCAATCCAGACGACCAGTCTGGATGATGTGAAGAGAAATGGTTTACTTCTCAAAGTATGGCAAATAAAAGAACTTGAATCCTCTTCGTCCCCGAACCGCACAGCTTATATAGATCACATGATACACTGAAACAAAAAAGGGAAGAGCAAAAGTTGTTGTTTTTCCTCTAGAATTTTTCAAGCAATGCTGTCTATGTTAAAGAGGACCTGACCTATTATGCTTTTTTTCCCATTTTCAACATTCTTTAGTGTGTAATGTTGCTGTTTGGGCATAAAAAAGGTCCACTCAAAGCATTAAGTACACTCTAAAGGGAGTTATTCTCCACATCAGTAAGCGGCGGGCTGATTCTGAACTCTCTGAAATGCATTGATTGTAGTTTTTCTTCCGGAACGTACATGTCACAATATTCCTCATTTAAATAATTCCCGCCCAAGCATACGCAAAATAAAGGGACAAGGCTTGGTTGAATAATGCAAGTAGTGTGTTGAAACTAGTGGTTATGGTAAGTGGCGTGACATTTCCGAAACATGCAGGAAGCAGTTGACCAATCACAACACACTGGTCCATCAGAGCACATTGTGCTTTTCAGAAAGGGGCTTCATAGAGACCAGGGCCCGTATTCATAAAGATTCTAAGAATCCTCTCAGAAAACTCTGAATTTAGCTTAAAAACTTTTATGTAGGAGTCTTAGCTTACGAGCGATTCGGGACTGATCTGAGAGCAACTCTGAGTAAGGAAAAGACAAAAACTTTCATCTTAGTGAGGAGGCGGGGTTGACCCCATTGCTATGTATGACACAATCTTTTGAAGACTGTGATTGGTTGGTTGTCCAAGAAGGAAAAAAAAGAATGATTTTAAGTATAGGGTCTATTCTAAGCCTTCACTTTGAAATTACATGCAAAATTTTTCCTATTTGACCGTTCTCACACACACACATTATATATGTGTATATAAATCCTTTTTTTATTTACCATGCTGTTAATTTCCTATAAGGTATTTGATTGGCTTAGAATGATAAAAAATTGTTCCACTCTTTCCAATTACACTGATTGCTGGCATGTCTATTTAAGTGGTGGTTTGAATGTTGGTCTTAAAAGCTCTTAAAAGTCCTCGTCCATACTCCTAACAATTTTGACCTTAAAACCTCTTTTAAGGGTTAAGATACTTTCTGAATTACTTTTTTGTTTACTAGGATTTTTTCTTTCATTTTAAGAGTAAACGCCCACATTTCTAAGAATTTTGTCACTAGGAGCTACTCTTTGCATTACGATTCGTTATGAATACGGGCCCAGAACTAAACAGAGTGTTACTGCCAGACTGGGAAGAGAGGTGCTGCAACAATGTAAAATATATGAAAAATAATGTGTGTTTTTTTACATTCAAGCATGAAAACATTCTAGTAGACCCAAGAACAAAATCAAGACATTGTAATAGGTCCTCTTTAAATGTCAGTTTCTTCCTATGTATACACACTACTTGACTGCATTACAAAGATAACTTCACAATTCATAAAACTGTAATATATTATCTAAGGTCCAAAATCCATTACTGATATTCACAAAGGCAAAGCTGACTATATAATATAAAAGCTTGCATTGAGAATATTTAGATCTTACCACCAGGAATGAAGAGAAGAAATCCAGGAACAAAGAAAATTGCACTTGAAACACCTGAAAAGGCATTAATACATGGGTTACATCATTTACTGACCAAAATTGGCATGAAACTAACTGAAGAGTTAAAGGCCTGAAGGTGGTGTCGTCTTGGTTTTTAAGGCATGAAGAACACCGATTTATTAACTGATATGCTCCACTTATAATTAGCTGAACAGGTTGTGTGCTAAAGCAACCCTGCTCATGTCTCATCTGTGTTTACAACCAATACCAACGTGACAGGTCTTACCTTCGTGAGGATTTAACTGTATGACAATGCCTGTAAAGATCAAAGCTGATAGGTAGGAGACAGATGGAAGGGGACGATAGGGAGAGAGAAAAGATAACACATTTACTAAGCAGCTGACAATCACATCTGAATTCACCGTGCTTAAGATCAGAGTTGACAGCAAGATAAACACTAACAGCACTTTACAAGTCAAACAGAAAATGTGGTTCCCAAACACCTTCCCCTTGAGATCTGTAGTACTTATCATGATCAAAGAACATCACAAAAGGTATGAAAGTCTCACCAACTCCAGTGATTAAGAGGAGGAACGAGGCAAGAACGACTCGTCTATTCTTCTTCACTAGCGGGTGAGACGTCCACCTGGGAACAATACACACAGGCCAAATGTTGAGGAAAGGAAAAGAATATCACAAACTATTTAAATGAACAAGACCAGAGTATTTTTTAGTTAATGTCAGCTTATATAAATAGAAGTTTTACAGTAATGTGTGCGTGTTACCCGCAGCAGTGAGCAGACAGCTGTGTGACTGAGCTGAGTGTGCTGAATGACCACTGAGAGCTGCAGTAGGACAGAGTAGCAGGATCACTGGAACACAGACAGACACTGGGCTTGACATCTGGCCTTTTCAAGTACTTGGACATCAAAAAAATCAAAGCAACATATTTTATTTTGTTTAGGTTGGTCATTTGATGGCTTGTTTGTTTGCCAGTTGGTCACTTCTTGTCCCTGATGAAAATTTGTGGGAAATTAAGCATTTACTTTAAAATTTAACATTACCCTAGGGCTGAAAACAAGAAGTTAACATCACAGTGTATGTATAGTTGTCTTTTAAAATCTGCCATTTCTAACGCAAACTATGGAGAGTGACCATTTTAATGTATCATTGAAGATACGTAAACTTATATTTACCAATTATTAACTGGGATAAACTTGCCTTTAAATTTCTAAAATTGAGAAAAAATTCTGAAGTAAAACAGGTGATCACATGTTTTCAGTGGTAATAGTAATATGCAAGTTTATTGTCATATCAGCTTCACATGCTATTTCAAGGCACATGCAGATTCCATAAATACAAACATTGCAAT
Source organism: Rhinichthys klamathensis goyatoka (assembly GCF_029890125.1). Classification (NCBI taxonomy): domain Eukaryota; kingdom Metazoa; phylum Chordata; class Actinopteri; order Cypriniformes; family Leuciscidae; genus Rhinichthys; species Rhinichthys klamathensis. Next base: position 4,415,545 of record NW_026606840.1, read on the forward strand.
TAAAAATTAATAAAATTCAACTTAGAAAGAAGAAAAAGATGAAACAATTTTGTATATACATAAACAATAAAAAAGATTAATCAAAGTTTTGTCCTGATAAAAACTGTTGTTGTGTCATGACTTTTAGGAAATATTAGGCAGACCAAAAATGTATTCGCCAATTCAAAAAGGAATCTGTAATATAATAAGATTAATAAACTTTTTTTGGACTATTCGTATTGCTCCCTTAATTGATAGAGTACATTTGTCATTGTTTGTGAGATGTATACACCCTGCTTCAACATTTTCTTACTCTACTTGTTCAGTCTGTCCAAAATCTTACAATTTAATATTTTAACTTTATACAGTAATATTACTAACTGGTAAATATAATCGCTGACAACTGGTGTTAATTGCATCAGGAGGTTTTAATTAACGACTTGTTAGTGGTGCAAAATAGCTTGAACTAAAATACAACCTAAATCAACAAATTCTGGATTAACTTGTAATATATCGACCACCAAACTCTGACTATGAAACATTTAGAAACCACTTTGATAATCTCCTTCTCTGTATAAACCAGATGAACAAAAACAGTATTATTATGGGTGAGATTAAGATTGACATTTCTAAAGAAGATATAAAGGGAACTGATTTTTTAAATACCCTTTCCTCCTCATCATTCTATCCTACTATTGATCCAAAATAGACAATATTATAACAAATTTACAAAATACTGGTTGTAAATCGGGTGTAATATTTTCTGATATCTCTGATCATTACCCTGTTGTGTTCTTTACAAACTGGATAAAAAGAGTATCGGATCCATGTACTAAAAGGAAGGCAAAAGTTCTTAATAACAAAACACTTGCAAATCTAATTCAACACCTCCAAAATAAAAGCTGGGATGAAATAAACAATGCCATAGATCCCAATTTTGCTTATAATTTATTAATTGATGTAATAACCGATGCTATCAACGCGACTATTCCATAAAGGATAATCAAACATAAAAAGGAAACTCATCCATGGATCACTAAAGGAATCTTAAAGTCTATCCAGAAGAAGGATAAACTCTATGAACAATACAGAATAAATTAACAAGCTTAATACGAGACAGCAAAGGGAGTTACTTCACTGATCGTCTCAAAATTGCCTCGGGGGATCAGAAGAAATCTTGGAAGGTGTTGAATGAGATACTTGGCCACAGTAATAAATCCTCAGTTATCCCTGACATCGTTGTACCAACCCAATCAAATAATTGTACAATTCAAGATTCACCACTAGACTTGTTTAATAGATATTTTGCCTCTGTTGGAAAGAATCTGTCTCAACAATTTGGTCCACCAGGGGATGCCAATTATAAAACATTCTTGAGGAATAATTATCCCATCTCTTGTATACTTTAGACCTACTTGTAAAATGGAAGTTACTAACATTATTAATAAAATTAAATGCTCTTACACAGCTGGTGCTGATGGAATCTGTAGCATGATCCTTAAAGCCATAGTGAATGAAATATGTAGGCAAATGGCTTAGCTAATTAATTTATCATTACACCATGGCATAGTTCCTAAACAAACTATGGTGGCAAAGATAATACCAGTATACAAATCTGGGGACAAGATTTGTATACTTTTTTTAAAACTAGACTTTCAAAACTTTAGACCCATATCAATCCTGCCAACGTTTTCTAAAGTGCTAGAAAGAGTGGTTTATTCACGACTTGTAGATCACTTAAATAAACATAACATACTAGAATCTTCACAATATGGCTTTAGGAAGAATAACAGCACAAGGATGGCTATTTTAGATCTTGTAGAGAAAATAAATGATGCTTTTGAAAGAAAAGAAGCCGGTATTGGGGTCTTTCTCGACCTTTCAAAAGCATTCGACACGATTGACTTTCAAATCTTACTTGGAAAACTATCGCATTACGGGGTCAGGGGAGTGGCTCTCCAGTGGTTCAGGGACAATGTCTATGGAAGACGGCAATATGTCAACTTAAATGGTATTGACTCTGGATTGGAAAATATAGTACTTGGGGTTCCCCAGGGATCTATTCTGGGGCCTCTTTTGTTCATTGTTTACATTAATGATTTTGTATATTGTTCCGGTGATGTTTATAAAATACTCTTTGCTGATGATACAAATCTGTTTGTATCCCACAAACACTTGAATCATCTTGAAAAACTCATAAATGACAGACTAGCAAAAATAGATACCTGGTTTAAATGTAACAACCTATCGCTAAATATTAGTAAAACCTTTTATATTGTCTTTAGATCTAGTATTCATAAGTACAGTGCTTGTGACATTAATTTAAACATAGATGATAGAGCTATTCAAAGAGTGGACACAATAAAATTTCTTGGAATACATATAGATCAATTTATAAACTTTAAGGAACATATTAATGTGCTGGTTAAAAAACTATCTAAAATTGTGGGTTTGTTCTTTAAAGTGAGACATGTGCTCCCATTAGACATACTCTTGTCCCTGTATAGGACTTTGTTTGAGCCTCATTTGATTTATTGTAATATTATTTGGAATAATACCTACCCTACTTATACTGATAAAATCTTGATTTTACAAAAGAAAGCCATAAGAGCTATTTCATGGTCCACACGTAACTCTCATACAAATGCTTTCTTCCATAGACATGGCCTACTAAAGCTTCCTGAATGTAACTTATCACAATGCATGTACAACGTACAATGTTGTCAACAGGTTAAACATTAGATTGTGTGAGCTCATTCCATTATACACATTCTCACACACACTGCACTAGACATAAGCTGCTCCTAAAAGGTAAATGTAGGAACCTAACAAGTGCTAGGTTTAGTGTATGTTACAGTGGCCCACAATTATGGAATGAGCTGGATACTAATTTAAAACAATCTGCCTCATTATCTATATTTAAAAAGAATCTAAAGCAACAACTACTGGAGAGATATAAACCCAAGGGACTCGCGGCTGATGGTTAAACCCCTTTCTCTTGGTACAAGGATCAATTCAAAATGTTCTTCTTTTTTTTTTGTCTGTTTAAGGTAACTGTGCTCTAAATACCCACAATTTAAAGAATGGTTGTCCTGGCATCTAAAGTTGGACCGCTCACACAATCCTTACCAGGTGGGTGGGGTGGTGTTGGTGTTGGTGGTGGGATGGACCCCTATTTATAAGCGGTTGCTTCTTGGGAGTCCATTTTTTCACAATAGAATACAATGTTTTTTTTTTCTGATCAGTTGTTGGGCAGGTTAAGGTTACCTTGAACTGTGTGTACTATAGTAATAGCTGCAGCTTTGAATTGTAATGTGTTTTGTACTGCATAATTTATACTGCTTTGAAAATGTAGCTGAGTAACTGAGTAACTACTCTCAATTGCTTTACACCCGTGGCAAGATATGGACTGAAATGGTAGTGATGCCATCGAGCCAGGGTGCAGCCAAAGATTTCTTTTTCCCCAGTTTCTCGTGTCTTGTTTTGACGTTGGCTATAAGCTCCTGCAGATTTTGTACACCAGTATTCAGCTTCAGTTGACATGCTGCATCTTATTTGTTTGTAACTCTAGTTACTTGAATTGTGATGACAGTATACTACCATATTTAGTGTGTGTAATGTGTTGTAGTTCTTGGCTGCTGAAAAAGTAATATATTTTGCAACTTGTCACTTCTGTAATGTCCCCCAAAAACTGTGCTTCTGATGTAGCAACAAATGCAATGTGTGATATTGTGAAAAAAAAAAAAAAAAAAAAAAAAAAACTTTAAACTCAGCCTTATTGCTGCAACACATCCTTCATTTTACACCATTCTGCTCAAATAATTACATTAAATTTAATATTCTTGCTTAATGAGAATGTTCAAATTAAAAATGTCAACACTGTGATGTGAACCGCCAAACCTGATTTTGAAGAAGTTGTTGAAAGAAGAGTTCACAGTGCCACCTAAAGCATCTTCATTTTCCAGATTCTGTGGGAGAACAGAAAATAAAGTCAGTCAGATTTGCCCGTAAAAGAATCTCAAAGAGAAAGTGACAGACATGTAAACACCTGACCTGATATTTCAGATTACTGTGTTCAGGAGTGCCAGCGGATCCAGAAGGATGAGATTGTGTTTTGGCAAAAGAAAGAGGTCCAAATGTCATCTCTCCGCCACCGTCCTTCTCTCTCCCCTTCCATTCCCCCACATCCTCTCCAGGAACCACACCTTCCTCCTCCCCCTCCAGGACGAACGCGTCATCAATTGTAAACTGTGTCCCCATAGCTACAGGCCCTTAGACATTGACTGGATGTTAACCAGCAAGCACTGTGAAGATGATAAACACCATAGCTGAGTTACTGATCATCCACACTCTGCCCTTTACATTTCTCATTCTTCAGTATAGTGCATTGACTGTCCTATAATATTCCTTTACAATGCACAATAATGAATTGTACATCTTTCTCCCTCATTTCCTAATTTTTACACCAAACTATTACAAACGAAGAGCAAAGGACATTACCTTCTTTAGATTAATGGTGCTCACTGTGGCTAATGTACAGACCATTTCAAAATTGTATTTAAGTTATACAAAATTGTTTAACTTAGGGAAGCACAGTAATGAAGGGTTTTTCCTCTATTACGAGAAAGTATAAAACGACCTATTCAATTTCAATTTTATTTTCAATCATTATACAGATATACATACATGCATAACAACCAAAAAAGGTGTAGGCTGAAGCCTATGCTTATTATGCCCACCTTTTGTACATAATTACGCAATTAGCGTCACTTTTCTCTCTGGATTTAACTTTTCAAAATAAACGTACATTTTACATAAGAACTTTTCCAAGATGTTCATACATGATTACAAAGGTACACATCTCAGACATTATTTCAATAGTTAACATATAACGTAAACAAATTAATCATATTGAGTTTTATAAATATTTATCACCTTGTTTTTAAACATTTTTTTTAAATTACAGAGTGAATTATTCGGATCTGTTATGAAGATGACGCTTTGTTTTTATTATGTATTTCACTTTTTTTTTCATCCTGGGTTTATTTCAGCGCAATACATTATATTTGATTGAATCTGATCGCATTTACAGATGTTAGCTAAATCTCCATTTGATAAGGCATTAGGTTTATTAGATGTGGAATAAATGCCCGAGTGTGACATAGCTAATATTTGCCCTTAGAAAGCATATGACTGACTGACACACTCTTCCGCTTTTTCTTAACAACAGAATGTTGTGTTATCCACCCAAAACAATACATCTTGCGTATTAAAGAGAAGCTCGTTACATGTATCTATCACGCTTATAATTACGTGTCACAATAATAAATGTAAGTTTAAAATGATTTCGTTGAAAATATCAGTTGCAGAATTTCCAATGCTAATCTACTGAGAAGGTTTGCTTGAATATTTACACAGCCGAACATCCCGTTATTAACACCACAATAGCGCTAAATTACAAAGGAAGAATCCTCTAAGTTACTCACTGTCACACATTACTGTTGATCCTCGTCAGTTACACATAGATCATTCTGCCATCGTCCTTAGATCACTTCCAATGAATGCAAGGTTCCTAAACCTGTTTAAATGTATTGTTTACTGGCCGGCGGAAAACTTTAACCTAAACTTTGCTAATAACAGCTGCTTCTTTTTTTGTGGGTCGACTCCCTATGGTCGACTCTCTAAACAGACAAATGTAGCGGTGGTCTCTTCAGCGACACCTAGAGGACTGGAAGATTCAACAATTATAGTGGTCACTTACTGTATATTGTTATTATAATTATGAATCATAATTATCTTAGTAGTAATCATTATAAATAATAGGCTATAATTTAACATTTAAATATATATATAATTGTTTAATAATGATATATTGTAAGAAATAATTATGGTGATGCTTGAAATTTGAATTTGAAGAAAGATAAACTGAATCTTGATGGGTGCATGTTGAAAAGCATGTTATATATTACAATCCCAATGTATTTCTGTTTCTGTGTATCTTGAACTGATTAGTGAACTTATCAAATCCTTCATAGGCCTAAATCATTCAGAAATACATTCTGATGCTCGTCCCTGAATTTAATGTGACAATTTAATAATAGAATTGTGTACACAGAAAATTGCTCTGCTATTGTTTAAGGCTCAAGTAGTGTAATTTTCTTCCGTTCTATTAATATTTATCCTTCTTCTTTACAGTCTGTAATTGTTGGCCAATGTAAGGACATGCTAAGTTTATCACCTTTTTTTCTGTTATGGTTCTCAGTTGCTCAGCTGTCCCTCATTGTTTGCTCACTCTAGTGCTGAGGAAGCAACGGTGTGGACACTTGTTTATCTTGGAAGTTATATTTTTCAGACACCTGTTCACAGATATATCTGTGAAGAGTAAGCTATCTATCCATTATATTTTATGCAATGCCACTGAAAAGAAGAATACCACAGTCTTTGAAATATTTGTTTTTCATTGGCCTATTTTCAGTTATAAATGCGAGGTTATGATAGATTATTGTTCAATTTATGTCATATATTTTATTGCCTAGACAGAATATGTATGTTCTATCCCATGTGAACCTTCATGAGGTCATTTTTAAGGTGCGAGTTTTACGGGTTAAGAAAGGTATAGTAGCAACTATAGCAAGTTGAATACCACAAGACAATGTCATTCAAGGAGTGATAATCTACTGTGATGTGATATTAGTGAAACAGATTTGGATAACGATCCAGTGCGTATTTGTGTTTGTTTGCACTCTGGAGAGTGTCAAAGGTTTCTTTTTACAACGTGTTTTGCAGAGTTTATCAATGTAGCCAATCACAGACAGCCTATCTGTATTTCTTGAACACAATGGCCAATCAGAGGCGTTTAAGTTAGTCAGATCTACTCACCGCTCAAAACGCATGAGTTTTTGTACATTTTGTGCTGAGTTCCCTCATCGAGTCAGTCTCTCGACATTACGTATGGGGAAATCCATTTTCCTCGAATCATGAAGTCTGATAGAATAACTCTTTTGCTTGCAAATAGCCAATGGTGGTCCCGCCATCACCTGATTGGCTGACACTCCTCAATATAGGTGACGGCGGGCGCCAAAACCCCCAGAATCTTTTCTTCACTCGAGTCTGTTTCACCGTTGATGTACGCATTCAGAGCGGAGTATATTAAGGAGTTTTTATTTCCCCTCTCGCGTTCCGGTGGATTATATTATGTCTCTTTGTCGCATGTGCGGTGGACCCAACGAATTCCCGAATTTACACAAACTTTGTGTGCTGTGCCTGGGTCGGGACCACGCGGAGGCGGCACTCGAGGGATCGGGATGTCCCGCCTGTGAGGAGCTTCCCATCAAGATCCTTCGTGCAAGGCTGGCCGTTACACGTAGCGACGACCTTGTGTCTCCTGCCTCTCCCCAGTCTGCCGCCGTCGAGCCGCGGACCGGGAGACGGCAGAGAACTCCATCCGCGGGTTCTGTCGAGGCGCTGACGTCGGCCCAGGGCCCACGCCATCCTCACGTGGCAGAGCCCGTGATTTACTCTGAGGCCGTTTATCGCCCTCCTAAGGAAGCGCGGGAAATTATCTCGTGTGGATACGACGATGACGACGCCATGTCCACCAGTGCCTCTGAACCAGGAGCATGGTCCGAGTCTCCGTCTGAGGGCGCCCCCGCCTCTTTGGATGCGGAGCTTATGGCCATTCTCACTGAGGCGGTGGCAGATATGGAGCTGGAGTGGACAGCGCCCAAGGAGCTGCCGTCGAAAAGATGGATGGACGGTTCCTTCCTCGGCGCGGGCCGTCAAGCTGAAGCCCCGCGGAGACCCGCCCCCTTTTTCTCGGAGGTCCACGAGGAACTCGCCAGATCATGGCGCTCCCCTTACTCAGCCCGACCCCATGCACAAGGTACCCAGCTACTGACTACAGTGGAAGAGGCGGAGAAATTGGGCTATGCTCGATTGCCTCCCGTCAAGGATGCCATCGCGGCTCATTTAGCATCTTCTCCCGGCTGGAAGACCGCCCAACTGCCTTCCAGACCATGTCGCGCTACTGCCCACATGGCTGAGAAAGCCTACACGTCAGCTGGACATGCAGCATCTGCCCTCCACACGATGGCAATTCTGCAGGTTTTCCAGACGCGACTCCTAGGGTCCCTGGATATGGGAAGCCCGGACCCCGAGTTGCTCAGGAAACTGCGCACGGCCGCAGATCTCGCTTTGGCGGCGTCTAAAAAGGTCGCTCAGGGAATCGGCCGCAATATGGGCAGTCTTGTGGCCCTACATCGCCATCTGTGGCTGACGCTGTCGGGGATGCGCGAGACTGACAAGAGGCAGTTCCTGGACGCACCGGTAAGCCCCACAGGCCTTTTCGGTGTTGCGGTGGAGTCGTTATCTGACAAGTACGCCGAGACCGTCAAGCAATCTAAGATGATGCCTCATCTACTGCCGAAACGGTCTCAAGCCCCCCCGGCGGTGAGATCGAGATCATCTTCTGCGCAGCGCTCAGCGGGACCTAACAGACGTGCCTCCCCGAGCGCGGCAGAACGTCGCGAGCCAGAGCCTCCCTTCCGCCAGAGGCAGTTCAGGAAGCCCCGCTTTGGTGCGAAGCCAGCCTCTAGCAGCCAGGGGCGCCCGGCAGGCAAAAAAGAGCAGCGCTCCTGATGTGCGTGTCGGGGAGGAGAGAGCGCGGGACGTGTTCGTCGGACCCGCTGCGAAGAGGGCGAAGAGTTCGACGAGAATGTGTTGATTTTGAAACCGCTGTGTTCTGTTTCAATAAACAAAGTGCATTACATGTCTCAGCAAAAGAGCTTTCTTCCTCCCAACATTATTACCCGCGTCGTAGGCGAAGCCTCTCCCCCGGGAGACGTTTCGCAGAGCGGAAGCTCGGGGAAACCCGAGAATATGGCTATTTATGTCCCCGTGCAAAAAGCCGCGGACGAGCTATCTACCATTCATATAGCGGTCAATGCTTCCCCGGTGGCTGCCGCTCAGCCCCCGCCGCAGCATTCATTAAAGCCCCCCTTATCGAGCCACCTGAGCGCGTGGTCGACACTACCGACGGCATCACATTGGGTGTCAAACACGATAAAACGCGGCTATATGCTCCAATTCGCTCGCAGACCACCCCGCTTCGGCGGTGTGATTTTGACAGAGGTGTCAGAACAAAGCGCTCCGTTACTTCGGGCAGAAATCTCCTCTCTCCTGGCCAAGCAAGCAGTAGAGACAGTACCCGAAGAGTTTCTACAGCCGTTATTTCCTAGTACCAAAGAAGAATGGAGGTATGCGCCCTATTTTGGATCTGAGATTACTGAACAAAGCGCTCGCGAAACGCGCATTCAAAATGATAACAGTGAAGCAGATCCTCGCGCACATTCAGCCCGACGATTACTTCATTGCAGTGGATCTAAAGGATGCATACTTCCACATTCAGATAGCCCCGCATCACAGGCGCTTCCTTCGGTTTGCATTCGAGGGTGTGGCATACCAGTTCAAAGTGTTGCCGTTCGGGCTGGCCCTGGCCCCCCGTGTATTTACAATGTGCATGAATGCGGCGCTTGCTCCCCTGAAGCTCAGTGGAATGCGCATTCTGAACTATCTCGACGACTGGTTAGTCATCGCACAGTCGGAGAGTGTCCTGGGGGAACACAAACACAGACTCCTCGCCCACCTAACAGGTTTGGGTCTGTCTGTGAACATGCAGAAGAGCGCGCTTCACCCGTGCCAGTCCATCACATTCCTCGGTATGGTGCTGGACTCACGCACTATGATTGCAAAGCTGTCAGAGTCGAGAATCCAGTCGATTCAGAGTACGTTAGCCCTATTTGTTCAAGGCAGAGCTATCCCCTTAAAAACGTTTCAGAGGCTACTCGGTCTGATGGCAGCTGCAGCCTCCGTCTGCAGACTGGGCTTTTTGCACTTGAGACCACTTCAACACTGGTTACAGAGACGTGTACAGCCGCGGGCGTGGAGAGCGGGAACGGAACGCCTTATCATAACGCGTTCATGTCTGGAGACTCTAGCGCCGTGGTTCGACACGACCATGTTCGAGCAGGGGGCTGCCTTGGGCAGAGTGGTCAGACGCGTAGTGGTCACTACGGATGCGTCGCTGTCAGGCTGGGGAGCCCTCTGCGATGGCAGACCGGCATTCGGTACGTGGACAGGAGATCAGACACGCTGGCATATAAAGCGGTTCATCTAGCGCTGTGGGTTTTCCTCCCATTTGTGAAAGACCGTCATGTTCTCATCAGAACGGACAACACGGCGGTGGTGGCGTACATAAATCGCCAGGGAGGGTTACGTTCGCGATCCCTGCAGGGGCTAGCGAGGCGGCTGTTATTATGGACGGACAAAATACTACTGTCGATTCGAGCAGTGCACGTGCCGGGCGGTTTGAATTGCGGCGCGGACATGCTGTCCAGGGATGGCATTGTGCACGGGGAGTGGAGGCTTCATCCTCAGACGGTAAACACGATCTGGAATCTGTTTGGCAAAGCGGAGATCGATCTCTTTGCATCGCAGGAGAACGCCCACTGTCCACTGTATTTTGCGTTGAGGACGGCCCCTCTAAAGGGAGATGCGCTGTCGAGCCGTTGGCCGAAGGGGCGGAAGTATGCTTTTCCTCCGATCAAGCTAATGCCGCTGGTGCAGCAAAAGATCAGGGAGGAGAGATGTGCGTTGGTTCTGGTAGCGCCGAAATGGCCCAACCAACCGTGGTTCCCGGAGCTAGTGAACATGGCGCGTTTTCCCCCGTGGCGGATACAGCCGAGAAGAGACTTCCTATCTGAGGCGAAAGGCACCATATGGCACCCCAACCCGGAGCTGTGGGACCTGCATGTGTGGCAGATCAGCACAGAGTATCACAACGGGTGCTACAGACAATAGCAGAGGCTAGAGCCCCTTCAACGAGGCGCTTATACGCTATGAAGTGGAGGGTGTTTGCTAACTGGTGTGTTGACAAAAAGGAGGACCCCAGGAATTGCGATATTTCCATTATTTTGACCTTCCTACAGGAACTACACTGAAAGTTTACGTGGCTGCTATTGCTGCTTGTCGTGATGTGGATGGCCATTCAGTGGGGAAACACCCTTTGATAACGAGTTTCCTCCGGGGAGCGAGGTGGCTTTTCCCTCCCCGCCTTCGTCAGATGCCAGTATGGGACCTGTCGTTAGTGCTTAGTGCACTGTCTGACCCACCTTTTGAACCAGCTGAGTCTAGCGACATTAAAGTACTCTCATTCAAGACGGCGTTTCTGCTCGCGCTAGCCTGCGGTAAGCGGGTGGGTGACTTACATGCATTGTCAGTAAACAGTGCATGTATGCAGTTCGGACGGACGATTGCATGGTCAGACTTTTACCCAAGCGCGGATACTCGCCTAAAGTGCTCTCAACGCCGTTCAGAGCCCAGGTGGTTACAATACCAGCATTTTGCCCCAATGAGGTCAGTATTTCAGAGTCTCAGAAGTACGCTTTGTGCCCCGTGCGTGCCCTGCGTGCTTATGTGAACAGAACTAGCCATTTTCGAACTTCAGAGCAGCTCTTCGTCTGCTACGCGGGTGCCAAGAAAGGCGGCGCGCTGTCGAAACAGAGGCTATCTCACTGGATAGTGGAGGCTGTGCGACTGGTTTATGCCTCCCGGGAAGCCGTTTACCCTATAGGGGTGCACGCCCACTCCACTAGGAGTTTGGCGTCATCATGGGCGTGGGCGAAGGGCATGTCTATTCAGGACATTTGTTTCGCGGCAGGCTGGTCGTCTCGTAATACGTTCGCGAGATTCTATAACTTGAATATTCCTTCATTCGCACGACATGTTTTGTCAGTGCAGGGAGAGAAAGCTGAGCTGTCATTGGACTAGGCTAGACATGCCCCGATGGCGCGTGCTCTAGCCACGGTTTCGACTAGTCGTCAGACAGTGCGAGTTGTTAGCAATAGCTATCATGTTCTCTATTTTGTGCCCTTATTATGCCCGCATTCATAAGCCGGCAGTATTTTCCTAAGCACCAATCACTTTGCTGCAATCCCCTATCATTCAGTTCAGCGTGCTTAGCTAGGTGGGAGGGGCCTCGTTGGTGCAGATGCCGAGTTGGCTCTGTGCCAATAGGTGTTTCAACCAGGTCCGGTGCCTGTTCCTGAGCTGTGTTACGAGGTTAGTGCTCGTGCTATCCTTAGCTCGTTCGAGCTGGGCAGGGTTTTTCCCACGCGTCGGGGGTTTTATTGTTCGCCATACGTAATGTCGAGAGACCGACTCGATAAGGGAACGTCTTTGGTTACTCACGTAACCGTAGTTCCTTGAGAGGAGGGAACGAGACATTACGTAACCTGCCGTGTGGGAAAGACTTACAGTCTCCTTACTCTCGTTCAGCTAAGATTCTGAGGGTTTTGCCGCCCGCCGTCACTATTGAGGAGTGTCAGCCAATCAGGTGATGGCGGGACCACCATTGGCTATTTGCAAGCAAAAGAGTTATTCTATCAGACTTCATGATTCGAGGAAAATGGATTTCCCCATAAGTAATGTCTCGTTCCCTCCTCTCAGGGAACTACGGTTACGTGAGTAACCAGAGACGTTTTGTGTGCTCGCAAATTCTCTCATTATAACACAAAGTCTATTCACGAATCAGTGAATGAATGATTTTTCAGTGAACTTATGAATACTTGCCACCGTCATTAGAAATCGGGTCTCTATACCAACCATCTTTTTTTACAATCTATGATACCAACTATCAGTTAATGATCATACATAGTACGAATAATATTAATAAAAAATATTAACTTATACCTAGTGCATAATAAAACAAATTGAACGTAATTTATTTCACTTGATACACTGTTAATTAATATATACAGCGGGGGAAATAAGTATTGAACACGTCACTATTTTTCTCAGTAAATATATTTCCAAAGGTGCTACTGACATGAAATTTTCACCAGATGTTGATAACAACACAATGAATCAGTACATACAAAGAAACCAAAACAAATAAGCTCAGAAATTAAGTTATGTGTAATAATGTGAAATGACACAGGGAAAAAGTATTGAACACATGAAGAAAGGGAGGTGCAAAAAGGCATGGAAAGCCAAGACAACAGCTTAAAACTATTAGTAATTAAAAAGCAATCCAACCCCCTGTCCGTGCACATTAATAACAGCTGGTTCAGTCCCAACGGATGGCCTACAAAAAGGTCTCATTGCCAAGGTGTCACACAAGACACATCTCATGATGGGTAAAAGCAAAGAGCTGTCTCAAGACCTTCGCAACCTAATTGTTCCAACACATAATGATGGCATTGGTTATAGGCACCATTCTAAGCTTCTGAATGTTCCAGTGAGCGCTGTTGGGGCCATAATACGGAAGTGGAAAGACAATCATTTCACCATAAATTTGCCTCAACCACTGCTCCTCGCAAGATTTCAGATAGAGGAGTTAAAAGAATAATCAGAAGAGTTGTCCAAGAGCTAAGGATCACTTGTGGAGAGCTTCAAAAAGACCTGCAGATAGCAGGTACTGTGTTCTCAAAGAAAACAGTAAGTAATGCACTCCACCACCATGGCCCGTATGCACGCTCACCACGCAAGACTCCATTACTGAAGAAAAAAAGCATGTTGAAGCTCGTTTAAAGTTTGCTGCACAACATTTGGAAAAGCCAGGGAAATACTGGGAGAATTTAGTGTGGTCACATGAGAGCAAAATTGAATTGTTTGGATGCCATAATACACACCATGTTTGGAGGAGAAATGGCACTGCACATTACCCTAAAAACGCCATACACCTTGGTGTTAGCTCTTGGACAACTCTTCTGATTATTCTTTTCACTCCTCTATCTGAAATCTTGCGAGGAGCAGTGGTTGAGGCAAATTTATGGTGAAATGATTGTCTTTCCACTTCCGTATTATGGCCCCAACAGCGCTCACTGGAACATTCAGAAGCTTAGAATGGTGCCTATAACCAATGCCATCATTATGTTTTGGAACAATTAGGTTGCGAAGGTCTTGAGACAGCTCTTTGCTTTTACCCATCATGAGATGTGTCTTGTGTGACACCTTGGCAATGAGACCTTTTTGTAGGCCATCCGTTGGGACTGAACCAGCTGTTATTAATGTGCACGGACAGGGGGTTGGATTGCTTTTTAATTACTAATAGTTTTAAGCTGTTGTCTTGGCTTTCCATGCCTTTTTGCACCTCCCTTTCTTCATGTGTTCAATACTTTTTCCCTGTGTCATTTCATATTATTACACATAACTTAATTTCTGAGCTTATTTGTTTTGGTTTCTTTGTATGTACTGATTCATTGGGTTGTTATCAACATCTGGTGAAAATTTCATGTCAGTAGCACCTTTGGAAATATATTTACTGAGAAAAATGGTGACGTGTTCAATACTTATTTCCCCCGCTGTATATATATATATATATATATCCTAAGCGAATAATTGAACATCATTACATTATTTGTTTTGGCTAACTGAAATATTTGGACATTTAACACTTAATTTAACAAGTAATTACATTAAAGATGATTGTGAATACATGTAGGGCAAGTAGCTACAAATGTGTGTAGCCTAGCCTTAAACTAAGCTACTGGGATAATCGGGTATGCTATGCTAGTAAATAACCCACTCGATTCGTAAACGTATCATATAAAGAAGAGTATTATTTCATATTTCTTTATTCAAAATTTTACATTTAAAACACTATTTCATAACATTATTCCTGCAACTGTAATTGCAGTGTAAATGCAACTAAACAATAGGCCTAATAATAATAGTATAATAATTAGTAATTTCTGTCAGTAATGAAGAATATTGATTTTGCTAATTTAAGTCCAGCATAGGCTAATTATAAATTAAATTTTTATGAGAAGAAGACTGCTCCCCCACCCCCCACTTGACCACCTGCCCCCCAAACTGTCTGTGCACGGCCCTGAAAATGTTACAATGTTAAAATTTTCACAGAAGCCAGACAGACGCAAGTGCACTCAGAGAAGCGCGAGCTTGACCTAGCAGTGACCCTGTGAGGACCTCGATCAACCGAGACTTACAGGGGTCACGCAAACTGGGCAGGTGTTCAGTCCACCAGACATACTGAATTCCTGTCTGGCGTCGTCAGATGCTTCTCCTACTGATCAGGGGGCATGGGTGACACACCAGACTGACTGACACTAGACATGATGCAGCCCTCCTCTCTAACCGAGCGCGAGAAGAACATCCCCGCAGCTGACGGCTGTTTCCTCATGTGGCGGGACTATATGAATCTCTGCGGGACTCTGTCGCAGCTGCTGAAAGGAGCATCGCGACGAAGGGCAAGCCATAACTGCGCATGTGACCCCCGCGGAGCGATTCATGAGCACCGGCTCTTGCAGTAGCGTCTCCAGCTGTCCACTCCACTGTCTCCTCCTCCAGCCGGGAACACCCTCGAGACACCTGCGGCTTCTGCCGACAAAACAGAGAGAGTGAGGAGGTTTACACGAGTCACGGACTGAAAGGCCGAGACGGACGGGTCCTCTGCCCGATCCTGCGGAACTAATGTGTGTCCTTTCTGCGCGGCCACCGGATACTGGGCGGGCGCACACGCGCCAATATTGTCCTTTAAGAAACGCATCGAAGACCAGGAGAATGTAAATCAATGGACTCTCTCACACACTTTCTTATTCATGTGAAACTGTAAGTCTGTTTTCGAAGTATGTTGTGAAAATATGTTCAGAAACGTTGCATATTAATGGTTGAAACGTGTTTTATGGTTCCTTTCAGAATAAACATATTTTTCTAGTGTATCAACCACGTTTTAATTCTTGTTATTGCTTTGCATATCAATACGTTCCACATTGCTATGGTTTGGATCAAAAATTGAGTTGACAGCCATCTGATAATAATTTGATTTTACAATTTCAGGTAGCCTATAACATCTGTGTGTCCTGTGTGAGTGAGAGAGTGAAACAGGTTGCTTTACAGAAACATCAGTTATAAAACCTGATTTCATGTCAATTTCACAAGCTAAGAAAAATATTTACCACGTAGGTGTAGCCTATAGCTATTTGACTATATTTGACTTTTAAAAACTTACTAACATACTAAAACATATTTTAAAGCAACAATGGTTATTGATTATGATGAACTGCACACCATAGATTACACAGTTTGTCTTAATGCTAATTAAACAATCTATTTAGAATGTAACTCTCTTTCTTCTGATAAGTCTCCCTTTTCTCATCAGTTACATCAACACTGGCACTAGTGTTAGCGACTCGTTAGGTCTGAAATTGTAAGACCCATACCTAATTTCAGATAGGCTAGCCGCTATAGCCTGTCTGTTGTTCAACATATCCGTTGTTCTGGTGGTTAAATTGCAGTATAAATTGTCAGGATTCCACCAGCTTCACTCACTCCTCCCACTCGTTCACAGTCCCCTGAGTTTTAATCACCATCACCTGCACCTCATCAGTTCACCTCCCTATAAAGTCAAATTATTACCGTAGTTTTTTTTAGGAACTGAGTCACTTTCCCATGTAATTCAACTTTCCCTGCGAGCAAAAAAAAGAACAGATGATCACAATTACAATCCTCCAGTGCAGGGACGTGCACAGGGGGGTTGCTAGGTTGCCCGGGCAACTGCCCATATGCCCTTCTCGACTCAGGTTGCCCTTCCGAAAAAAAAAGAAAAAAAAATCGTACAATGGATGCAGAATTTCACGTAGGCCTATATTAAAATAATAATAAAAAAATAAAAAAAATCGCAAAGCCTCATTCACTTCCATTCGGGCACCGAAAGTGAAAGTCAGTAAGGGAAGGGCAAACTGTTTACATGGCTGTAGCGCTGCACGCGACCATAGACTGCACGCGACCGGCGTAGGGCCACGCAAATTACTTAAGGCCCCGCCTCCATCTCGTGTCATAGCGCGTCAATTAATGTGTACAACATCCTTGACAAAATGAAGCGAAACTATCCTTCTGGTCACGAAAAGAGGAAGAAGAAAAAAACCATGAGAGTGAATTGCGGGAACAACAATCAGGTAAACTTGTGTTCTCTCCTCTCTAAGTTTGATGTCAGCAAAGTTTGATGTTTTTCGGTCTTGCTAACCTAGCTGGGCAGGCAGTGCATCTCTTGCATCACTTTGTGCCTGACAAAAGTGAGAGTAAAATACAATTATTTATTACGTTTGTTTTTGATAAACGACAAAGTGCAACGGTGTTTGTTTACTGCAGCTCAGAAAACATACGTCGTGTGTGTTATCGTGCGTTCAAATGCGCGTGCACGAAATTAAACGAATCGGTTACCTAACGTAACCTCGGTTCTCTCTAGAAGAGGGAACGAGTATTGCGTAAGCTAGCTTACGCTGCGGGAAAGATTCATCTTTGCTGAGATATTGAAGCCAAAAATTATTTCATAATTTGTATCCATACACAACGCAGTTCCTCTGCGGCAGACCTAGAGCAGGCTAGCTAGCAGCTCATTGGTTCGCTCAGAGAGAACTGCTTAAGCCTATGGGAGAGCGGGGCTGAACCCGCTTCCAATGAGAGGCGCCCGCGCGCTCATTGCGCCATGGCCCGCCAGAATGGGCGTGGCCATGGTGTATATAACAGTCTCTCCCAGGCATGTTGATTTATTTCAGCGTGAACCGAAACGCTAGTAGCGCAAGCACGGCCGGGAACGCAATACTCGTTCCCTCTTCTAGAGAGAACCGAGGTTACGTTAGGTAACCGATTCGTTCTCTTACGAGAGGTTCTCTCGTATTGCGTAAGCTAGCTTACGCTGCGGGAACACCTGGTCAACGCCGTGCGCGCTATGAATCCACTCATGAATCCCAGGGTGATACCGGGGGATTTTTAACGTGGAGTGAATGTATTATGAGGCCGGCAGAGCGGGCACATGAAGTGTATACATAAGCATGTATGAGGCCGGCAGAGCGGGCACATGAAGTGTATAAGCATTTAAGGAGAGCACAAGGGGCGAACCGGTTGTGTGAGGGACTCCCAGTAATGCAGCTTCTTAGGGAGCTGGTCGTTAGACAGCTAGTAATTTTGCCTGCAAGGCGGGAACTTCCAAGTTGTAAAATCTGACAAAAGTGGACGGGGAGGCCCATCCCGCGGCCACACAAATGTCATGAATGGAAATTCCACAGGACCATGCCCACGATGAGGCCATGCCTCTAGTGGAGTGCGCCCTGATGCCCAGAGGGCAGGGCAGGCATTTAGATGCGTAAGCAGAGGCGATAGCGTCTACTATCCATCTAGACAGTGTCTGTTTAGAGGCGGCCAGACCTTTGGTGCGCCCCCCAAACGACACGAAAAGCTGCTCAGCGCGTCTGAACGCGGCAGCGCGCGTAGTGTACAATCTCAGAGCCCGCACCGGGCAGAGGAGATTGGCGTCGCGCTCACTATCGGATGAAGGCAGAGCCGATAGGGAAATAATCTGAGCCCTGAACGGGGTACCAATCGCCTTCGGGACATAGCCATGTCTAGGTTTGAGAATGACAACAGAATCATTCGGACCAAACTCGAGACACTCGGCGCTGGATGAGAGCGCGTGAAGATCCCCCACGCGTTTTACTGAGGACAGAGCCGTCAGAAAAACGGTTTTGAGCGAGAGGTATTTTAGGTCCACAGACTCGAGCGGTTCGAACGGGGGTGCTTTCATAGCTTCGAGAACTATAGAAAGATCCCAGATAGGAACCGAAGGGGGGCGCGGAGGGTTCATCCTCTTAGCTCCCCTGAGGAAGCGGATGACTAACTCGTCTTTGCCCAGGGACTGAGCGCGTCGGGGTTCAGAGAACGCCGCGACGGCTGCCACGTAAACCTTGAGAGTGGAGGGGGACCTGCCCTTGTCCAGCATCTCTTGAAGGAAAACAAGCAAAGACGGCACCTCGCATGACCGTGGGTCCAGATGTTTGTCGGTGCACCATTTTGAGAACACAGACCATTTAGACGCATAGAGCCTTCTCGTGGAAGGTGCTCTAGCCTGTATGATAGTGTTTCTTACTCCTTCTGGCAAATCAACGAATAGTCGTTGATCACCCATGCATGTAGCGCCCAGCGCCGTGGATGGGGGTGCCAGATCGTGCCGCGAGCCTGAGAGAGGAGATCTGCTCTGACTGGGATGGGCCACGGGGCTGTCTGCGACAGCTGAGTGAGCTCCGGAACCCAATTCTGACTCTCCCAACGCGGGGCTATGAGGAGCACCGAGTGGCGTGTGTCCCTGATCCTCTGAATTACCTGTGGTAGCAGAGCGATCGGAGGGAATGCATAGAGCGGGCGGCGAGGCCATTCCTGGGCTAGCGCGTCCTCGCTCCTTGAGAAAAATATTGGGCAGTGAGCGTTCTCTTCTGACGCGAAGAGGTCCACCTCTGCTCTGCCGAATAGCCGCCACAGTATTTGGACCGTTTGTGTGTTCAGGGACCATTCTCCTGAGGAGATGAGGTTCCTGGACAGAATGTCTGGGCCGTCGTTCAGATGGCCCGGCACATGCGTCGCTCTGAGCGAGAGCAGGCGGCTCTGAGACCAAACTAAAATGCGGTGTGTCAGTAGGAAGAGATTCCTGGACCTGACACCGCCCTGACGGTTGAGATAGGAGACCACAGCCATGTTGTCCGAACGGATCAGGACGTGGTGTCCCCGAATGAGCGGGAGGAAGCGCGAAAGCACGTTCTCGACCGCAAGCATTTCCAGACAGTTTATGTGTAAGGGGCTTTCCTGTGTCGACCAATGGCCGAAGGCCGGTGAGCCCTCGCAGACTGCACCCCAACCCGTGTTGGATGCATCTGTCGAGATGACTTTTCGGCGAGAAAAGGTCCCCATCGTGACGCCCTGTCGAAACCATTCTGCTACTGTCCATGGCTGCAGCGCCGTGAGACATGTCTGCGTAACTCTGATCAGCTGGCGGCCCGTGTTCCACGCGCGGTGGGGTACACGGCTGTTTAACCAAAGCTGAAGCGGACGCATGTGCAGAAGGCCCAGCTGAAGCACAGAGGAGGCTGAGGCCATGTAACCCAGCATCCTCTGAAAAGTTTTCAGAGGTGAGCGGGTGCCCATCTGAAACGAGGCGGCCAGTCGCTGTACACTGCGCGCGCGCTGTGTAGACAGGCGAGCCGTCATCGTGACCGAGTTCAAATCTATTCCTAGAAAGGAAATCGATTGACTGGGTTGAAGGGAGCTCTTTGTCCAGTTGACAGAGAGGCCCAGCGTTTTCAGATGGTCGAGGAGAACTGCGCGGTGCGACAGAAGCTCCGTCTGTGATTGGGCCAAAATCAGCCAGTCGTCCAGATAATTCAATATGCGCAGCCCCTGGCTCCGCAGGGGGGCGAGCGCCGTATCCATGCACTTCGTAAATGTGCGGGGCGCCAGAGATAAGCCGAACGGGAGAACGGCGTATTGATAAACATGACCCTCGAAGGCGAAACGTAAGAATGGCCTGTGACGGGGATTTATCTGGATCTGAAAATAGGCGTCTTTCAGGTCTAGAGAGATGAACCAGTCCCCCTGGCGCACCTGCGCGAGGAGTTTCCTGGTAGTGAGCATCTTGAACGGTCTCTTCATGAGCACTTTGTTCAAAGACCTGAGATCTAAAATCGGTCTGAGGCCGCCGTCTTTCTTGGGAACCAGAAAATAACGGCCGTAAAACCCCGACTCGGTCATAGATGGTGGGACTCTCTCTATGGCGCCCTTTTGCAACAGCGTCGCAATTTCTGAGCGGAGCGTGCCGGCGGCCAGCGGGCTGACAGTAGATTCGAGCCGCGCGCGCGCACGAGGCGGGCGGCGGCGAAACTGTAGCAGATAGCCGTCCTTTATAATGCTTAGCACCCACGGGGAAATGCCTGGAATGGCTTCCCACGCTTTGGAGCATGCGGCTAGTGGCCGAATGGCTATATCGCCCTGATTGCTGCACATAGCGGGCTGGACACAGTGTGTGGGCGCGCTTTGAATGTGTGTGGCAACGGGATTTGCACTCAGAGAGGAGTCTATGGGCCGTGAAACAGAGCGAGCAGAGAGGGGACACGCGCACGAGCTCATGGGCGTGTTTATGTTCTCTGATATTAGAGCGGGCTGTGCCCGTTTCATGTGATGGGGCTCTGATAGAGACACGGGGTATGTTATGCTTGTGTGTATGGGTGAGCACATGATTGTGGGCACATTTTCTACACAACTGGCAAATTTTCTCTTTTTGAGATTTCTCTGGGTAGCCGTAAAAACGGCTTTTTGTCGCTCGCAAGCGGGCTGGGACACCGGCTTGTTTGTGGCGGTCAACACTACAGCAGTCGGCGAAATAACGGGGACTGACAGAGGGCGAAGCTTTGACGGCGGTCCGGCCGCAGCGGGAGAGCACCGTCGTTTTCTTGACTTTGCTAGGCAGACTTCTGATGATCAGGCTTCAGCGTGATCTTAGGTCGCGGGCCTCGTGGGGGCGGCGGTCTGCGGCGGCTGTCAGAGCGAGAGCGAGGGCGGCCGCCCTGTCTGCGCTGGGCTGTTTGAGTCTGCGGAGGGGGGCGCTGTGGTGGAGCTCTGGCAGGAGGCTCGCGAGAGCGGCCCGCGGAAGAGCTAGCGCGGTGGGGCAGAAACAAATTCATCGCCTGAGTAGCTTTCTGGACCTCAGAAAAGCGATCGACGATTCCCGTGACAGCAGATCCAAAAAGGCCCGTCGGGGAGAGGGGCGCGTTAAGAAACGCGGCGCGCTCAGAATCTCCCATGTCGGCGAGCGTGAGCCATAAGTGTCTCTCGGCAACACAAAGGCTGGCCATGCATCTCCCCAGAGCTTGTGCGGCGGCTTTAGTGGCGCGAAGGGCGAGGTCCGTAGCACTTCTCAGATCCGTGACAGCGGGGGAGGGGTTTCTACCGCCTTCGGCCCACTCACGGAGAATATCGCTCTGTAATACTTGGAGGACAGACATCGAATGTAGCGCTGCGGCGGCCTGACCGGCGGCGGCGTAGGCGCGAGCATGAAAGCTCGAGGTCGCTCTGCAAGCTTTCGAAGGAAGTGTGGGGGAAGAGCGCCATCTAGCAGAGGGCGGGCAGAGGTGTGCGGCGACCAAGTCCTCGACGGGCGGCATGGCTGAGTAGCCTTTCTCGGCGGCTCCGTCCACCGAGCGCAGCGAGGCGGATATATCAGAGCGGTTTCTAGCCGAGAGCGGGGCATTCCAGGACTTCGTCAGCTCTGCGTGAAGTTCAGGCAGGAATGGAGCGGCCCGGTTGCACGCGGGGGTCGAGCGCCAATGAAAAAAGCTGCCGTCCATCCGGTTCGGGGCCTGCTCGGGTGGAGGAGACCACTCGAGACCGAGGCGTTCGACGGCCTGTGAGAGGAGGCGCATTAGTTCCTCCTCTATCCCGGCGCGGATCCCCGCCGATTCTCTCGTGGATCCGAGAGATGACCATTCTTCATTGTCAGAAGCGAGCAGTGAACAGGAGTCCTTCTCCTCCGCGGCGTCATCGGAAGCGACAGAGCGGCCACTCGGCGGCAACTGTATGTCCGGCAGGGGCGGGGAGGGAGAGCGGGAAGCGGGAGGCGGCGGCGGCGGCCCGCATTGTTCCGCTGGGGGCTCCGGCGGCCTCTGGGAGCGGCGTTTTTTCTTACGCGGCGAAGAGGAAGGCGGCGCGGGAGCGGATTTTGCTGCCAGAAGTCGTGCCCGCAGGGACGACAACGGCAGGCTCTCACAGAAGTCGCATCCTCCATCCGCGAGGGCGAGTTCTGCGTGCTCGAGTCCCAGGCAGAGAGCGCAGATGACATGGCGGTCTCCGTCCTCGAGACGAGCGCGGCAAGAGCCGCAGGAAAAACGAGACATCTTTAAAAAGACGCTCGGCTCTTTTAGATATAATAGAGAAGGATACAGTCGTCGGATGGCGCTAGCTTGCAGGGCGGCTGAAGGTGGCGAAGACGGCCGGCTTCTTCAGGGTCCGGGAGCTCGCTAGAGTGATGCCTTCTCGACGGCGACGGCTTTTCTCAGGACAGCAGAAGCGTGCAGCTTGCTGAAGATGAAATGAATCGACATATAAGCCTGGGAGAGACTGTTATATACACCATGGCCACGCCCATTCTGGCGGGTTATGAAATAATTTTTGGCTTCAATATCTCAGCAAAGATGAATCTTTCCCGCAGCGTAAGCTAGCTTACGCAATACGAGAGAACCTCTCGTAAGAGAACGCGCATTTTTCAAGCAGAAATATGTGGAGACCAGACATACTGTACAATATATGCACGTGAATGATGGCACTCCCAATCAAAGTACACATTATACTTTTAAAACAAGACACTGATTATCTAGTCTCAGTGTTAAAAACTCTAAACAACTACACTAATTATGCAAGATAGAAAGCAATGTATTGACAATTTGACATTGATTGACTGATTTATAGGCTATATTGAATTTAAAATGTTGATTAGCTGGACATACTGGTCAATATGGATGCACATCCCTCAGTAAATAATAACCATAAATCAAGAATTGCTTCAACATGCATAATAAAATAAAATAAATCATACTGATGCCGAAAATGCCCAGGCTGTAGAGAGAACCAAAGTTAATCCCAAAAGCCAAAGCTCACGGTTATAATTTATTATTTTCTTCTTATTTATGTTTACGTTAATATTCACTTACTTAATAATATTCACTTGTTATCTTAACATTCTATAGAAAATACTCTATTCAATAAATATTGTTTGTTTGAACCTCATTCTGTTCTATACTATTGTTGTACTTTGACTGTTTTGTTTAAAGGAGGGAGGATTGTATTGGGAGCACTGAAGTGTCAGGTGCGACTGTGGCAATGGCAAATGGTTTACATAGCTCACGACATCACGGGTCAGGTAGAGGGCCCCTTAGCAGAATTTTGCTTAGGGCCCCAGGGAGGTCAGGATCGGCACTGGGTTTAGCAGTCGATTCTGTTCCTTACCGGAATTCCTGTTCCCTTTACGCAATCATACTACAAATCATGCGTAGTTGCCCAGTTACCATACGTACCATCAGAACTGAATTCGAGCAAAATGCACAATTGAATGTACGGGAAGCCAAAAGGGGGGTTGTGCCCCTTTTTCAGGTCAGAGCAACTGCCCCACAAAATTCCTGTGCACGTCCCTGCTCCAGTGTTTTATCGACACAGCTGATATAGCCTATTTTTTATTAGGCTATTTCTGTAAAACAAACAACCGTGCGTGAAACGTAAATATGTGGGATACAATCACACGTGCACGTGCTTATAAATGTACGTCCGACGACGTTTTATCATGTCTACATGTAAGGTGTAATGTCTTAACCACATTTCCTAAAATGCCTGATGATAGTATATTCAACTCCTCTTTACACACTCATTGTCTGGTCTCTTCTCTACATGACACTACAGACTATCACGCTATACTTACCTGCAACTTACCCGCTACCTGAGTTCCATCCATCGATCACCTGCTAACCTTCACACGAAAGTTCAGTCTCCAGTCTCCGGTCATCAGCCTGTTCCCAGTGACTCTCTATCCGCATCTGTAAACAAAGACTCTGGTTATCCTTCAGCTAAGTTCCATCCTGAATATCGTCTGCTTGCATACTCATCATATCTGTCTGGATCTGCAACCTGTAAATAAACACTATTTCACTTACCACCTGTATTACTCCTGTTCCATCCATGACATAAATCTTATACTTTATATTTTACAATATTTTATCCCCTTAAACTAACCATACCCCTAAACCTACCCATCACACAAAGCTTTCTGCATTTTTACATATTTAAAAAAAAACTTTAATTAGGCTACTGTGGAAATTGCAGTAAATTGCAAGAGACAACTTCTTACTTTGAGCACATGAATGCGCGTGTCATTTATTTATAGAACGTAAACACAACAGAAGCAAATGGCGCTGACCCGCGTCCCACGTGAGCACACATTCAGAGCATTTAAAGGGACCACGATCCCTGAACAGTCATGAAGAACAAAGTGCTGCGTTTACAACCAACAGTGTATAGAACTACACAACAACAAAGGTGAATTATGTATCTCACGTTCACCACACACGTCCCCCCAGAATTCACCGTATCAGAAGAAGAAATAAACAGTCAACGGGGAGGTGGGCGTATCAGCCGGCCACAACGGCTGCGCTGTGCCGTAGGTCGAGGAGACCCCACTGCAACCTGTGTCCCGTCATGACACGGGTGTGGGGCACGGAGTGTGGGAGGCTTGGGAGGGAGGGGAGCAAGGGGTGGGGGCAGAGCAGGAGGCCGTCCACGTCGTACGGGCTGAGCCAGGTCAATAGGCCTAGCTATGTCCATGTGAGCCGGTTTAAGGCGGTCAATGGAGAGTCGCTCTGGTTTGCCGCCCCTGTCCACCACAAACTGTTTGTCCCCCGTCTCCAGAACCCGGAATGGGCCCTCGTAGGGCGGACGTAGCGGTCCCCTGTGGTCATCGTGGCGAATGAAAACATAGTCAGCCGTCTGAAGACCAGCGGGGATGTGCAACTGAGGGAGTCCGTGACAGGAAGTAGGGACAGGTGCGAAAAGCCTCGCATTGTCCAGTAGAGTAGACCGCTGGAGAGTAGCAGACCAGGGAACCGTGGTGCTAGGGACAAAATCCCCTGGCACCCGCAGCGGCTGTCCATAAACAAGTTCCGTGGATGAGGACTGAAGGTCCTCCTTTGGCGCAGTCCTGATGCCCAGCATCACCCACGGGAGCTTGTCGACCCAGTTGCTGTCTTTGAGGCTGGCACGCAGGGCAGCATTCATCGACCTATGAAAACGTTCACAGAGTCCGTTAGCCTGCGGATGACATGTGGTCGTGCGGTGGAGTTTCACACGAGGCTCTGTGCAACAGCGTCCCACAGCTCAAACGTGAACTGCGCGCCTCGGTCAGAGGACATGTCCGAAGGGGTGCCGAAACGGGAAACCCAGGTGCCAATAAATGCCTGTGTCATCTCGACGGACGCCACTGACGTCAGTGGCACAGCCTCAGGCCAGCGGGTGGTCCTGTCAACCATGGTTAACAACGGTGAAACCGTGAGAGGAGGGCAGAGGACCGACCAGGTCCACGTTTACATGGTCAAAACGCCTCTCAGGAACCGGGAAAGACTCTAACGGGGCTTTAGTGTGGCGGTGTACTTTGGCCCGTTGGCACTCAACACAGTGCCAACGGGCCACAGTGTTAGCCCAGTCCCTAACATCCTTCTTGAGGCCGTGCCAAACGAACTTAGCTGCAACCAGTCTCTGTGACGCTTTTGAACCTGGGTGGGAGAGACCATGGATGGCATCAAAAACTTGTCGTCTCCATTCCGAGGGAACAACCGGCCGAGGACTACCTGAAGAGATGTCACACAGGAGCGTAGTGCCGGCATCACCAAAAACCACGTCCTCGATCTGCAGCCCTGTATTCGAAGTCTTCAGGAGTTGCACATCCGGGTCTGTGGACTGAGCCGCCGCCATGCGGTCGTAATCCAAACCAAGATGGACTGCCCCTGCCACAGCCCGTGATAGGCAGTCCGCCACGCGGTTGTTCTTACCAGCAACGTGCTGCAAGTCCGTGGTGAACTCTGAAATGTAGGACAGAGTTACGTTGCTGGCGGGCGGACTACGGCTCAGCCACCTTGGCCATGGCAAAAGTTTGTGGCTTGTGGTCCACAAAAGCAGTGAAGTGTCGGCCTTCCAGCATTGAACGAAAGTGTCTGATGGCGAGGTAGAGACCCAGCAGCTCCCGATCGAAAGTGCTGTACTTCCGCTCACAGGGGCGCAGCTGACGGCTAAAGAAAGCCAGCGGCTGCCAGGCCCCCCCTACCCACTGCTCGTAGACCCCACCGACGGCGTAGTCCGAGGCGTCCGAGGTGATGGCGATGGGGGCTGTTGGAGAAGGATGTGCCAGCATGGTGGCATTCACTCGGGCGGCCTTAGTGGCAGCAAAAGCCTTGTCCCTGCCATCAGTCCAGTCCACATCTTGCTTGGGTTTACCTTTCAAGGCCTCGTGCAAGGGCCGCATGAGCTGAGCGGCTCGAGGGATGAAGCGGTGGTAAAAATTCACCATGCCAAGAAACTCCTGCAGGGATTTGACAGTGAGCGGGCGTGGGAACTGTGTGACTGCCTCCACCTTTGATGGGAGAGGGACTACCCAATCCTTAGTGACTCTGTGTCCCAGGAAGTCGATGGTGGAGAGACCGAACTGGCACTTGGCGGGGTTGACAATTAATCCATGTTGGCTAAGCCGCTCAAAAAGGGTTCGGAGGTGTGCCAGATGCTGAGACTTGGATGTGCTCGCTACCAGGATGTCGTCCAAGTACACAAAAGGAAAGGCAGGTCCCGCAAAACAGAGTCCATGAGGCGCTGAAAAGATTGGGCGGCGTTTTTAAGGCCGAACGGCATGCGCAGGAACTCAAACAGACCAAACGGCGTGATCACTGCCGTTTTGGGAATGTCCAGTGGGTGTACCGGCACCTGATGGTATCCCCGGACGAGGTTCACTTTGGAAAATATCACCTTGCCAGCCAGGTGTGCTGAAAAATCCTGTATGTTCGGGACAGGGTATCGGTCAGGTGTCGTTGCCTCATTAAGCCGCCGGTAGTCGCCGCACGGGCGCCAGCCGCCTCCCGGTTTGGGGACGATATGGAGGGGTGACGCCCACGGGCTGTCGGATCGGCGGACTATGCCCAGGCGTTCCATGTTAGCAAACTCAGCCTTTGCAACGGCAAGCCTGGTCGGGTCGAGGCGCCGAGCACGGGCGTAGACGGGTGGACCAGTAGTGGCGAGATGGTGCTCCACACCATGCTTTACGGCAGATGCAGAGAAAGTGGGCTGGGTGAGGGCTGGGAAACTGGCAAGTAGACGGTGGAAATCATCGGAAGCTGAGAGCATGCTAGACAGTCATATGGAGTCGGCCTCGCTGAGCATGCACGTATATGAACAAAATGTGACGGCGTCAATCAGACGGCGGTTCTTGACATCCACCAACAATCCATGTGCACACAAAAAATCTGCACAGAGGAGGGGGATGGCAACCTTTGCTGTAACAAAATCCCAGCCGAACTGCTCTCCTTCGAAACACAATTCGACGTACCTCGTTCCATATGTGCGGATGGGGCTACCATTGGCAGCTTCCATAGGGGGGCCGTTGCTGTCGGTCACCATGTCCAAACGGGATGCAGGCAGGACGCTCCTCTGTGCTCCCGTGTCGCACAGAAAACGGCATTCGGAGATGCTGTCACGGATGAAAAGCAGCCTGCCTACGCGGCCGACACTCATGGCCACTACAGAGCGCCGGCCCTGGCGTTTCCCGAACCGCCGAAACTGCATGGTGAACGGCATTTGGTAGCCTTACTTCCAAACTTTGCATGGTAGAAACACAAGCCTGAGAGCTGTTGGGGGCCAGAAGACTGGTGCCGACGAGAAGTGGTTGCAGCGATGAGTGTGGAATCGTCCCTCGTCACCGAAGCGAAGTGCGCGGGAAAAAGCGCAGCCGCACAATGTCCTTGACTCGCCAGGAAAAATGTATCAGCCTCCTCAGCCAGTCTCCGACAGTCAGTGATTGTGGTGTTGGCTAATGCAGCTCTCACTTGGGAAGGTAGCTGTCTGACGCAGGAAAAGCTGGATGAATAGAAAATCGGGTCTGTGCTCGCCCAAAAGATCCAGCATACTCAGAGCTCAGACGGTTTGCTGTCACCCAGTCCTTGAAGTGAGAAAAGCCTGCTGGCTCTCTCAGTGTCCGACAGTTCAAACGTTTTCAACAGGTGGGCTTTGAGTGCTGCATACTTCTCATTTTCCGGAGGATTTGTAAGAAGGCTCACCACTCTGGATGCCGTTGAATTTCCGAGGGCCGATACAACGTAGTAGTATTTCGTTGTATCCGCGCTGATCTCACGCAACGCAAACTGCGCTTCAGTCTGGGCGAACCATGCAGGTGCCGATGATTCCCAGAATTCGGGGAGTTTGAGGGTGACACCGTTCGCGGTCATGGTCGTGTCGTGTCTCTGGATACATCCAGCAGACTAATGTCGGGGTCACCAGTGTGGAAATTGCAGTAAATTGCAAGAGACAACTTCTCATTTTGAGCACACGAATGCGCGTGTCATTTATTTATAGAACGTAAACACAACAGAAGCAAATGGCGCTGACCCGCGTGCACACATTCAGAGCATTTAAAGGGGCCACGATCCCTGAACAGTCATGAAGAACAAAGTGCTGCGTTTACAACCAACAGTGTATAGAACTACACAACAACAAAGGTGAATTATGTATCTCACGTTCACCACACTACTTTATTTTTTATACCAGATTTACATATTAGGAATAGGATGTAGGTTTTTTGAGATTGTCAGGTTTTGGTCACTTCTGGGCAGGGACGTGCGGTCAGGGTAGGCAGGGTAGGCAGTGCCTCACCAAAGGAAATGTTGACATTAGATTTATTAATTCCAAGAGCTTTATTAATTCACCACATGATTCATTGCATTTATTTTATTCCAAATATTAATTTTTGTAACAAAAATTTTCAGGAATACACAGATAATATACTCCTTTTGCCATTTTTGCTCCTAAAAACCATTGTTTCATGCAGGAAATTCAAGTCCATGGTCATTGAGGCAGAGGTTAGCAGTGCCTCTTTGGTCCATAGAACGTAGTTTACGTAGATTTGCGCATCCGCAGTCAGTTCTCATGTCGTCTTAAATTATCAACTTTGAGGCAGAGACCGAGCTTGCTTCATGTCACGTGATCCACTCGCTCTCACTCACTCCGCGCTTCCCGCTACTAGCATCTAGCGGCGCCGGCGATGCTGTCAACCTAGTTCGATGGCTGTGAACCGCTGGATATTATGGATATGTATTACTAAGATTTTCAACATTGTCCTATGAAGAAAAAAAGAGTAAAAAAGTAAGCACCCCCTTCAAAACGTAAATTAGTAATTTATTTATTATTTTTAAAACCCTTATATTGTCTTGTGTGTGTTGTCTGATGGTGGGCTAACGTAGGCCTGCTGTGCGCTGACACCAAAATGTTCTCTCTTCCATACCCTGGTGCGGCGTCACCTCTGCCAAATTTGTACTGTATGTCTATTTGTGCGATTATGGTGCATTTCGTAAGGGTTAAAAATGCTGTTTTGTATTTCTCTTTTTTTAATCCTAGTGCGCCGTCGCCAGACGCTCATTGCGTCTCGGTGTGTGCGCCTAGCGCAGTTTGTAGGAGCGAATAAGCTGTTTTTGTACTTTAAAGCTGTACTGCTGACACGATGTTTTCTGACTGTAGCCTATTCAAATCCTGGTGCGCCGTCACCAGACCAATAGTGTGTGTGTGGTTGTCTGTGCGCGTTTGCGCATTTTGAAGGAGTGACTAGGCTGCTTGTCGGTTCGCTGACACCGCGCCGGCGCCGCCTCCCTCACTTACTATGTCCCGCACAAAACATTTGTTTGTTGTATAGCCTAAATTAAGGCTCGTACACACCAGGACGAATATCGGCGCGCGTTATTCGCCAGCGTTTTTCAACGCGTTTTTTGTGTTCACACCCAAGCGATTTTCGCTGACGATGAGCCGAGTGAACATGCCAATTCATTCCCTGACATTAGATGGCGCAGAAATAGTCTTATGTTGTAGTCGCTGTCGCGTTTGTCATATAGTTCTTTATTTTCCGACACCAACGAGACCAGCAGCTCTACATTCATCTTGCCTTGCATCTTCCTCGTCTTATTTCTCCTCGGCAGGGTAGACGCTACTTGGCGTATATCTTCTTCGCCATAGCGTATGTGTGCTCGGCAAGACCGTTTTGTGTTTGAGCGCCCCCAAGTTGTGTTTTACTGTAACTTCAGAAGCTCCAGACATGTGAGTAAAAGCGCCAATCTCATTGGTCGGATAGTTTTTGACGCGGCAAATCAAACCCAAAAAACTAACCCGAGGCGTTTATTTTTAAATTACGCTTTGTGGCGTTTTTCGTGCCGGTGTGCACACTCACATTGGCGCCCTTTGTTTAGTCACGAGGCGTTAAACGTCGGCGAATATCCCGCGCGAAATTCGTCCCGGTGTGAACAGGCCTTAAAGGCACACTGTGGAACTTTTCAACCTTTATAATATATTACCAAAACCCATTGAGATGGTACATCGACTTACAATAGGTTGAATGACACGTCTGCCGTAGCCTGAAGGTGTCTGTATCGCTTTTCCTAGCACTATGTAACTTCGGGGTTCGGGTAGGAACCCGAGCACAAAAAGAACTACAAAATTCGACCGCTTTACGGCATACGTCACTTCCCCCACCACCCACAACTTCCTCAGATTCTGACGTGAGTGCTCAACTCGCGTTTGATTGCCGTCTGTATGTTTTCGTCATGGCCGAACCAACAGCTACAAGGAAGAAGGCAAAGGTTTTGTCAGAGGAGACTAAAAAAAAGAAAAAGGCATAGTGACAAATGAAAAGCCAGGACGAGGATCACCATAGGCTTTATGCCGAGCGTCACGTGACCAAGCCGGAAAACAGGTCACATCGCTTCCGATTCAGGTCTTTTGTATGTGCTTCATGAAATTTTTTGCGGTTTTACTCAAGATAACTTAAAAGGAGCACGCAAAAATGAGCACAACCAATGTCCCTCGCATGTGCAGATTGATATTTAAAAGTTTTTTTATTTTTCTTCTTCACACTAACATTTAGATATTTAAACAGCATAAAACACCAATAACAAAGTGAACTTAGTAGGTTAGCTGATTACCTTAAAAATCCATAGATATCGTAGTTAGTTCTTACGGCCGTTAACACTTTCTCTGACAAGCGGATGCAATGAGACCTGTTTTCCGGTTTGGTCACGTGACGCTCGGCATAAAGCCTATTGGTCCAGCGTTCGCTCGCTGGCGTGAGCTACAGGAGGAGGATGGGTGCCCAACCGATGCTGCTAACGCTTGCCTGCACACAAATGCCGTTTCCAAGGTGACACAGATAAATCATATAAGCAGTGTAGTATTTTCTGGTATTCCGGCCACAGCCGATGGTGTTATGAGTGTAATAAAATGCCCACAGCCCATTGTTCATTTCTACACACAAACACAGCCCGCCACAGTGCAGGGCTCGAACAAATAAAATCGACTCATGTCAAATGTACATTAAATGTAGTGAACGTTCCCACGACTCAGTGCCCACAAACACTACACACAACATGTCCCACGGTTTCTGTAAAACGAAACCAACACACATAAGTTACAGTCAGCTCAGGCCGACGGTGTTTTTAGTGCAGTAAATGTGCCCGGCCCGCCATCCCGCGCCCACATTCACTCACTGACATGTTAGCACTAAGCCGCTCTCTCTCTCTCAGCAGACTGCTATAAGGGAATCGAGCGCGGCCAGGCTGCCCGCCTCAAACACTGCAAGCACACACAATCTAAAGACACGGGAAGCTGACCCACTGTCTATGGGCGGACCGGTTGACTGTTTGTTGACTTTTGCGACAGTGCTGCGGAGCTTGTGGCCTCTAGGGACGCTAGACGTGAAAGTTACAGGTCGAGCGCCACTAGTGGCCAAAAGTTCCGCAGTGTGCCTTTAAGTCATAAGATATGTGTCCATTGATTTGATTATTCGATTTGATTGTGCATTAGCCTAAGCCTCACATATGACTGACTTTGCTGTATGCAGGCAGCGATGTGATGATGCCTGATATGAACTTGGGTTGCTACATTAACTGAATGAATATATGAACATACATGCCACATTGATAGGTCACAGCCTACCCATGACAAGATTTCACCACACGTTACACTCAAAAAAATGCTGGGTTGTTTCTGTAAACAAATTGTTGGGTTGATTGTGCTGGGTCAAAATGCTGGGTTGTTTGGGGCACTGTAAACACATTTTTGGGTTGCTCATGCTGGGTCAAATGAGTTGTAAGGGGGTAATTCACAAATAAACAGCTGGTTGGGTTATTTTGACCCAGCAACCGGTTTATTCTTTGCGGAACTTTCTGGATTCTTCACTTCTGACTCGAGGAGGACTTCACTCGGAGGTCGGAGCAGCAGGCAGTGTTTTATGGTAAGTTAATATGTTTACCAATATTTTTAACATTAATAATTTCACTTTTCAGCATACAGTCTTTGATATGGAAGTGTGAGGGGTAACGTTAGGCTATAACGTATTTATTCTGTAAAACATTAGTAACAGCTAGCCGGTTAGATTTTTTTGACAAAATGCCACGTTGTAAACCAGCTATATCAGCAGCCTTAATGAAATATGTAGTTTAAATTGTAATTTCATCACGTAAATATCGTATTTATTGTGGACGTTTAGTAATTAAAAGTGAGGAAAGCGTTTTGAATGAACCCGTGCACGCGCAGTATGTTAATGTCCCTATAGGGCTCGTACGTAAAAACTGCGGGAAAAAAGTCTAGTCTGTGTGGATTGGAAGCTGGCACATTTAAGAAATTCTCGTCAGAAGAAGCGACAGGGGTAAGTTCCAGCACAGTCTACGTGTTTCTTCTGTAACGTTAACGTCTATGTCGGAACCAGGATCGTTTTTACCAAAAAAATCAAATAATAATTGTATGACGTCTGACGTGCAATCTTTACAAAAGGCGACTGAGGCAATGAGAAATAAATCGATTTCATATTAATGTTCTCGCCCTGAACCCATTATAAGTTGTTAGGACCTGAGGTAGGCCTACTAAGAATAATTTAGTACTACTGTCTAAGACAGTGGTCATGGATCAAGTGTGCGCGATGTTTGAGGCCAAATACTTTTTGCTATTGTCACAACAGCGCCATTTTAAACACCAGGGCAGAAAAGTCAGAAATGCTACTTTAGAAATATGAATTGTTATATACAGCATACTATTTAAATGTTAATGCAACTTTATGTATTATGCTCATATTGTTTAGCTGCTGGCTTTGAAGGTCCTGCAAAATCTGCTTCCCCCATCCATCTAACCTTACAGGAGAGGAGGAAAGGGCTTCAGACCCACCACAGAGGCTCAGAGGTCCTTGACATGCAACCTGTAAGTTTGATATGCTTGAGAACTATGAAATTAATTTAGGTTTAGAATATTTAAAGGTGCAATCTCTGTTTGCAACATAAAATTGCATTTTTTTAAAATAGATTTTTGTTAATTTTTAAAGCTGCAGTCCATAACTTTTTTTGTGTTCAAAATTTACAAAATGTTTATAATGAGCGAGTACATCATGAATCCATTTTCCAAATCGTGTTTTTGTCTTATCCTGAATCCCAGACTATTTTAGACTGCTAATTGTCTATTTAGATGTGTAAATATACATTTTGTTTGTTTTTCACATTTGGCCATATTTGGTAATGTTTGCAATAAAAAAATAAATAAATACTTTCACAAAAAACTTGCATGTCAGTTATATTGCAACACTCTAAGTGATTGTGTGTAATCAACAGTTGGGGACCAACATGGATGAATATTTACAAAATGACTGGAGCATCAGGGATGCGTCGAGGGGGACACGTCAGACCGTTGCCTTTGTTCCAGGCCACGTCATCGAGACCGAGTCTTTGCTGGAGGCTGGTGATCTTTGTTTCAAAGTTTTATTTTGTTTTTCATGTTAAATACACGAAGCAGTGTATCAAATTAATGGAAAAGAATCGTCCTCTGTCAAATTTGAGGAAAACCCTGTGATATTTAGTCGCATTGTAAATGTTTGTAGCTTTTCTTAATAAATCAACACATCTTAATAAATGAAATCATAATCGTATAAGAGTTCAAATTAGTTTCTTATTGACTTTTAAAGGTGCATTGTGTAATACTGTATTTAGGAGGATCTGTTAACAGAAATGCAATATCATATCCATAACTATGTTTTCAGTGGTGTATAAAGACCTTACTTAATGAACCGTTATGGTTTTTTACCTTAGAATGAGTATACATTGTATAATTGTAATAATTGTTTACAAAAAATATTAAAGAGATGTATTAAAAATGTAAAAAAATAAAATAAATGATTGAAATCACATATACAGTGGCCTCTCTGGTTTATTGTATTACAGAGACAATCATTATTTTACATTAGTACGGTAATATAAAAAATATTTGTTACTAATTTTAATAAGGCAATGATACAGGAAATAACCCAGCACATGAGTAAGACTTAACCCAGCAAGATGGTCAATTTCACCCACTGGTTGGGTCAAATGAATGACCCAACAATATGGGTTAAATGGGAAAACCCAGCACTTGGGTCAAACCAACCCAGCGCGTGTTCTGTCCTATAGTGACCCAGCGGCGTGGTTAAGGTTGGGTTATTTTTTAACCCTGCATTTTTTAGAGTGTACTGCTTGTGCTTCTGTTCTGGGTACAAATTTGTCACCAAAATATAGTTAAGTAGACACACACACACAATAACTGCGTGCAAAAACTAAAATAATGCTTTAAAAGCGCACTTTGTGTTTAATCATTAACATATTTTTATTAAAGGTGCCCTAGAATGTTTTTTTTAATTATTTTATAATGTTTCCTGGGTTACCCTTATAATGTTAGTATGTTTTTTAGATAAAAAATAATTATAATTTAGAAATAAATGGCATTTTTCCTAGCCTGCTTTTAGCCTCTGATTTGAACACTCTGTTTGAAGGGGCGTGTCTGCTGTGGGATTCAGTGTAACCGCGGCCACTGCTGTGATTGGCTGACATGCTTGCATATGGAAAAGCAACGCATTACATGTGAAACTCTCTTCCGAATACTTTTACTACTGCTATTATACGTTTTTACTATAACAGCTATCGAGATTAACGAATCGTGAGATGTTTTTAAAGTATTTAGATCTATTCCCATCACATAAAATGTTGCCGTGATGAGCATTGAGCAGATGAGTGTGTTGATCGCGAGAATGAAGATCTTATCATTGCAAAGCAGTTTCTGCACTCTCTCTGCTTTCACCAATGCAAACACGATGATGTAAATACAGTAAGAGCTTCGTTGTGCAGTAACGTGCGTCATTGATTTCATAACGAGTTTGGCAAGTGTCCAGATAAACTCGCGCTGTGTGGAAAGATTGTTCTTTGATCGCTTTCTGTATATAATTTGTTCACAATTTAAATACGATTATTTTCATCCTACTAAAAGAAACGATGTGAAGCTGATATTTTAGTCACTGGCTTGACTTACTGATGCATAAACAGTATTGAACGATTTTGAGAGAAAGATTACCTGTCTGAACTTGAACAATTACACATCAGAAAGTGTTGCTTGGTAGCTCGATCCGAGGCCAGCTCTGTATTGGCCCAAGTTGAGGAAACAGCTTCGGCTGCGCAGTTCCGCCTGGCATTGAGGGCTGGCATTATGCAAATATTTGGAGGCGTACATATTAATGATCCCGACTATTGCGTCACAGTCGGTATTGTGTGGAGAACCGACCGTTTTTCAGGGGTGTTTTTCATAAACGTGAATTAAATGAGAACGTGAAAACAGTCCAGTTTGAGATTCACTCTATGTCATGTCCATGCACTGAACTCTTGTTATTTGACTATACCAAGGTAAATTCAATTTTGAATTATAGGTCACCTTTAATAAAAAATAACTCGATAAATGAGTTCCAATTGACAATTACTTTTGAGCCCCACACTTTTCAGTGTTATCCATTTATTTATTTAGCCTAATGTTTTATTTGTATAAGGAAAGATACAATAAACAAACATAGATAAAACTGTGACAACAGCCATCAAATGCGTGTATCATAGTGCTTGTAGCTAAAGCTAATTTGCAACACTTGTCCTTCCTTTGTCAATTTTCCACCATCATGTGACTTCAAACGTCTCAAATATGTCTGCATCTGAGTCTGACCATAAAAAAATGTGTCGATTAGATTCTGCTCGTTGATATTTGTCATATAGGCCTATGATTCAAATCAGCATATTTTGTTGTAGCTCTTAAATTAAACTGAATCTTTGCTCCATAGTCTATGTGCATTGAACCGTGATCTACTGTACTAGTCTACTCTATTCTTTAGGCCTAAGTTGTTTTACACTGTAGCCACTAGATGGTGGCAAGATACAACCAACACTTGAATTTGCTGTCTTCCAGTAAAAACAGATAAATTATTTATTGATTAAATTTGACAGGTATCCATGAAGTTTATCTATGAAGTCCTGATGTTTTAGCTATTTTTTCATTAATCATATTAAATTAGTATTCAATGATCCGTTATGTTTAACCTGTAAAACAACAGGGAAATGGAATGTATCATAAAGAAGTGATTACATGCAATAAATATAATGCTTACACTCTTAAAAAGGTTCTATCGACCTTAAAGGTTTCTCTTAGTTGCTTCATATATAGATCTTTTAGGGGTTCATCATTTCATGGATTAAGTTTTAATCAATTAAATGTTTTAATTAAAAAAATTGTTAAACATGAAAGTATTACACAATAATTTGTCCTTGTATAAAACTGAAAGGGTTCATTATTGTGTTCTACAAAGAACCACACTTTACCCTTTTTTTCTAAGAGTGTAATAAGAATAAAATTCTCAAAAATGTCTGTCATGCCCTTCTCACACAATCGTTTTTGAACCACTTACTTTCAATTTCATTTGGCATGCCAAAAGATTTCTCCTAAAAAATTGTATAAAAGATTACGGAGAAATTTCATGTGCTGCTGAGTTAATATTAACCAAACATGGACATTCCAGGTTTCAAGACACAAGAAAATGTAAAACATATAACCAAACATGTTATTTTATTGTCTGAAAAAGTAACACAATCTCCCAACTGGGTTTATCACATATACTACCACAACGATGAAACACCATTACTACACAAATAGGGACTTCTTTTCAAATATTATAGACATTACAAAAAGATCCCTCATATCTTTCAGTTTTCTTTTGAAGTTATACTAAGCATGGCAGGTTGATTTCATTTACAGTATGATACTGTACACTGTCACCATTTAGAAACAATGTTGTCTGACGTGGTTCTAAAATCCATAATGTTAAGGGAAGACATTTCATGGTCATTTTTATTTCATATGAAATATTTTACAATATAAACAAAGCATCCGTCTTGGATGGACTTAACAGCAACCAGAGGCCAGGCATTTCAGTGCAAACATGTTTTTTTTTACAAGGCAGTCTTGGCTGCATTACTCCCTTTTGTCTATCAACAAAAAAAGGGGAAAAAAAGATTACCAGATGAAGGAGTTTGAAATTAAAACTAAATTTCACAAAATGTGACACATACCCAAAATGCATCCTCTGACAAAGCCGTGCCAAGTAAAGGAGGTCATGTGTTTGTATTCGTGTCCATCAGAAACCATTCAAAAGTGATTAAAGTTCTACAGAGGTGTATTTGTCACTAAACTGAAATATACTTCTGGACTTAAATCGTTGTTTTAAGAAAAGTTTTGAGTAAGAATCTATTTATAGAACTGACATTATGAGAAGCTTGTTCTGTCTAATGTGGCTCTCTGATGTACATCTGTGATGTCTAGCAATGATTTAAAATAACCATTCATATATGAGGCTTTTGTCTTTCCACAATCTTCATCCCACCTCCAACTACAGGGTCTAAGAGGCTGTTTGGACCCTAACCACTGACCTCTCAAATATTAGGTGGGAAACTGAAAACAATATTATTGTATTCAGTATTGCCAAAAAGTAGAAGGCAGATTAACAATTTTTGATTTGGGCAAAACGTTTAGGACTGGAGGATGCCTGACATGATTCATTTGAATATATTCTATCTGTTGAGGTGCTTGTTTATAATATAGAATTGTAGTCCCTTGATTTCCGTCGAGATGCATTTTCAACAAACTGAAGTTACTCACTGGGCTTGAAATCATGAAGCAGATAAACAAATATTCATGTAAAGGGGGCAGCGGATAACTGAAAATGGCTTCTTACACAAATCGGAGGGGAAACATAAAATTGGGAATGTTTTGTAGATGTGGTGCTAGTCAGATTTATACACAACTTGCAAATAAGTAAAAGACACTTCTGTCAAAAACTGAGAAAAATTGAGTTGAAACTACAGCACTTAATACTGATTACTTTAGAATAAGTCCTCTTAGTTACAATGTCCGCCGCACCTTGTCAACATTCACAGAGAAGAGGCTGATAGCGCTGTGTTCCACAGGCAAAGAATCCAAATCTGTACACGTCCCTACCTTGTTGTTACACAGGTGGTGGAGGTAGCTAGTTATGTGCATGTATGTGGGGTTTAGGGTAGTTTGCATGGCTGATTGCAGGTGTGTCTGTGTGTGTGGGTAATAGTCGAGTGATGGGGAGCGAGCTGAAAGTGGTTAACAAGAAGTCCCACAGGAGGATATCCACCAGCAATGAAACTGTGGAGGGTATGGGAAAAGAAGCAAATAAAAGATAAAAAAGGGAGGATCACCACATAATAGCACCAATGGATGTGTCATGAGCTCTACTCTTTTTCCCAAATCTCACCGAGTCACTACCAGAAGGGACACGAGCGTTAGTTCTGGTGCATTGAGATGGCACGCCAAACAATTAAAGCCATAGTCCAAAAAGTATTTTAATGTTTAGTTCAATCTTGGAAAAGGGGCTTTAGCTCATGGATCGGAACCTTACTGTATATAACACAGGCAGGTCCAGATCTAATGTAATCTATGTTCCTCTCAATAACAGTGGATCAAATTATTTGTACATACTTTCACTGAATCAGTTGTTCCAACCTAAAAGAAGCATTTATTGAAATCATGAAAAGGTTGAGAATATTGTGAATATACAGATAATGTGTTGGCTGTGGCATAAATTGTAACCATGTCATCTGTTGACCATATTTTGCATTTAGGTCAGGGACATGGCTTGAAAACCAGCTCAATTCCCAGGGAAAACAAAGGTGAAAAATTAAAACACCATAGTGGTCTGGATTCAACTCAAGAAAGAACATTTTTCAAAATAAAGGTTTCATCAGAGCAGCAAAAGGGCCGAGTCTCTGAATCCCACTGGCCCAAAGGAAGAGAACTGTTATGACCTTTCCTTGGAGTGTTTTTGGACACAACACCCGTGTTCCCGCCATTGCGATTTCCAACATCCTCCTCCTTTCGTGAAAACAAATAGAGCCATCAAGCTACACAGAAGAAGACAAGCATGTTTCCAAACCAACAATGACATCCACAAGTCTCCTGGTTCATGAGACTTGGTATCGGATTCACACTGGCACACAGTTGTTTTTATTTCAAAAGGGAATCAACATAATAAAAATAATCTACACCTGACAAAAATGTAATTGAAATAATTTGTATTTTTGTCTACCGAGAATGTGTTTTATTCCCTTAAAAAAACAAAGACTGGTGAAACGATCCACAGAAACATGATTACAGACTAACTGATGCTTTACCTCTTCTTAGGAGAGTTAACTGTTCATGACCTGAGATTAATATTAACTTTAATGAAACAGGTAAATCCATTACGTAGTGTAAAGTTGCATACAAAGTAATTGTATGCACAATAAGTTTGGGTAAAAAATAAAAGAAAAAAAATCTTTAATTTCAGAATGAGAACATTTTTTCCACTAATTCAGTCTATGTACTTGTTTTAATAAGCATATGAGTATAATTCTTATTGTTTCACCAATGCATCTAACTGTCATGAGAAATGAGTTTATTTTTAGGAATATTATACAACTTTATGAATCATGAATTAAATGTTGCTCAGATGAGAGCTTTTATGCCTTATTTTTTTAAATTGTAATGCATACCAATATTACAAATCTTTAATACCTTTGACCAGCACATCAGCATCTACTTCTTAATGCGTGCAAACTTAATCCATTGGCTGGATGATCTCTAATCTGTGACTGACAAAATATACTCTTGAAAACAAAACATTGTTAAATTACCAGTTACTTCAAGCCTATTTTGAAAACAACGGTTGATTCCGACTGCAGAATTTCCTGATTAATTGCTTGTGAAGGTAAATCCTATGATGAGAAATTTTCTTTTCCATTTTTCCCTTTTTCCTCTTTTTTTGCAGTGACCTTTGATGCTGTGGGAACAGTCTCTGGAAGCCATGCCTGCGGGTTTAACAGTCCCCATGTAGTCGAGGTGCTTGATGGAGGGAGTCACCCAACCTCCTGCACTTAGGCACCCCAACATTGCAGATCACCCTGACCCTACGTCAACCCAGATGGGCCCATGTCAGACGCTGGTGATGGAGGCAAGGCAGTTGGGGGATTTCTGCAGTTTCTCAGGTTGCGTGGTAGGGGGCTCTGGGATTGCACGGAAGCTGAATGGGGGGCCGATGCTGGTGGTACCCATGTGGCCTGGACTCAGGGCTGGATTCTGTCGCCGGTTACTCTCGACAATGCTTGAGGTGTTGGACGCCAGACTCTCCCGTGTGCTGAGAAAGTGGTAGATGTGGGGAAAATGACCAGAGAGAAGAAATGGAAAGAAAAAAGAGTGGGGTTTAAAGACAAGATAACTGATTATTTCGGGGCATGAAAACAATATCACACAAGTCCTCACAAAGAGAAAATGCAAAACCTCACACTATGTGGTTTTACTCTGGTTTGCAGGATTGTTTATCTGTATAAAAATGGAATAACAATAACATATTCGCACAACTAAACCAGAAGCACTGAAAGCTAACAATAAGAAAGCAGTATATAATATATACAAAAAAAAATATTTATATTGAAGGTAGAAGTGGATTAAAGGAATAGTCTTAATTGACTGTATTCCACAGAATGTTTCCACAGAAAACAGAAGGAGAAATGTTGACGTTTTCCCTGTTCTTGTCCATTAAATTACAATAGGCAGGTATTGAAGCTTACACAATGACATAAGGCACCATCAAAGTACTATAAAAGAGGTCCATATGATAGTGTTGTGGGAAACAGATTGTAATTGAAATCTTTATTCACTGAAAATCTTCACATAGCTCTCCAAGGTGAAGCAAATGGCATATTCATAACTGAATATTAAAGGACAACTCCGGTGCAAAATGAACCTCGGGTGTAATAACACATTGGTACAGACTAAATTGTTCCCTGAGATTTGTTTTCATGATAATCGAATGTAAAGAGTTTTATCTCTAAAAACAGTTTAGCTTATAACGCTAGTATATTGGGCATCGAGTAAGCAAAAAGAGATCGCTAGTTAATACCATTAACAAGGCTCAAATTAGCCCCACACTAACACGGCAGCATAATGAGTGTCCTTACATGCAAACCGAAGCATTGAGAACTTTGTAAGTGTATAGACAGTTTAATAAGAAGATACTTTACACAGACAGTACAGTTAGCGCATACAGACAGGACCCATCTTGGAAAACAGTCTCGATTAGTCAAACCACGAACACGGTGATACGTGAGCTGAACTGTGACTTGGA
Source organism: Rhinichthys klamathensis goyatoka (assembly GCF_029890125.1). Lineage (NCBI taxonomy): Eukaryota > Metazoa > Chordata > Actinopteri > Cypriniformes > Leuciscidae > Rhinichthys > Rhinichthys klamathensis. The sequence continues at coordinate 4,457,702 of NW_026606840.1, forward strand.
ATCTCATATGGTCCGTTGTTTCCGGAAGAAAGCACTGAGCGCATAAGAGAAGCACTGAACGCAACAGAGAAAATAAAAAAATAAATATAATTTATCTTATCTTCAATATCTACACGTACTGTTCGCTCACCTTCGTGGTTCGATTGATCGAGACTGTTTTCCAAGATGGCTGCTGTCTGTATGCGCTAACTGTACTGTCTGTGTAAAGTATCTTCTTATTAAACTGTCTATACACTTACAAAGTTCTCAATGCTTCGGTTTGCATGTAAGGACACTCATTATGCTGCCGTGTTAGTGTGGGGCTAATTTGAGCCTTGTTAATGGTATTAACTAGCGATCTCTTTTTGCTTACTCGATGCCCAATATACTAGCGTTATAAGCTAAACTGTTTTTAGAGATAAAACTCTTTATATTCGATTATCATGAAAACAAATCTCAGGGAACGATTTAGTCTGTACCAATGTGTTATTACACCCGAGGTTCATTTTGCGCCGGAGTTGTCCTTTAATTTGAGTCAGATCTAATTTAGTAATACTTTCATGGTGTCTTGTGTTTTCTGAGGCATGAAAGTCCAGTCCCAGCAATCAATATACCTTTTTTGTGTACCACGGTAGAAAGTAAGTCATACAAGTAAGTCAATGATTTGTCAATGACATATTTTAGGGGAAAACTATTCCTTTAAATACAAAGGTTAAACTCAGATAGGATGTATTTAACATTAGTACTGCATAGAGAAAAGTGCAGAGGTTTTTTTTTGTATGTCCCACTCCGTATAATTGCATTACTACCTCACATCAATCACAAACTAAATTGTGTCTATGCACAAGAGCTATGTTGGTGTTTTTCCAGGAGCTGTAGAATGACATCATCATTAATGTTATGAGTCATCCAGAAAATAGTGAATGATTGGGGTGTGTATGTGTGTGTGTGAATGAGAAGGGGCTGCTAGGGGTCTTAAAATCAGAGACTTGTGTCAGCTTGTCTCCTTAGCTTTTTGGGGCTATTAATTTAGAGGCAAACACAAGACATATAGACTAAGCTTATGGCGCGAACAAAACACAGCCACATTGCAACTCAGATAAAGGGTCTTCAAATTTGTGTGGGAGTGCAGAAATAATGTGACTGCCTGGGCCACAACTTTTGTATATTCAAGGCCCTTTACTTTTATCATCAATACATGGCACTGATCATATTAATGTCCATTGCATTACACACATTTTCAAAACATTACAAATTAATGCAAAGTTTAGTTTAGAGAATTTTTCTATGAGATTTTCAGTATAGAGCTTGCTTTTCAAGAACTGGCATATCACTCAAAGCATGAGGAGTCAGAATGTCATTATTAGGTAAAAAATGTTAGACTCCTGGATCAGCAAGTGCAGCTAAAAAACACAAACTTGCACTATACTGTAAGAAAAACAATATTTTGGCAGAAAATTAGTACCCTTTCCATTAAGTTTACAGACATTTCCTTCAAACATAATACACAATGTAATGTGTAATTCAAAATATGGGCAAAACACCTGTGAAAAATCAATACAGAAATTTTCTTCATATTAACATGGTGCATTGCCCTTTATTTTATGTGCCTTTCTTAAGAGTGTATTGTAAGCAGTAGAGGCAGCACATGTGCAAAACATGTAGGCTCTCTCAGTTATTCTACTCCTGCCATATCCCTCTGAATGAGTCATACAGACACAAGGGGTCTATTTTTAGCAACTGAAAAAAGTCCTCACCCTCACTCATAAAGGGCTTGCTAACACATACACAGCCCTGGGAAACCCACTTAAAGGCTGTCTGTGCTGGTTTGTGGCCTTGACAAAGGAAAAGGGAGAAACCATGCTATACACCTCAGTATAAAATGGGATGAGAAATTATATGAGCCCTATGGCAGCAATGTGCTTCAAATCAAACATGCATTTCATAGGTGCAGTCTAGTTAAAAACTGTAATAAAACAAAACACCAGACATTAGACATAACCACTATGTCATTTTGTGGGATGTAAGAAAAGAGAAGTTGATTCTGGCACATTAGCAGTTTATATTAATTAGTTTAATCTTATGAATTTGGTAAGTCATAAGATTATCTTTAAAAAAACCCAGAAGAATGGCAATAAATTGAGGCACTAAACACTTGTTCACGATCAACAATGTACACTCAAATATGGGTTTTCAATTGTAGCATCTTCTTTCTATGGAGCGAGTACTTACCGAGGGGAGTTAAACCCACTGTCTACAGTCACACTACTGCTGTCCATGCTGTCCAGCCGTGCCGAGTGAGCAGTCTTCTGGCTGTTATTATTCTCGCTCTCCTTAGGGCTAAGTAGAGTCAAGTTGTTCTCAAATTTCCGCTGTAAATCCCGGTCTTTCTCCCGTTCTAGCAACCACTGCATGGTCCCACCACCTCCACCACCATCCCCGGCCCCTGCCCGCCCCTTTGATTCTGTCGGGGCCGCCTCTTTACGGGAGGCCTCCTCTACCTCCTCCTCATCGTCATCATCTGACACGTTGTAATAGTCAAAAGCAGCTTCAGATGTGGAGGGAGCACCCTGTTCTGTGCCTGTAGGTGCCGGGGCAGAAGCAGACAAAGGGGTGGAGTTAGGTGGCTGTTGGGTCTCCAGAGTGTCAAGGACCTCGGATGATTTCATATGTGGAGTCTTACGCAAAGTGCCTGGCTTTGAGTAGCCACTGTCCACATAGCTCACAGTCAAAACATTGAGTGGCGGTTTGAACAAAGTGTCCTTACTGAAAATCTCTTTCCTCTTGTCCACCCCGCCACCAGTGCTACCACCACCTCCCCCGCCCCCTGGGTCAGTGTTGTGTTGGTGCTGTATCAACCGTCCATTGGGCATCGGCTCAGGTGTCTGGCTCGGTGTGGGTTTGCCAGAACCGTTGTGCCCCTTTGTCGAGGAGTCCTCTTTGTACTCCAAGGGGTGAGGAGAGGGGAGGTGCGGTGTCTGCCGGTCAGCTGGAGAGCCCTTGCGGATTCCGTCAGATGGAGTTAAAGTGTCATGGTCAGATTTGCCCAGAGGCAGCGGGGCAGTAAGGATTGTTTCATTCGATGTATTGCACTGAAAGTAGTCATCAGCCAAAGGCTTTGGTGACAGGGCCTTCAGGTCACTGTAGGCTGGGAGGCTGTCCCTGCTCTTGTTCCGTTCTAGAGGGCTACAGAGCCTCGATTCATCCAAACTCATTTTGCCTATATCAAGTACAGACATTTCCGAGCTAAACTTGGCAGCAGAAAACATGATGCATGAATAGTGCGGGGCCTTTTGAGAGGAGGCCCTTAGCGTCCCATCGTCGGTATAGTATCGGCTTCTGTCATCGGGACTGCGGTCGTAATCCTCAGCCGTGCCAAGCGTGGAGCTCCCACCTCCCAGCGGGCCCTTGGAGTTGTCCATAGAACGTGATCGCTCTTTAGCCTTATCGGGCCGCTCGTTACGTGACTTGCGGTCCTGAGTGTGGCTGTGGCTCCGGTGCACTCTAGAATGTGACGTCCCACGTGAAGGCTCAGGGAAAGGCATCTCTGTCCGCCTCTTTGCAAGCTCCCCTGAAACATCCCACTCCGGGGTGACAGGAAAGTGTGACTCAGCAATGTTGGGGTTGCTGTGGACAAGATAGGCACCACCGCTTCTGCGTTCCACCGTGTACATTCCCTCTCTTGGCGAGCGTACCAGAGAATGGCTGAAAAAACGGTAGTCCCTCTCCAGGCTGACTGCTGGCAGGTCCAGATTGGAGCCCTCTGAGGGGTCTCCCCGAGAAGCTCGCGTCTTGCTGTGCGAACGCGACTTCCCGTGTGGTAAACGCCGGTGACCTCGGCTGCGGCGACTGCGGGCACTTTGCTGTGCTGAGCTGGCTTTGAGGCGCTGAGCTCGTTCCTCTTCCAGCCGCTTCATTACAGCTGTGTGACGGGCCACGTTCTCCACTGTCAGGTCTGGGTTGATGCGGCGAATGATCTCCATCTCCACCTCACGGGGGATTGCTGCGGCCGACGGTGTGTCCTCATCCCTCAAGGGCCACTCCTCTGGAGGGAACTGTGCTGAAAAGGTGGCCAGCTGTTTGGTCTTGTCCTTTTTGAAGCTCAAGCGGAACAGCTTCAGCCCAAACTTCTTAGACTGCCTCTCACTGCTGCCCACACCACTGCCCTCCTTCTTCTTGGTTAGCGTGTCTGTCTTGTAAGAGAAGGTGGCGGTCATGCTCTTGCTCTTATCGGTGGGGTCAGGTGGGTGCTGAATGGTAGCTGGAGGGGGTGGGGGTTGTGGGTATGAAGGGGGATCTCCTTTGGGTTCTTTTGGGGATTTCCTTTGAATTGTGGAGGTATGAATGCTGGGCACCTCGTCGCGGTAGGTGTTATAGGAGTCGCAGTGGTTCTTAGGGTTAGGCCTTTCTCGTACACAGCCAGAGGTGGAGGGAGTGATGGTTCCAGATTGTGGTGATGTGCATTGTTGTTGAGGTGGCACCTGTTGCTGTTGAAGCTGTTGCTGCTGTTGTTGAAGCTGTTGCTGCTGCTGCTGCTGCTGCTGCTGCTGCTGTTGTTGCTGCTGCTGCTGTCGCTCTGGGTGTCGCTCGTCCAGGTGGTACCACTTGCTGTTGGTGCGGATGAGAGACGGGGTGATGAAGTAGGTCTGTGGAGTAACAATGAAGTAGCCTTCTGGTGTGGGGTAGATCTTCCTCTCCCGAACCAACATGTTCAGCGTGTGCCGCAGGATCTCTGGACTCGGAGTGGGTACACCTGAAGAAAATACAACCATATGTAAATTTCATAATAATTTTCATAGTGCAAACTAAATGTAAGTGCTGACACAATGTTTTCTATTTGGCTAACATATGTGATATGATAATACTAAAACTTCAATCAGTACCAATTAATTTGTCAAAAAAATAGCTCAACAGGAAAACACTTAGATGTGAAAAATAGAGAGTGGGGAAGAGTGGAGGAAAAAGTTTGAGGGGGGTTGGGAGATGCAGATTAGTGGATTCATGTTGATGTCAGTATTATCCAAAACAGTTCTGACATGCCAAAAGTAGGATTAACTGTGAGTATATATAAATAACTATAGAAGGCCAATCAAAAGAAGAGCATTGGTTGCTGATTTATGTCACCACCAATCACAACAAACCAGCCATTACCTCATCTTTCATCACCACGTCTGTAAGCCCCTCAATGTAATAACAAGACAAAAACTGCCATTGTGTGACTTACCAAAGGGGTCCTCCTTCATAAGATTAACTCAAACGATGATAAAATAAAAAAATATTAAATAATTATAATATTATTAGATAATAATAATAATAAAATCTTAAACAGTTTTAAGAAGTGTAGATATTTTCCTTTTTTAGAAATGTTTAGATTTCACACCAGTGGTCCAAAATCATATTTTGAGTACCACTGTTATGTACTTTGTTTTTTAAAAAAATTAAATCCTATTTATAAAAATATATTCATATACAATTAGAATGGCTCAAACGCACTCAAAAACAGACATCAGATTTGTCACATGACTCAGTACTGTGGATGTTTCTTTGAGTTTAGTATTCTTTAAATCACATGTGTAAACTAAGTAAACATCGTCTGTAACTCACAGACAAGGAGCACCAACAGGGTAGACTGCACTCTACATGGTGTCCTCGCTGCACTCAAGTCCTCACTTCACCCAAATCAGCTTTTCAACACTCTCAATCACAGAAACACACACACAACGGATAAAGGAGCAGATAAGCTGTAACTAGTCAGGGTTAAGTGTTGCCTGACATTACATCATACAGTGGTAGTTGCCATACCAACATGACGCAACCCAGAGCCTCTGTTCATTTTTTCTTTTTTTCTTTAAAGGAAAGCAGGCAGACTATTCAGGTGAAGTTTGCACACTTTGCACATTGATTGACTGATTTCTCTGAACATCGCTGGGCAACAGAAGGTGTACAACAGGCTCATTCTAAAGAGATTATTCAAAAATAATGTTTGATAAAATACAAAAATATTGCTTTGGACATTCACTTTTTTCTGAAATTGTAAACTGTTGGAGTTTCCCATGGGAAAAATAGTGTCATCATAAATTTTATTTCCACCAGTACCATGAAACAAATTGTATTGTCCACTCCAAAACAGTCACAATAATCATAACCAACAATTACAGTAGTTTAGAAACACATTTTGTTCCAAAAATATTTTTATAAAATGTACATTATTATAAAATCATTTTGATTGTGACGGAGTATGAATATTTTCCATTTCATTCAACAAATCAAAATTATAGTCAGTCTTTCTTTACTGTAAATGCCTTCCCCTAAAAATACTGATTATGGATTTGACCAAGTGCTAATATCTCTAGATTGGCCTCACTGCAGAACACGAAATCCAGGGGGAGGAATTAAATCCAGATCCAACTCCTCCCACCTTACATATACCTAACCTACCCATCTCTGCCCCCTGATCCCTAACCCCACCCCTAATCCTACCCATCTCCAACCCTTAGATCTGGATCCAACTCCGCCCCCTGGATCTCATGTACTGCAATGAGGTGCAACTGCTAATCTCAGTAGAGATTCTCAGCATATAATGAAGCCAAAAAATTTATCAGGCACAATATTTTTTATGACAAGGATTATCCCCCAAAAGGTGGAAGCCTTTTTATGATGTTATATGTAAATCCTAATGTGGAAATTCCTAATGTGTCTATTATAAAATACTGTGAGAGTTTTTACAGCACTCGAGTGTGTGTGTTTGTGTGTGTGTGTGTGTGTGTACACAATAGGGCTGGGATGATACACTTATCTCCCAATTCGATACTAGACACTTTCATTTATATAGCACTTTTTACAATACAGACTGTTTCAAAGCAGCTTTACAATCATAATAGGAAATTAATGCAGCAAAGATTGTTTTGGCTGCACAGCATCTCTAGAAGAAAGTCATTGTCTAGCTTAAGTAAGTTTTAAAAAACTTTGATTCATTTCCGTTGTAAAAATCATTAGTAATTAACTTAAGAGCTGCTTAAACGACAACGTTTTCAACTGTTCAGCTGTTCATTTACACAACAACGCCGTTTTGGTGGCCTGAGAAAGCAAACTTCAAAACCCACTTTTGAAAACGAGTTTTGAAATCGATACAGTTATCATCTCCGTGTAAACTTCAAAAACGTGAATCTGTGAGAACGGTGACGCATAGTCTTTCTTTACAAAGTGACATTGTCAATTACTTGTCTGGCATGCATAATACAGCGTTTTTTAGTCTTTCCGCGGATCCGTGTGAACGGGACTCATTTTGATGAAGTTTTTAACTGTAGAGAGGAAAAAAACGACGTTTGTCGTGAAAAAAACAACAACTTTTAGGCTACTATCACGATACTTGTGTGCCGATATGATATGTATTATGATTTTTAAGAATTGAGATTCTACAAGTATTGTGATTCGATATTCCTGTGTATTGCGATTTTTGCTTGCTTTTTTAACTCTAGACCATGGGGAAACGTTGAATGATACACTTATACATGATGGTGCAGGTTGTAAATGACTCTCCGTCCGCCATTTATCACTTTCTCAATATGACGTACCAACACATTCAACACATACCGCCTCTGCTGAAATAAGAGGTAACTTTCCTCCGCCTTAGACTAAAATAAAGAAATTTAAAGGAACCTTGTGTAATTTTTCGCCACTAGAGGTCGCTTATTCAAAACAAAGGAGTAGCTTGATGATGCCTTGATTTTGCGGAATCATGGGATTTGTTGTCTTCACCTCTACAGCCGGTGGAGAATACGACGGGACCCGGGCAGAAATCATATTCATAGTTGTCCGGTAATGTATTTAAAGATTTATTGATGTTATGAAAGCCGTTGGAGCGGAACGAGACCGCTGGAGCGATTGCTAATAAGAGACAAGCACGACACACAGCTCGAGAGCAGTGGGGCTTTTATTATGCTTCAGACCGCTTCCGCTTCTTCCGGTCATGCGAATGTGGGGTAAATGCAGCGCTGTTTTATCATATAGATGTTATTCGATCTACGTCATCAATGTTCGCGGCGGCCATGTTGTTGAAATAGAAACCACGGCAACTGTCAGTCTGTCAATTGACAAGCGAGGCAGCGTCGGTATTATCCATGGTATTATCGCTGTATTTTTTACCGACTGTCAGAAAACATGAAGGGAAGGAGACAGAGGAGTTGAGCCAGCGCAGGAGAGACTTGTGGTTAGCTAGGATAAATAGGCTAAACTTTCAGCCAACTCCCCACAGCAAAGTCTGTTCCCATCATTTTATCACATGTAAGGCTAACGTTACAGTTTTTAGATAACTTAACGTTACCTCACAGCAAAGTCTGTCCCCATAATTTTATAACATATGGTTTAGCTGTAGGCAGTGGCTGAAACTGTTCTTTCAAATAGAGGAAGCTGCCATAAATTGAGACAATTATTAAATTAGTATTAATACGATATTGTCCAGTTTGTGGGCTTAAATTAGCCAGATCCCCAAAACACAGTTTATACCTACACTGAGAGTTTTCAGGCATGATCAGACATCAGTATCATGCTGTAATTTGCAGTTAGTAGTTACAGTAGCTTACCTATGAACATATAGGGCTGGCGTTGATACTAGGTAGGGAATTAGTGCTTGTATGATGTGTTATTTTGTTACAGCGCCTTCAGCTCCTGCGAAGTGTATGCGGATACTGTATGAACGAGATACTTATAAATATCCGAATTAGTTATGGGTGGCAATAAGGACGGATCTTTACTTAAGGCTATTGGGTCTATTTGATATGCGTCCACACCAATCAAGCTTATCTTCTCTTGATGCCGACGAGACAAAGCCATTAGGCTAACGTTACTGCTCCCCTCAACTCAAATCTGCGCGCGGCTAGCTAGGGGCAGGACAGTTGTCATGTCAACAATATGGCCGTGGTTGGCTACTTCCGGTGTTTGCGAACAAGGTCTATTAGATACATTTGAGTGTGTTGAAAGTTGTTATAATGCTACTCTGTGCGTTTGCTCGGCGGCTACTATATGAGACTCATTTCACACTGCAGTGAGCTAGATCTTACATAATGTGCCTTTAATATGAATTAATATCGATTCTGGAATTCATTAAAATATAAATATAAATATTTTAAAATCGTGATAGTTAAGTGGATCATTTTCCCCTCCCAGCCCTAGTACATAAGAGTGTTTGGAGGGCTACCCGGGAAGCAGGTGGCAAGGTGCTCCGTCAGCGCATCTTGTGTGACAGGCTTGCGGGCAGAGTTCATGGCTGAGATGGCCAGACACAGAATCTCTCCCAGTGGGATGAACTGAGACTGACTGATGGGTGACATACTGATTGGAGATACATCGCCTAGAGAGAGAGAGAGAGAGAGAGAGAGAGAGAGAGAGAGAGAGAGAAACACAAAAAAAATGTTCAGTCCTACTTTACTAGAACATGTTTGTGTTGCATTAAAAAAAAGGTGACATTTAAGGACCAATCAGTTGCCCAACAAGCAATCAACAAAATAAAAAAAACCTAAGGATAATTATGCTGAAGTTCAAGATGTCTCCAGTAGTATTAATGTGGGACCTGTTAAGAGAGAGAGGAGAAAAGAGGAGTTTAAAGGGATAGTTCACTTTGAAATTAATTTTTGATATGTTTGATATGTTTTTGATATGTTTTAGCGTATGTTTTAGCTTACGAGTCATTAAATCATGTTTAATTTGGACTTCTCTGTGCATGCTCTTTGAGGTGGACCCCATAGGACTGCATTATATGACTGACAGACAAGAACGGTTTGACCTAAAAATATCAAAATTGAAAATACTGTGGACACAAAGACACCTACATCTTGGATGCCCTTGAGGTAAGCTAAAACATATCAAAAATTAATTTCAAAGTGAACTATCCCTTTAAGGCCAGGGAGGGGCGTGGAGCTTTCAAGATGCTATCCGGTCACAGCAGTAGCATGAGGGTCATCCAGGGTGTGTGATCACATGTTGCTAAATGTGACCTTATACTGACGACTCAGCGATAAGCCCCTCTGCCTGCGTAGGCAGAAAGACCCCAGGCCATGCGTCAATATTGATCCCAAAAAAGCACCCATGCATATTGGATTTACTAGAAACACAGCTCAGAGCAATCAAACATGTTATATCACATAATACATCTGAGAGATTATACTTCACTTTTGCACTTTTTCATGAAAACTAAAATGCCCCAGGAATGACTTTTGAGTTATAATGGAATATAATAAAGAAATAAAAATTAAATATTGGAATATTTTATATAATTTATGTATTACCCACTAGTGGGAGATAATAGTGAGAACTGAGTCAGCATTATCTAAACCATTGCTGGCAAGGCAAGATTAATATTATGGATCATTTATCCATTTTTTCATATTGAAATTAAGTTCAATTCGGTCAAAGGAGAGGATGAGATGATATTACAATGCATAATTCTATAGCATTGTTCATAAAACAATCGTAAATTGTACACTTTAGCAATCTTTATTGCTTGGAGATGATGTCCAAACTGATTAGCAGCAAAATAAACACTGATCAAGTGTCCGTTCATGTGCTTTGAAAGAAGCCAAAAAAATATCGAAAGAAAAAGCATATCTTTTACACTGAGGTTAAACTGTAAGCCTGAACAACTCCTTTAACCTTTAAAGATTATGTTATGCTTCGCTACTTAGCTCACCATGCTAAAAGAAAGCATAAAACTGGTCCGAGTCTAGCATGAAGGGCAACAGAGGGTCTGAAGCTGCACTGCTAACACTGCAGGATGCAGATAGGATGACATCATCCACACGGAGCTGTTGCTCTCCTGGTGTGTGTGTGTGTGTGTGTGTGTGTGTGTGTGTGTGTGTGTGTGTGTGTGTGTGTGTGTGTGTGTGTGTGTGTGTGTGTGTGTGTGTGTGTGTGTGTGTGTGTGTGTGTGTGTGTGTGTGTGTGTGTGTGTGTGTGTGTGTGTCTGTGTGTGTGTGTGTCTGTGTGTGTGTGTGTCTGTGTGTCTGTGTGTACGGCAAGCAAAGGACCATCACTCAAATCCCAGCCTGCTGTCTTACTGTTCAAGCAGAGTATGAACGGACAGCAACGTGCTGCTCGTAACCCTCTAGTCTAAATGACTTAAGAAGCATTCGTTACTGTAGGGGAGGCTGGTAGCCTATTGTTGTTTTTGTGAGGTATCAGCATGTTAGGGCTAAATTCACTTGCTCTCCATTATGAATTTTATTGTTTTTACTTTAGTAGGGGGAGGAGAGTGGGTGTGAGGATGTGTGTGTGAGAGAGAGAGAGAGCAGAATGAAGGGAGGTGCAGAGAGACCCCTCCCTCAGCTCCTGTGCTGCAGCCATCAGAAAAGGCGATGGACAATTACCCAACATGCTCCACTCCACACAAAGACAGGAGAGGTGTGACCAATCACAAGCAAGCTTCATCCACACCTTTTTTTTATACTCTCCTTCAGCACTGCTCACTGGCACACACACACAGACACACACACACACACACACACACACACACACACACTTGCTCTATCCTCTCCTCTATCTCTCTCTCACACACACAAGCTAGTAGGTGGCCTGCTGAATTCGTTGTTATGGCAACGCATCCCAGTTGCTCTCTCTTGATCCTCAGATGTGTGCTGCTCCAGGATTTCTCTCTCTCTCTCTCTCTCTCTCTCTCTCCAGCACCCACCCTCCTGTTCTTCCTGTCTCCATTCCTGCTCTTGTGCTACACACTCAATCTTGTTAGTGAAAAATTGAGGAGAGTACGTTGACTGCAAGACTAAGCAAAACCTGCTCAACCACAAAGGCCATTTAGGTAAATAACCCCTATAATATACACACACACATCCTCTCTTACTCTTGGAGTAGTATATTAATATGGGGTAGAGTATATCGATTTGGTTTCAACAAAATTATTAGCACAACTGTTTTCAACAATGATAATTATAATAAATGTTTCTTGAGCAGCAAATCATCAGATCATATTCGAATGATTTCTGAAGGATCATGTGACACTGAAGACTGGTGTAATGATGCTGAAAATTCTGCTTTGTCATCACAGAAATAAATTACATTTTAAAATATATTAAAACAGCAAACACTTATTGGAAATTGTAATAATATTTTGTAATATTACTGTTTTAACTGTATTTTTGATCAAATGCTGCTCTGGTGATGAGCATCTGAGACTTCTTTCAAAAAGAATTAGAATCTTACTGACCCCATTTATAAGTGTAATAGTACAAATCTGACCATGTTTAAATCCATTCCATAGATTTTCTCTTTGAATTGCAGAAAATGCAGAAAAGTCAGTTGATTCCATCTGTGCCTGCCTGGTCATCATCAATAGTCATGGGAAACAGACAGCTATGACATTTATGATCACAAACAGGACTATGAATAGAACAAACAAACAGCCCGTCCTGCAAAGGAACTTGCGCTTTATACAAAACAGCATTAAACCTAATGTTCTGTTTGGGCTCTGAGAGACTCAAAGATGGTTTAAAAAGCACAAAAAACATACTTAACATCATAGATGCTACTTTATGACTTATGTTGATCTATGAAAACTGATTTTCAATTATTTAAACTAGATATAGACCCCAGATATAAAACATGAATAAACACTATTATATCATTATAGTGCACTATATAGTTATAATGAATGAAAGCATTATTATTGATGAATGTACATTATTCATATTTTTGCATAGCCCTACACCAGTGGGATTTGTCTGGGACCCCAACCAAATACAACAAAGTTAACCTTTGTTTATTATTCTCTCTCTTTCTGAAAAATGGGCTTAAATAGTGTCACATTATTCACACTAAAATACATCGAGTCTCTGTGCAAGCCGGCTTGTGTGGCTGCAAGCACATCTAAGGTGACGTCATCCCACTGGGCGTAAGCATTTGACAGGAAGGTGGAAGAAAGAGAGAGAGAGGGAAGATGAGGTCAAGAGATGAGAGATAATTTACCACGTTATAACTTACAATCAATATATCACAGCTTCTAAAAGTGTTTAAGAATGTAGCACTTGCTGCAAACATTTAACAATAGTCAATGAAAATAGCAAACACTTCACTGTCTGAAATGTGTTAAGCAAAGTAATTTATGATAGTTAATTTAACGTGGACTGGTGTGGCTGGGGAAAAGACCAGTATCAAGTGTATTTTGTACTAAAAAGGGGTGAATATATTTTTCATGCTTTGTCACTCAATGTTTCAAGGATATGCATGAGCCTTTAACTATAAGCTGCCTTCCAATTCACAGGGACCCTACACAGTGTTCACTACACAATTGTATATAATAGATCTACAGTATGTCAATTTATAGAAAATATAATGTCAAATTAGTGGTGGGCGATATGACCAAAATCTTATATCACGATAGGAGTAATGTTATTTTACAATAACGATATATAATCACCAATACAGTTATTTTTGCTTTAAATAAAAGTTATGATATTTAAAAAAATTATACCATTGAAATTTCATAATTCTTATCACCATTTTCATTTAAAAAAAAACAATACTAGGCTAAATAAACCCAAGCTTACAGAAGACAAGCAAACAGTAATAAAGAAAGAGCAAATAAAACAAACTACAACAGAACAAAGACACAAATGAAATAGACCTACCTGAAAAACTTCATGCACTAGAAATACTTATGCATAAAAAACAATGCATAGTCTTTACTGTGTAAATGAAATATACATTTATTCTTATTAAAGTTACATAAGTGATTCAGTCAAGAGCATTGAGAGATTTTCTCTCTTTTTTGTTGTTTGATTAGCATTAATAACGACAACAGGTAGATTTGGATGCTGTCACTTTAAGACTGACTGCACAGATCCAATATACTCGTGCATTTTCTTTCTCAACTGTTTACGTTCACTTAAGACATAAATGACTATGTAAAATCACCTTTTTTTAAACCGCATTGCTAAAAAATTACTATAATAAGTACATAGTAAGTACATGGGTAACAGGACTGTAAAAGGAAGAGTTACCAAGAATCCTTTTGTCAACCATTCTGTTCCTCACTACGGGCCGGCCTTTTAAATGGTAAAAGACAACCAGGAAAATATAATAAAATAAAAACTACTGATATAAACTGTGATATTAATTATGATGAAAGGCCAGCTGTACTTTACAACAAATGGGGAAAAAGTCTCTTCTGTGAGAGATGTCACCATCATAACCTTATAAAACTCAGGTAGAAGTTTGACTGAGGCAACACTAGGTGGAGGCAGGAATCCAAAATGTCCAAAACCAATGGAGGGGGGAAAAAGAGAGCAGCAAAATGTTTTCTAACATAAATATATTTTTTATCTCATAACTCTCATTCTTCTAAGGCTGTCACTCTGTCTTGAATATTCAACACGTTTTGAATATCAAAACAAATGTTATCCAAATCCATCTGCAGCCTGATCTTCCTGCATTACTGTATTATTAGAACCAACGTTGGATAATAAAGCAAATTTTCTAGCCTAATTGATACCTGAAAATTAGGCTCAGTCAATTCAGGGGTGCTACCACACCACTGAGAGAAGATGGAGGCTTGGTCACCTGACTAATCTCCTTGGTGATCTATGATGTAAACATATCACATTGAGTGGGAGCGAGTGAATGAGGTTCAGTGGGGCACAGATTTGTTACCTATTTGATATGTAAAACATGCTTGTAGTCTTGTATATTTTAAGGTTTGATTATTTTATGATAATTTTGAAAATGTTTGATTCATGAATGGCAAAAATGCTAATTTAAAAGTAAGGTTAATCTTTTTTCTAAATAGTTTAATAGTGCAGAAACTTGTTATGAAACCTCAAGATTCCATAGAAGACAAGATGTATCCATGCAAGAGTGGAAAAGTGAGTCTAAAACATGATAAAACTTTCAACGACTGACAATGACTGATGATTTTCGAATTGAAAATATGATTTCTGTTTATCTAAACAATGCAATAATACATCACATTTCCATGATTATAAGATTGTCGCTCAACAACCCAGGTACATCTTGTAGCTACTTTGTTAGCACTAGATCTTAAAAAAAGTACAAAGAAACAGAGAAAGAAAGAGAGAGAGAGAGCCTACCTAAATCCTCACAGCTGCCCACTGAACGAGAGGTGACCTCATTTTTTTTGTGGGAGAGGACACAAAAGATCTGTCTCCATGACAACAAACCAGAAAAAAAAGTGTTTGCTTGTACACACCAAATGTGGCCAGCACTACCCTTGGAGCCCTATTGTATAGGCCATGCTTTCCACTTGTGCTGTGGCGCTGTTCACTCTGGGAAGGCCTGCAATAGTTGAGGCATAGATCAAGAGCCAAGTGCAAATCAAAATCTTTCATCAAATGGCTGAAACTGCAAATCAAAAAAAAAATTCTCAATCCCTTTAGGTGAATGTGTGTTTTTCTAGGTACAAACTTTCCATTAACATTCTACTTTAACATTCTAAACTTTCCATTAAGATTCTACATTTCACATTAACATTCTAAACTTTCCATTAACATTCTACATTACAAAAGATGGGGAACCACATACTAAAATGGCTTTACATACTACAAATCTAAAAATATGCCACATTTCTATACATCAATCAGTATAGTATGACAGTCACCCTCTCCCCTCACCCATGCCCACGAATTACATCACGTCCCATATGGCAGCCCAGCAGCTTCAAACTAGTTCAACTCCACCCATAAGACACGCATCCACACACACACTCTCTCGCTTACTGATAGGTAGGTAATGGATTAGGGTCACCAGACTGACTGGCAGGACTAAAACAGGTGGCTGGACAGACTTAAGCCTTGTTTATGTGTAGCCACGTCAGAATGCACCACAAATGCATGTAAATTTAGCAAAGCACACCTCAGTGACGCCGAAAACATCTTGGTTAAATCCACAGTATATAAATAGACATATAAACCATCACTTTAAATTCATATTTAGAACATGTGAGTGGATTGGGCCATGTGACACAGCTGGCAGTCAAAAGCAAAGCAGGACACTTGTCAGAGGTTGCTAGAACAATGTCATTCTTTAGTAGGCAAATTTCCTCAACATCGTTTTTAAAATGATCAGTTTAGCCATTTTTAGACCGAATTGAATCTGAATTTTAGACCCAGCTTAATAGGGTCCTAGGCCAAGTTAAGTTTCAAATAGATGGGAATATTGAGGTCTCAATTAGTAACTGAATCAGTTTTGTGAAACTCCAGACTAAACTGTACACACTATCTTTTGAAATTTATGGTAAAAAAAAAAGGCAGATTTGGTTGCCAAGAATTTACCATTAAATATATGGCGACAATGTTGGGATGGATATCGGTGTCTGTATATTTTGTGATATAATGTTAATATACCTATAATATACCTATACCAATAAGCATGAACTAAATAATAGAAAATAAAACACAAAACATCCTAATGTACATTACTAATAACAAAAATGATGAGAATCAAAATTATTTATACAAAATATAATCATATGTGATATGTGTCAGACAGGGAATTCTGGTAATGTCCTTTTACTGTTTTTCCACTGTATAAATTTACACAGTATTTTCATTGTTTACTTGCAAAAGTCATACATTAATTAACAGTGTTTTACAGTAGATTTACATAAAATGCAATGTTTACAGTTTTTCACAATATATGGTAAGGTAACTTACAGGTAACCAATTGAAGGCTTTTTATTGTAGCATGCCTTTCTTTTTTTTGTAAAAAATTCATTTTTACAGTGTACTAAGCAGAATGTCAGACCCACTCTGTGTAAAATCATGCTACATTTGAAAGAAATTCAGTATGTAGCATACTGTATATGCAAAGTATGTTTTTGTTCTGTAAACATGGATTTTCAACATACAACAGAACAATCAATGTCAATAAAATTCATTTTCAGCTTTAAAGAAAATGCTGGGCATCCACTAATAGTAGCTCACAGTATGTCCATGTTGTTAGTACAGTAGCAATATTTCAAACACAACAAAAGAGTTCTCCGGAGCTACTCTTCTACATTTTAATTCTCATTTTTACACTTTCTAAACCACCGGCGGTGGGTCTTGGCATTACATGTGTGCTAGGCTGAATACTTTTTATTCATCATTACACCAATGGATACAGTCTGATGATGCGAAGCAGAGATATTGTGAGCGCTAGGCCAGCAGGGTTAATGTGCTGCTGCTGCAGCTAGCCTAGCCTAGCACTGCCTCAGATGAGAGTATACAGACTGTAGGCCACTACACTCCACTGCATTGACACACTTTCATTCTGCAAATCTGCGTAATGCGTCAAGCACCGTATGAAATTTATATAAGAAGCATTTTATCTTTAGAACATTGGATTTAAATATCGAATTCAATAAAACATGCTAGTGAATATGGATGTGAAATCTTGGACCAAAATATCAAGTTTTTTTTATTTATTTATTGGTGTATTAGCAGCCAAGGTCACCACGAGAGCTAAAATCAATGGCAGTCTATTGTGCTATTGACTGGTCTGGCTAGCTTGTGCCAAAACAGAGTTCCGCCCCCTGAACAACCCACATTTACACTCAGATTATCTGATATTGAGAAAGAACTATACATGTAGTAGACCATGTAAACATCATTTTGGATATCTTTTTAATATTACCTTTCATGCAGTGTGTAATATAGCTGTTTATGAATGTAAAAGGTCAGCAAAGTTTTAAAGATACAAGTAATCGTCTCCTAAAAGAAAGAATCGATTCTGAACTGCTGAAATGAGTCGTCAGCAATTCCAGTCTCACTTCCTGTTGCATACCTACATAAAAGTGTAATAAATTTACATAATGCCAGCCTATGGTCTTCACTGGCTGCATGCGAACAACGTCTACTTTGACCCGCCCTCAAAAAGTATAGTTGTAGCTGAGACCTGGAAGAGTTTGGTTCGTGTTTGGATTGCGTCGAGAAGATGCTGTTTTCTGTGCTGCGAATCCACTGTGCATACACTTTAAACGGATGAGGACTCACGCTTGAATTGATATGGGGGGAAAAAACATATGCAAATGCTGAAGAAGCCTCTGGACTAAAGCTGCATGATTCTGGTTACATTGAAAATTGTTTCAAACAGAGATCACGATTCTCCCATGATTCTGAACAGACAGCTAAAGAAAATAACACGTAATTTATTAGAGGTTCTGACAAAATGTTACTTGCTGCAGTCTATTTAAAACGTTTAATTAATCTGAATGAATTTTTTTTTTTTTTAACGGTTTGAATGAATGATTCAATGACTCACTTATAAATACTTCGCTTGTTTCATTACTGGATGAATCAGCATTTTTGAACGAATCTCTTAAATTAATGATTCAATGACAAATAAATTGTTTAACAGTCACTTGTCACCATTTACCGGTGTATTGATATAATTGATACAATTGTTATTTGAAGCGTCACGTACTTTCAAAAGGTGATTTGCTCTATTTGTATCGTTTATCCAAACTAAATAAACCAGTTCTTCACTGATAATATGAATGATTGTAACAGAAATAATGAAAGTGTTTGCTTGAAAAGACTGTTTATGAAGCCATTTCATACCTATACATGACTCTCTCTGGGTCAGCGGCAGCACAAAAGCAGATTTCAAGGTTCCGGTGTGAGTTTAAAAGACAGGTGAATAGTTGTCATTTAGAAATGAGATCGCATAGGTGTTTGAATCAAGATTGCGATAATTTAACGATTAATCGTGCAGCTCTACTCCGGAGCTAAAACTCCAAAACCCGTTGTAAGCAGTAGACCAATCACAACAGGCTGGGCAGTCTGACCAATCAGAGCAGTAGGCTTGCGAAAAAAAGGAGGGGTTTCGAGAGACTGAATCTTCGAACGAACCGGTTTCACACTCTGAGAGAAATTAGGTGAAGTGCAATGTATATTATTATGAGATATATTATATTATGAGGGTTTTTTAACCTTTAATAGTTGTACTATAGGAGACCTCAAAATAAGCAACCTAATAGCATAATAAAGGGCACTTTAATAAAGCTGCTTAAATGTCACTCACCTTCAATTCCATTACAAAATAAATGCATAAAACATTATTCATTTTAGAAACATTGCGAAAAAGTCTCTATAGAAAATCCCCCATCATACAGCCACATAAAAAAAGGGCATATAAAAACCTCTGATCCTGATATTCTGAGATATCTGTCTCTGAGGCAGATGCTGTGGCACTGGATTCCAAATTTAGCCAGGGCAAGAGTAGTCCTTGCCAAAAGCAGGCCATCCTCTGAAGATAGTCTGGGGATGGAGTAGCAGAAATCGTAAAGTATCTGATAGTTAAAAGACCAAATGCCCTCCAAGAAATATTTGAGTCAGGAAACATATGTAAACTTCACTCTTCCAAAACATAACTACACATGAGCGAGCAGTCATGGACAACATGTATGGTGCGCAACTGCAAAATTCAAAGACTTGCCATATGAGGATAGAAGGATTCAACATCAAATTTTGGTGCTTAACATTAGCAGCGTCAAGCAATGTTTGCTGAATTTGATTTACATTGCAGAGAGTGGCAAGTGTACATGTGCATACATACCCAATTGGATAGCAATCAGATTGATCACAAAACACAAAGTGACTGTACAGTAAATACGTTGTGCAGTTAATAAATAACTCAAGCAATTCAATGTCTTTCACAATAATCCTGAATAGTAAATAAAATACTTTTCTAGAAACTGCTCTAAAAGAGCGATAAAAAAAAAAAAAAAAAAAAAAGAACAGTAAATGAACAGGTGGTTTTAACAGAAAAAAAGAGGAGCTTTTGCTGGAATAAAACATGGCTGCATAAAGTTTTGCACAGCAATTAAGTAATAATTAATTTGACTTATCAAAAAGTGGGTCTACTGTAGTGGAAGACCACAAGTGAAAATACTTCTATTTACATTTTATTTTCTTCTAATTTAAGGTTGTCATGAAACGGAAATTTTTATCATCTTCCCCATTATGACGTATGGGATATTTATTTTGTCCATCGGGAATTGAGTGGATCATTGGAGCGAGGTCGTTTGCTATTGCTGCGATGTTCCTTGTGTCAGGGAACACTTCAGAGAAGAGAAGAGATGACAAAAGTTTTTTGATAAAAGATTGTGATGGAACATTTTTTTTTTTTTTAAATGATGTGCACAGATAAATCATTTATAATAAACACTGCAATATTACATAAAAAAAATAATTGTCAATTGTGATTGACAACTTTGTAAATTAAAAATATAGTAAAACATAATTTGTATGAAAAGTATATATATATATATATATATTATTTTGGTAGGCCTATGTCCTTCTTTTGCTTCAATTACTCGAGAAATCTTGATCATCCATGTTATCCCAGCACAATATGAGAATGTTCTAAAGAATCTTTTGGCCTTCAATGGAAGCAAAATATTTAAGGAAATATGACCTTCTGTACAAACAAGTTAACATGGTCAGTCACAAATTTGCATTTGATTAGTCATAAAGAAAAATGGCAAAATACAGTATGCAAAATATAGTAAGTTAAATATAGTACAGTATACACTCACCTAAAGGATTATTAGGAACACCTGTTCAATTTCTCATTAATGCAATTATCTAATCAACCAATCACATGGCAGTTGCTTCAATAAATTTAGGGGTGTGGTCCTGGTCAAGACAATCTCCTGAACTCCAAACTAAATGTCAGAATGGGAAAGAAAGGTGATTTAAGCTATTTTGAGCGTGGCATGGTTGTTGGTGCCAGACGGGCCGGTCTGAGTATTTCACAATCTGCTCAGTTACTGGGATTTTCACGCACAACCATTTCTAGGGTTTACAAAGAATGGTGTGAAAAGGGAAAAACATCCAGTATGCGGCAGTCCTGTGGGCGAAAATGCCTTGTTGATGCTAGAGGTCAGAGGAGAATGGGCCGACTGATTCAAGCTGATAGAAGAGCAACTTTGACTGAAATAACCACTCGTTACAACCGAGGTGTGCAGCAAAGAATTTGTGAAGCCACAACACGCCACAACCTTGAGGCGGATGGGCTACAACAGCAGAAGACCCCACCGGGTACCACTCATCTCCACTACAAATAGGAAAAAGAGACTACAATTTGCAAGAGCTCTCCAAAATTGGACAGTTGAAGAAAAATGTTGCCTGGTCTGATGAGTCTCGATTTCTGTTGAGACATTCAGATGGTAGAGTCAGAATTTGGCGTAAACAGAATGAGAACATGGATCCATCATGCCTTGTTACCACTGTGCAGGCTGGTGGTGGTGGTGTAATGGTGTGGGGGATGTTTTCTTGGCACACTTTAGGCCCCTTAGTGCCAATTGGGCATCGTTTAAATGCCACGGCCTACCTGAGCATTGTTTCTGACCATGTCCATCCCTTTATGGCCACCATGTACCCATCCTCTGATGGCTACTTCCAGCAGGATAATGCACCATGTCACAAAGCTCGAATCATTTCAAATTGGTTTCTTAAACATGACAATGAGTTCACTGTACTAAAATGGCCCCCACAGTCACCAGATCTCAACCCAATAGAGCATCTTTGGGATGTGGTGGAACGGGAGCTTCGTGCCCTGGATGTGCATCCCACAAATCTCCATCAACTGCAAGATGCTATCCTATCAATATGGGCCAACATTTCTAAAGAATGCTTTCAGCACCTTGTTGAATCAATGCCACGTAGAATTAAGGCAGTTCTGAAGGCGAAAGGGGGTCAAACACAGTATTAGTATGGTGTTCCTAATAATCCTTTAGGTGAGTGTATATAGTATGGACCTCATTGTATAGAGTAGCCTAAGAGTGCTCAACCACAGTTTTTAATTTTCTCATTCTCTTTTATGAAGACCAAAAAGTTGGCTTACTTTGAGCTTCATCCTATGATAGAAGAATCTTTTAATTTCTTAAGTCAATTTTGTCCCTGATTCTCAACAATGTATAGTGGTCCAGTGTAACTGAAAAGTGAGGGAGTGGATAGAGACGAGTACTCAGGGTGGTCCCTTCAGACTAGGCCCAGACTCTCTGCTGACCCACTTTCATCTTAAGACAAGAACAGTCTCACTCCGTAGCCAACACTACTACAAGCACATTAACTGAATAAGGAGGTGATGAAGATACAGTCATACTATATGCACAGCCCTCCATGTTACTGTAAGGATTTATTTAGTAACCTTCAGGCCTGGCACAAAATGGAGACCGGCGTTCTTTACGGAAAGGTCAAATATCGCTATATAGGACAGACTAGAAACAAACACTTCTTCAAATGGGGGTCAATGC
This sequence comes from Rhinichthys klamathensis goyatoka, assembly GCF_029890125.1. Taxonomy (NCBI): domain Eukaryota; kingdom Metazoa; phylum Chordata; class Actinopteri; order Cypriniformes; family Leuciscidae; genus Rhinichthys; species Rhinichthys klamathensis. The sequence goes on from NW_026606840.1 coordinate 4,479,939, forward strand.
AGAATCTTCACTGCATGCAGTATGTCAGCTTGCAGTCCTATTTCCGTGGCCCAATCGCTCACCATCCCTCCCTCTCTCATGCTCTCATTCTCTTCTCAATCATCCCATGCAAATCCTGCATACAGTCCCACTAGTGATGTCAGCATCTGGGATGTCCAGAACTGGGGTGGATATTTTTAGCCTGGTGCAACGAGTGATAGTATGTGTAGAAGAGAGAGAGAAAAAAATGGAACGACAGAGCAAATCTGTGTTGTGAGGAAATAATGAGATGGTCTATATTAAAATAGGTGTGTGTGTGTGTGTGTGTGTGTGTGTGTGTGTGTGTGTGTGTGTGTGTGTGTGTGTGTGTGTGTGTGTGTGTGTGTGTGTGTCGGAGCAGGGAAAGCAAAAGGCACTATATGAGGACATGCACAGCACGCACATATTTCACACATGCATGTGTGTGTGTCATTATTAATGCAAAAGATCTCAGAGGCTTAACTGAGTTCCTCATAGTGGCTGGATGATTTCTACAAATCTATCAGCTGACTGGAGGCGGAGACCAACGATTTATTCAAGCAGAGCCTCTTCTATCTCTCTCTCTCTCACATTACTACAGAGGCCAGGCTATTACTGCACCAGCATGGCCTCGTTCCTCTCCCACGCCTAAATCAGGGACTCTGTCACAGCTGGGTCGGTGCGTACGTGCGAGCGTGTGTAGTTACTTTGTGCCACTAAGTACGGTTCAGTGAAAAACAGGCAAGCAAGTTGAAACCATTAGTCAACATCAAATCAGAATTGACACTATTTACTTTCTTAATGCACATGTTCTTATTAATTTATAGGTGCAAGTTATGCAAAATAGAAAAAAATGGATTGGCTTTGTAATATTTTATCTAGGGCTGGAACAACGCGTTGACGTAACCGATTACATCGATATATAAATTAGTCGATTTGCGTGGAATGCGTCGATTTGTCGTGCTGTATATGTTCCCCAATGATGCCGGCTCCCGGGCATGTTGAAAATCAGCCGTTATTAAAAAAATATTGAGTCCAATGTAAAGTGTTGAAATTATTTATATATTTTGTGCTTAATAGGCTACGGTTGCGCTTTTATACAAGCTGCGGTGTGTGCAAGGCTGCGAGACACGCGGCTAAATCTCTTGCAACTGGTTACAATTGAACATTTAGCACTTAACGCTGTTGTTTGTTATTTAAAATATCTAATGGATGAACTCGCGCCTCGATTGCACTCATTTATTTAACTATGCGCTGTCAATCGTGGTAAAACATCACGGTTTTAGGGACACCGCCATGTTTTATACTGTCGCTATGGTTAGTAGTTAGTTAGTTATAATGTAGTTGTGACTTCAGCTGTTTGATCTTTAATCTCCTAAATGAACAAAACAGTTCAGGATTCATAAGCAATCAATGCTGTAAATCACAAAAAGTGACAGTGAATGCAGCCATAGTAAACACCTTTCCTAGGCCTACACTGCAGAAATCCTTTGGGATAAATAATATCATTAGGTAAAAGTTCGTCCATAGATTAGTTATGGTTATTATTTATTGGTAAATTAACAAAAGGATTATTCAACTATTGTTAGTTCCAGAACTAATTTTATCAAAACTCTATATACAGTAATTCTAAATAGACTTTCCTTTTCCGGTTACATCGCCTAGATCAGGCAGGCTTTTGGATAATGTTAACCGATTAGGTTTCATTGTTTTAGCAAACTCATATTCATTGCAATTCATTTTGGTATGAAACGCCCACTTTTCACCATCCAATCAATTCCTAATGCATAAATCTCAAACTTTTTTCATGGAATACCCAGTCCTATGGAAGTACGTCACATTACAGAAGTAAAAGTGGGTTGCGAATTGAAATTCACACTAATATTTTTTTTTAAATCGCACTGGGAGAATTTTTTTTTTTTTTTGTAGGAACACGTTTTATAAGATGTTGGTTTTGCTTTTAATGTAGGACAGCAAAAGTTTCCACAGCCACATAGAGAACAATGAGATTCAAAAGTTTGGGGTAAATCAAAAGTGACAAAAGTGATTCCTGGAAGAAAATGTATCATGGTTTCCACAAAAAAATACTCAATTAAAAATGCTAAAAAAACAAAACTTACTTATTTTTTATAGTACTTATTCTGTAAATTGATTATATCCTGTGTATAGCATCATTTTATTAGTATTTGTCGAATGTTTAAATAATTACAAGCAGGTAAATTTAGGACTATAATAAGAACACAGCTCATTGTATGCAGCTGGTCTCATTGTAAAAAGGGTGGTAAGCACAGTAAGCTAACTTTACTTGTAGTAAGACCCATGAGGTTAGTCAAGGATTTATATTAGTCTGTACTCTGTATACAGTGATTACCCTGCACCACTGACAAGTAAAAGTAGCACAGTTTTAAAGATAATCTTGACAGCTACTGTAGTTGGGCACACTGTAAAGCTGGTTGGTAAAATGATGCCCTCCTGAAAAGGACACAAGGCAGCAAATGTGTTTTTGCTGCACTTATCCATGTATGCTGCAGTTATCTGTGTTTTTATACAGAATCAGTTTTACACAAATTATTATTACAGGAGCAGATTATCGATTGATAAAGATATATATTTTTATGGTTCCTTGTACAATACTATGTTCGGACCTCAAAACACTTTTATAGTGTCAGAAGTTTGCATCACATAACCAGCTCCATATGTATGGCATTTCTAAAGTAGTAAACTTGCTGAGTAGCTCGCCTGGTACAACACTGAGTACAAGTCCTTTGAAACACGAGTTACGATAAAAGAACATGGCATGCTTTTTCATCTCATGTTTGCTATTGTTAACACTATCAGTTTAGGGTAGGGTTTATAGGGGGTAGGTTATTTTCAAATGTAATAGAGCATTAACCATTTAGCACCACTCACTGCACATTTAACTCTTTCCCCAACAGCGTTTATTTTTTTTAAGTTGCCAGCCACCGCCAGTGTTTTTGAACATTTTCACAAAAATGTCATGGCCCCCAGAATATTTTGTGATATGAATATCTGAACATCCAATATATCAAACGAAAGAACAGGGACTGCTTTAAAAAAAAAGTTTTAGTCTAGCTTCATGCATTTTTTTTAACAACACTTGAATGTGGGTAAGGTTCATAAAAAAAGCAACATTTTGAACAAAAGTTAGGTAGGTAATTTTTTTTGTCAGACTACAACGTACTTAAGCAAAGCTTTTATCGCTTTTTATCGCTTGTTTCTGCTCCTTTTTTTGCATTTTTTTTTTGTTTTGATTCGGAGATTCTCTACTCTTTCAGAAGTTGCGTAGCACCCGCTACCATATAATAGTGAAAACAAAGCAGGAAAATTCCGTCAATGGCGGAGAAAGAGTACATTTCCGAACTAACGCGATATGTACAACCACCAACATAATTAAACATTTCCAGATTCACGGTCATCTGTTTTATATCAAACTGAACATTCTTTTAGCACCACTCACTGGACATTCCTTTCAAACATTTAAAAGTGTTGCAAATTGTGCAAGCAACATATAATTTGGCAAAAATGTTGCCTCAGGCACGATTTTGCATTGAGCCTGGGTTGTAAATTTCTGTCTGTTTTTGACGCAAAACTGTCATGTCACTTGACACCCATAGTGATGGAAAAGTGCAGCTCAAAAAAATGTTTCTCTTAAACATCTCCTTTTGTGTTCTGTGGTGGAAAAAAAACACAGGTTTGTAATACCATGTAAATTATGATCATTTTTATTTGTAGGTGAACTTTCCTTTTAAAGAACAAAGGGACAGATGGCAAAATGTCAGCCTCTAAATCACTTAACTCTAAAGGAATTGCCACGTTAAAAAAGTGAGACCTGAAACAAAAAACGTGATAATCTAGGTGTAGACACTTGTATCTGCCTCAGAGTACAGACAATTTAAACCACATCTGGTGAACACTAGTCTGCTGTGTGGCACTTTCCATGGGGTACAAAATAGGGTCCGATGAAGTACTTTTTCAGCAAATGGTCAGAGAAAAGACCAACAAAGAATGATGATTGTCAGTCTCAGAAGGTCAAATTACAATTTATTTGAATGGTGTATTTTACATGGGATTTCTAATTTTTCAACCCGGTTACCAAAGATTGGGACAAAAGCAGTATAAAACAAATATAGCGTATATGTATAAAGCAATAAACATTAAATAAACCTCAAAATTAAATTAAAAATTAAATTTATCAAATCCCTACAGCTGAATGGGTAATAATGGTGCATATTTTGCCTATATTAAGCTACCACTCAGTAAAGTGGTTTAGGATGACTTCATTTCCCAATACCTAAAGAAACAATATTTGTTTGATCACTATTCTCACAATAGTTTTAATAACAGGGTTGAATGCTTACATTTTATGGCTGCTGTGACTACAATTTGTGGTAATTTGCTTGTCTTCATGTCATGCTGTAGAAAATGGTGAATAAAATAAGTTAAATTAAAAAAGATTAAACTGAACTTCAATTCATCCGATTACGTCAAATTATGATAGTTGTATGCTTCTAATTGTTGGATATACAGTCAAGAAGGTCAAGACCTCTGGGCTGGGACAGGCTTAATCTAACATTACATAATATTTTATCAAAATATCTAATAATTCTTTCAACCAAACATGGAATATGTGCCTAAAATGGTTTACAAAAACATAATGGGACACCAAAATATATCCTATTTGTGAGTGTTGCCCAGTGCGCTTAAAAGTAAGACAACTTAAAGATTTCTTCCTTTTCACAGCCTCTTTGCTAACTCACACCTCATAAACATAACACACACATGGCTAGACAAACATACAAGAATATATAAATTGCTTTTGACATATCTGTGTTAGCACCAACTTCAATGGAAACTTTCTTTACCTCAACTATAGATCAATTGGTTTATAATTGAGATGTGTCATCTTCCCATTTCACAATTGTGCTCCTCTACAGGCCTGACCAGCTCTCCAGCTCAATATTACAGACAATAACAGAAGACTCACAACCAAACTGGAGAAAAGCAACCATGAATCCTGGGGCATTATCACAATCTCTCTCGTTACACTCGTACAACAGGAAAACCAGCTGCCAGAATTGTTATTCATGATGCTACAAACTTAATGCTGTAAAATCCTTGTTGGGACCAAAATGGAGGATGCATGCTTGATTCATCCTTTTCTTTCCTCATGTTGTTGTGATTGCTTCACCTCTATAGACTGCTTCAAAAGCTCCTGTCAATTGGCACATCAAATATAGAAACCTTACATGCCCAGTTAAACAAGACACATTGATGATGGAGAACGGCAGGTTACTAATGCGCTAGGCTAACAAACATTTATGGCAGGGTTCCTCAAATCCAGCCCTGGAGTGCCACTGCCCTGCTGAGTTTAGATCCAATCCTACTCAAAGACACCTGAGCAAGCTAGTCAAGGTCTTCCCAGTTACTAGAAAATTACAGGTAGGTAAGTTTGATCAGGGTTTGAGCTAACTCTGCAAGGCAGTGGCCCTTCAGCACCGGATTTGAGAAACCCTGATTTACAACCTCTGGTCCAAGGTGAATCAGAGGTCCTGGGGGACCCACCTGGTGTCATGTAGCCCCTCGGAGAAGGGGAGATGTGGGTCGAAGGAGGGGGTGGTGGAAAGTGCTTATGGTGGTGGTAGTCCTTCTCACTGCGAGTGCGGATGCGCTCTAAGGCCCGCTCCGATAGATCAGAGCTGGGCCAGGCCCGCCTGAAGTTGGTGCTGCGGGTCTTCTTCATGCCGGCAGGTTACCCGTGGCGGGGAGAAGGGGGGGGGAGAGAGGGAAGAGGGTAAGGGGAGGGAGGGGGTGGGGAGTAACCTGAGGTTCAGTCCCTCCCCCACATTGGCAGGGGACACCCCAGTCCAGGTATCAGGCCAGAGTCATGGTAAGGGCGCTCTCGCACATGCACCCGTGCGTACGCATATACACACATACGCGCACGTACGCACGCGAACAGGGGGTGACACGTGGCGGCGCAGGCGGGCGTGCTCAGTGGTTGGAGGTGGGTGTGGGAGCGCTGGGATGGGCTGTCCTCTGAGGCATCACCCTTGGCTGGAACAAATCCCGCCGACCCCCTGCCAAACATCCGGATTCGTGTGCCACGAAGGGCACATTACATCGCCAGGCACTGCGGGGATGGGAGAAGAGGGGGACGGCAGGGTGGGACAAGAAGGAAAGCGTGAAGCAGCGCAAAGACAATTCCGGACAATGCGTGTGTACCAAACACACATATGAGTTTAAGCAAGGTGCATCACGATGAAAGGATGGAGTGATGAAGGAAGATAGAGGAGGGAGGGAAGATAGGGTATAGTGAAGAGAGGGAGGGAGGGAGGGAGGGAGAGAGAGAGAGAGAGAGAGAGAGAGAGAGAGAGAGAGAGAGAGAGAGGCCTGCCTGTCCAACAATAGCCCAATTCAGCACGACGGCGGCAGCCCCTCGGACAAGTCCACTGAAAAACAAAAGGCCTGCCTGGAAAAGAGAAAACGCAAAGGGGGAGGGAAAAAAAGAAGAAAGGCGAGAACGGCCTCTGAGGTGACCTCGAAGCTTTGGTGATCTCAGTCCGCAGACAAGCCCTTGTCAACCTCCCTCGTCTCCAGCTCTGCCACTAGCCGCCGTCGAAAACGACGACACGCGCGAGGGGAAGGCAGAAAAACCACGACGAGGGGGAAGGTGGAAAAAAATGGAAACTGCAGATGCGGAAGAATGGTCCTCCTCTTTTGTTCCGTAATTCCACAGTGAAGGAGGACGGCGGCTGCGAGGCTACATGCTCATTCACGCGACTACATTTTGTCTCAGAGGCTCCCTCCTCTTTCAATGCTGCTGCCGTCCCTGCTGCTGCTAACACTGCTGCTGCCAGCACCTTATGAAAGGGGTGTGTGTGAGAGAGTGTATGTGTGAGTGAGGGGGGAGGCAGGAGAGCAGCAGAGCAAGCGATCGAGTGTGTGAGCGCACGGCAGAGGCTCTACGTGAGCGTGCGTGTTTCGAGTGCGATTGAGAGCGAGTTAGCGTGGATGGAAAAGAAAGAAGGGGAGAAAAGGAAATAATAGCAGGGTTCATATTAAAGACTGAATGGAAAATACATGCAGATCATAGCAGGTGTCCTAGAATAACATGTTATATAAAAAAATGTAAAACAAGTGCGTATCTTCTCCATCTTCCCCACGACCTGCTTTAGTTTTATGCTAATTGTACAAGAGTATTTGTTCTGTTCAAAAATCGTTATAATACAGAGAAATGTGTAAAACTGAATAAACAAAGAATTATAAAACTCATCCACTACTTCCATCAGGACACAATTTTATTTATTTAGACATTGTAATGACATTAAAGGGATACTGGACCCAAAAATTTAAATCGTCATTTACTTAACCTCATGCCGTATGACTTTTGTTCTTCTATGGAACACAAACATAGATTTTTAGAAAATTATCTCTCTTTTTGAGTCTATTTATTGCAAATGGATGGGTCCCTCAAAGCTGAAGCTTCAAACCAATCAAAATGAACACAATGGTAATCCATACGACCACAGTTGATGAGTCAATGTGTTCTGAAGCAAAACGACATGCAGGTGTGGGAGAAAAATACTAATATTTTAAATGTTAATATTATTAACAATCACTTCCTGCCAACTGTCATACATGTGTGCGCTTGACGCAAACATCGGCACGTTGTGAAGCGTGATGTGAAAATCACTCAAAAAGTGCTGACAGTTGGCCAGAAGGTTTACAGTGTAAAAAGTTACAAATATTAGTATTAGTCTTACACAAACCAACAACTGGGGTCATATAGATTACTGCCATGTTCATTTTGCATTGTTTTTGAAGAGTCAACCCATTCACTTGCATTATATGGATTGGAATATTTTTCTAAAAATCTCTGTTTGGGTTCCACAGAAGAACGAAAGTCATATTCATCTGGGACAGCATGAGGGTAAATAAATGATGAGAGATTTTTAATTTGGGGTTGGAGTATCCCTTTAAATGCAGAATAAGTACGACCAAATGCCTTTGAAGAACATAATTTGTGAATCATTATTCAAATGTATCATACTTAATATAAAAATATGCTTGAAATCATGAAATATCACATAAGATGAAGACTCCAGTTGTCTCAGTAGTATAATAATAAAAGGTAACACTTTATTTTACACAGTATCCTTGTTACACGTTACATGGACTCACTATAGTAATAACAGTAAATTATGCATCAAACCAAACCCTATAGTAAGTATAGCAATAAATATTACTCAATATTTATGTGTAATTATACTAACAAGGGTACCTTGAAAGAAAATGTAATCCCAAACAAATTATTTTGCATGTAGTGGGTCATCTCGTAGAGATCCCATGACCAGAAAACAACTCCCTTTATCTTGGTAACCCTCTATTATTGGTCACTTTCGCTCTTTAAATACATTAATCATGGCTGGCAGTGAATATTGCATTTCTACAATGGCATAGCCACAAACAAAACATACCTATTAAGATGCACTTAAGTAACTTGGTATTTTTGACAAACCTAGTATATCCCAATAATAATTGAATTTGAATGCAGGGGACTCATGATAGCAGCAGGGGATGCATGTATGGGAGATGTAGTTTTGTGTTGATTTAAATCAAGAGGAGGAGGAGGTTAGAGGCCAACTAAGCATGACAAAACACCAATGCCTTCCCTTCAAGCTGCTCCCACCCCCTCTGCAATTAAAATGAGAGAGAATGTGACCACATGCAGCACAAAACTTTGTGCAAGAAGGCGTTACGGAGGCTAAAGGCTAACAACATGCAAGAGGGGGTGTGACACAACATGCTGTGAACATGACCTCTGTGAGTCAGCATTAAAAGTTGGAGGGACTCATTTTACAGTTATTTACAGTAGAAAGTTAATCTATCTCTTCTTCTTTTTAATCAAATGTAACAGAAGCTCCGAACCTATGCCTCCCCAGTTTCAGAATATTAACTCTACAGATGGTTTTGTTCTAGTCATGTATTTATGCCTACCAGATGTAAATGTCACAAACACAACATATGTGCTTTCTTGTAGTAATAATGGTAGCACTTTATTTTACCTTCCAGTTCCCCATGTACATACTATGTACATATTATAGTTATTATAATAACTGTGTAATAACTAGCTACTAACCCTGAACCTACCCCAAAACATATCCTTAACCCATGTAGATACCTTATATTACCCAGTTCTTTCTTAGGTAAGTACACTGTAAGTACATGTAATGTAAGTGCATGTACTGTAAAATAAAGTGAAACTGTAACAATGTATCTAGCAAGAACACAACTGCAGGATATCACAATAAAATCCGCAATAGCTGATACATTTATGCTGATAAAACGGAGACAGTCGTTTTGAAATTTCTAAACTTGTTCAGAAAATAATTGCTTCAAATACACACCTACAAACAATAGGCTACATACACATATTAAAGTATGGATAATGTCTAATGTTTCTAATCACTGATATTTAGTTTTGATCATTTTACAATGAGTATAATCCTCCTAAACATACCATCTAGTGGTACAATAGTGCTACTCTTAATCTCAGTTCAATACATGAAACAAGTAAGAACAGGAAAATTGTTCATCTTCTAGCGTATAAACACATGACAAGTATTACTAGTCACACTGACTTTGTACTTTTTTGTACACTACTGTTCAAAAATTTAGGGACAGTAAGATTTTTATTTATGTTTTAAAAGATTTCTCTAATGTTCACTAAATTATGCATTTATTTGAAACCGTTTTTAAAATTAAAATCCGTATTGTAAAATATCATTACAATTAAAATTTTCTATTTTAAAATGTAATTTATTCCTGTGATGAAAAGCTACTCCAGTCTTCAGTGTCACATGATCCTTCAGAGATCATTCTAATATGCTGATTTGCTTCTCAAGAAACATTTATCATTATTACCAATGTTAAAAAAAAGTTGTCTTAAGTTTCTTAAATGTCACTATAGATTAATTGAATGTATCATTGCTGAAAAAAAATAATCAAATAAAATCGTACTAACGCCAAATGTAAAAGTTTTATTAAATAATAAAGTACTAGCACCATTAGTATTAATATTTAGTGTTAGTGTGAGTATGTGTGGGCAATGCAATTCAATAGCCCAATGTCAACAAAACAAGTAAAATAGTAAATCTACTAAATAGTAAATAGTCCTCTTCCCTTATCGACTGAGGATGAAGGCCTTGTGCTAACCTCTTCCTCACACCGCCCTATGCCCGTCTGCCTGCTCATCAGCTGAAATCACTAACTATCCTGCTTGGCTGCGGACTGGAGGACGGGGGATTGGATGTGAAGAAAAAAATTCGTGAAGGCGAAGCTGCTCTGGTTCATTCATAGAAAAAGGAAAGGGGGGAAAAACACCAGCCATCTTATTTCTGAGCCGCAACAGCAGCCGTAACCATGGCGACGTTGCTTGATGAGCTCATAGGCTCTGCAGTAGGACATCTCTAAAAGGTGAATGGTGGAGAGTAGACACCGCTGAAAATATGGAGAGGGGCTGAGGAGGATTTGATTGCTTTTTAGGAGCCATTTTTAAATCAATAAAAAAAGTAATATTATTGTTATTAGTACCAATACCAACAAACTGATCTCTCTCTCTCTCTCTCTCTCTCTCTCTCTCTCTCTCTCTCTCTCTTATTTATATAGCTCTGGAAGAAAATTAAGAAACCACCGCAAAATTAGCAGTTTCTCTGGATTTATCATTTATATGTATCTGTTTGAGTTAAATGAAAAATGTGTATTTATTCTACAAACACAACATTTCTTCCAAATTTCAAATTAAAATATTGTCAATTAGAGTATTTATTTGCAGAAAATGGCAACTGGTCAAAATAACAAACAAAACAAAGATGCCACGTTTTGAATAATGCAAAGAAAACAAGTTTATACTATTTTTTTAACAACACAATACTAATGTTTTAACTTAGGAAGAGTTCAGAAGTCAGTATGGGAACATTGTCAGAGCAGAAAGAAGCGAGTTTTCTTCCAGGAAAACCTTGTACATTGCTTGAGTCACATGTCCTTCACAAAGACAGATCTGTCCGTTTCTGATCTTCTCTGATGACTTCAGTTTTCAGCTGGTCCTCAAATGGTTAGACAGAGACCTGGAGAGGCCTACAACCTACAGTCTTTTGCACCCACGGAATAATTTGGTGGAGGATTGGTGATGATCTGGTGGTTCTTCAGTAAGGCTAGGATCGGGCAGATATGTCTTTGCGAAGGATGTATAATTCAAGCCGCATACAAGATTATCCTGAAAGAAAAATAGCTTCTTTCTACTCTGACAATGTTCCCCAACTGGAAGGATTGTTTTTTCCCGCAGGACAATGCTGCAATCCACACAGCCAACTTGAGCCAAGGCCAATCAATGTGTGTATGGAGGACCACCAGAACAAGACCCTGTCATGGCCATCACAATCTCCAGACCTGCACCCCACGAAAACCTCTGGAATGTAAGCAAGAGGGTCACCAGCCATTAAATAAAGACAAGCTGCTTGAATTTTTTCACCAGGAGTGACAAAGTTGCCCAATGCATGAAAGTTGTGATTGAAAATCAGGGTTGTTCCACCAAATACTGATTTCTGACCTCTTCCTAAGTTAAACATTAGTATTGTGTTGTTAAAAAATGAATATAAACTCTTTGCATTACTCGAGGTCTGAAAACATGGCATCTTTTTTCGCTATTTTGACTAGTTGTAATTTTCTGCAAATAAATGCTCTAAATGACAATATTTTTAATTTGAATTTTGGAAGAAATGTTGTCAGTAGTTTGAAGAATAAATCAAAATGTTTATTTAACTCAAACAGATACATATAAATATAATAAATGCAGGGAAACTGCTATTTTTGCAGTGTTCTCTTAATTTTTTCCAGAGCTGTATATACACACACACACCAATAAATCATAACATATCAAATAACTCAAATATAATTAAAATCACCTAGTTTTTAGTTAATGTGTGGTTTCATTATTCCTCAGTTTTCAACTGTTTAATTGTTCTGTCTCAACTTGATTATCATTTGTCTGAGCTATAGATTTTATTTATGTTTAATTGATATAATAGCTTTGTGAAGCTATATTAACGTGTTATTTTTACCATTTAATTTTTTCAATTAAAATTCTACTTACTATATTTAAATATCACTCACAAGACAAACCTCCATGATTTATATTAAAACACTATACTAGAGGGATGGATGCAGATGGAAATTATACTCCATGTCTCTAGATGGCAGCAGTGCATCAATATCATGAGTTTATTTCTGTCAGTCAGGTGGAGCATACAGCTTGATCAATATAAATAAGCCTTGTATAAACAACTGAGTAAGACTAAGACACCACACAAATTCACATAGTCAGATTACTTTAAGGTCACGTCACTTTTGACAAATCACAACAGTCATAATATTATACAATGAAGTAGTATGAGAACAAGTTACACGGTGATGTAATTGTCATGTAAATTAATTAAATGAATATTTCATAAATTACAATAAAACTGAAATTATGCTGCATGTTTTACTTAATTACAAATCAATTAATCAAAATAGGATTGAGCTTGATATAAAAAAGTTAAATAAAGAAATAAATGAAAGAATGTATATGGCCTAAATGTAATATTCTAAAAGTCCACAAACAATTTAACACATTTCTGTCTGTCATGAGTGTCACTATAATATACAGGGCACACAAACAGTTCCACAAAACCTCTCTAATCCAAGTTGAAATTCTTTTAACGGAGTGTGACCTCGACAGTTGAGTTTTAAAAAGGCCTGCCCTGAACAAACAAATGCTTCATTTAAATAGGGAATGAGACGGCAAGACCTGATTACAATTCTATAAATAGTGTAGAAAAAAAGTAAACTGTAAATAAGGGAAATAAGGGAAATTAAAGCTGCAAGCAGCGATGAAAGGGCCCTCGCACCCGTGCCACCGCCACCCGGTGGCTTTAGGAAGACAGAGCACGGTGGGCAGTATGTAAATATAGGGGGAATATGTTAAAGTAATTTGCCCCACCCAATTCTGAAACCCACATCACATGTACATTTTCACCACTTCTGAAGTGTGTGCAAAGTTTCATTAGTTTTCGAGCATGTTTAAGCCGGAGGACTATGTCAAAGTCATTTATTTTTATCACACTTCCTGCTACCAGCAGGTGGCGCTATTACAATAATCTAATATGAGGATGGTCATGTGTTCAGGACAGGACTCTTATCACACATGTGAAGTTTGGGGCAGATCGGACATTGTATGCCTGAGTTACTGCAGGCTGTCTGTGGTTGCCTAGCAACATCGGAACTGCATCATTTACACAGAAGTTATCTGATGATGCATATTTCACCCAGAGGCTGAAATTGGATTTGCACATCTACATTTTTGTCAGGCCGCCGAGGTCACATCCTTCGACGAAAACTCTAGATCTTCCCAATTTAACGTCACAAAGGCCTTAAGATTAGACTGACAAAATATTATGTGGATCTGATTTAATCTCTAGGAGGAGTTCGTTAAAGTACAACATCAGGAAATTACGAAAAATGCACAAAATCTAGGAGGAAGTTCAAAATAGCTCACTTCCTGTTGTGTTTAGGGCTATGCTCCAAGAGACTTTTTTGTAGGTATTGGGTCATTACATGTATGTACCAAATTTCATACCTGTACGTGAAACGTAGAGCCGGGGCAAAATCTGGGGGCAATAATTTACCGAATTTGCCCCACCCAATTTTGAAAACCATATCACACGTAAATTTTCACCACTTCTGAAGCGTGTGCAAAGTTTCATGAGTTTTTGAGCATGTTTAGGCCCTCTAAAAAGCGATTCTTTTAAGAGAAGAAGAAGAAGAAGAAGAAGAATAATAAACAGAGCAAAAACAATAGGGTCCTCTCGCCATCGGTGCTCGGGCCCTAATAAGGGGAGGGGGAGGGGGAGGGGGGGGCACTGGCATGATATAAAGCTTTTTTTAAGCTCCAAACCATTCGACGGGGTGTAAAATGGAAGATTTAAGGAAAATTTAGGGGTCTTCATTAAATTATTTGTTTCTTGAATAAACCTATTGAGTCCTAATAACAGGATTCCCACACCCTGGTTAACTTCAAATTCAAGGACCTTTCAAGGACTTTCCAGGTCCAATACCGTCAAATTCAAGAACTTAATGTCGTCGGGACACATTTCAAGTGAGAGCAAGGTTACATAGTTTCAGACTATTTTTGCAATGTTTCACGGTGTGTCTGTGAAACATTGAAGTATCATCGTAATAGTTTCATGCACATGTGAATGTCATGCCAAAATACAACACAAAGTACCTCACACGGGAAACACTTAACGAAACGTATAAATGCACATAACTAATGTAAACCAAGCAAGCTAGTATGCATAGGCCATGAAGTGTTGGCAAAATAACGGACCAGAGGGAATAATATAGATTTTTTTCCAGAAAGCTTCTTGCACAAAATAAATTCAAGCACTTTCAAGGACCTGTATATATGCATGTTTATTTTCAAAAACTTTCCAGGGCCTTGAATTTTTGTTTTCAGATTCACAAACTTTCAAGGATTTCAAGGACCAGTGAGAACCCTGTAATAAGAAAAGACACTAAGAGTGTGTTCACAAAAGTAGTTCTCTTACGAGAGGTTCTCTCGTATTGCGTAAGCTAGCTTACGCTGCGGGAAAGATTCATCTTTGCTGAGATATTGAAGCCAAAAAATTATTTCATAATTTGTATCCATTGACAACACAGTTCCTCTGCGGCAGACCTAGAGCAGGCTAGCTAGCAGCTCCTTGGTTCGCTCAGAGAGAACTGCTTAAGCCTATGGGAGAGCGGGGCTGAACCCGCTTCCAATGAGAGGCGCCCGCGCGCTCATTGCGTCATGGCCCGCCAGAATGGGCGTGGCTATGGTGTATATAACAGTCTCTCCCAGGCTTATATGTTGATTCATTTCATCTTCAGCAAGCTGCACGCTTCTGCTGTCCTGAGAAAAGCCGTCGCCGTCGAGAAGGCATCACTCTAGCGAGCTCCCGGACCCTGAAGAAGCCGGCCGTCTTCGCCACCTTCAGCCGCCCTGCAAGCTAGCGCCATCAGACGACTGTATCCTTCTCTTTTCTCTATATATATCTAAAAGAGCCGAGCGTCTTTTTAAAGATGTCTCGTTTTTCCTGCGGCTCTTGCCGCGCTCCTCTCGAGGACGGAGACCGCCATGTCATCTGCGCTCTCTGCCTGGGACTCGAGCACGCAGAACTCGCCCTCGCGGATGGAGGATGCGACTTCTGTGAGAGCCTGCCGTTGTCGTCCCTGCGGGCACGACTTCTGGCAGCAAAATCCGCTCCCGCGCCGCCTCCCTCTTCGCCGCGTAAGAAGAAACGCCGCTCCCAGAGGCCGCCGGAGCCCCCTGCGGAACCATGCGGGCCGCCGCTTCCCGCTTCCCGCTCTCCCTCCCCGCCCCTGTCGGACATACAGTTGCCGCCGAGTGGCCGCTCTGTCGCTTCCGATGACGCCGCGGAGGAGAAGGATTCCTGTTCACTGCTCGCATCAGACAGTGAAGAATGGTCATCTCTCGGATCCACGAGAGAGTCGGCGGGGATCCGCGCCGGGATAGAGGAGGAACTAATGCGCCTCCTCTCACAGGCCGTCGAACGCCTCGGTCTCGAGTGGTCTCCTCCACCCGAGCAGGCCCCGAACCGGATGGACGGCAGCTTTTTTCATCGGCGCTCGACCCCCGCGTGCAACCGGGCCGCCCCATTCCTGCCTGAACTTCACACAGAGCTGACAAAGTCCTGGAATGCCCCGCTCTCGGCTAGAAACCGCTCCGATATATCCGCCTCGCTGCGCTCGGTGGACGGAGCCGCCGAAAAAGGTTACTCAGCCATGCCGCCCGTTGAGGACTTGGTCGCCGCACACCTCTGCCCGCCCTCTGCTAGATGGCGCTCTTCCCCCACGCTTCCTTCGAAAGCTTGCAGAGCGACCTCGAGCTTTCATGATCGCGCCTACGCCGCCGCCGGTCAGGCCGCCGCAGCGCTACATTCTATGTCTGTCCTCCAAGTATTACAGAGCGATATTCTCCGTGAGTGGGCCGAAAGCGGTAGAAACCCCTCCCCCGCTGTCACGGATCTGAGAAGTGCTACGGACCTCGCCCTTCGCGCCACTAAAGCCGCCGCACAAGCTCTGGGGAGATGCATGGCCAGCCTTTGTGTAGCCGAGAGACACTTATGGCTCACGCTCGCCGACATGGGAGATTCTGAGCGCGCCGCGTTTCTTAACGCGCCCCTCTCCCCGACGGGCCTTTTCGGATCTGCTGTCACGGGAATCGTCGATCGCTTTTCCGAGGTCCAGAAAGCTACTCAGGCGATGAATTTGTTTCTGCCCCGCCGCGCTAGCTCTTCCGCGGGCCGCTCTCGCGAGCCTCCTGCCAGAGCTCCACCACAGCGCCCCCCTCCGCAGACTCAAACAGCCCAGCGCAGACAGGGCGGCCGCCCTCGCTCTCGCTCTGACAGCCGCCGCAGACCGCCGCCCCCACGGGGCCCGCGACCTAAGATCACGCTGAAGCCTGATCATCAGAAGTCTGCCTAGCAAAGTTAAGAAAACGACGGTGCTCTCCCGCTGCGGCCAGACCGCCGTCAAAGCTTCGCCCTCTGCCAGTCCCCGTTGTTTCGCCGACTGCTGTAGTGTTGACCGCCACAAACAAGCCGGTGTCCCAGCCCGCTTGCGAGCGACAAAAAGCCGTTTTTACGGCTACCCAGAGAAATCTCAAAAAGAGAAAATTTGCCAGTTGTGTAGAAAATGTGCCCACAATTATGTGCTCACCCATACACACAAGCATAACATATCCCGTGTCTCTATCAGAGCCCCATCACATGAAACGGGCACAGCCCGCTCTAATATCAGAGAACATAAACACGCCCACGAGCTTGTGCGCGTGTCCCCTCTCTGCTCGCTCTGTTTCACGGCCCATAGACTCCTCTCTGAGTGCAAATCCCGTTGCCACACACATTCAAAGCACGCCCACACACTGTGTCCAGCCCGCTATGTGCAGCAATCAGGGCGATATAGCCATTCGGCCACTAGCCGCATGCTCCAAAGCGTGGGAAGCCATTCCAGGCATTTCCCCGTGGGTGCTAAGCATTATAAAGAACGGCTATCTGCTACAGTTTCGCCGCCGCCCGCCTCGTGCGCGCGCGCGGCTCGAATCTACTGTCAGCCCGCTGGCCACCGGCACGCTCCGCTCAGAAATTGCGATGCTGTTGCAAAAGGGCGCCATAGGGAGAGTCCCACCATCTATGACCGAGTCGGGGTTTTACGGCCGTTATTTTCTGGTTCCCAAGAAAGACGGCAGCCTCAGACCGATTTTAGATCTCAGGTCTTTGAACAAAGTGCTCATGAAGAGACCGTTCAAGATGCTCACTACCAGGAAACTCCTCGCGCAGGTGCGCCAGGGGGACTGGTTCATCTCTCTAGACCTGAAAGACGCCTATTTTCAGATCCAGATAAATCCCCGTCACAGGCCATTCTTACGTTGCGCCTTCGAGGGTCATGTTTATCAATACGCCGTTCTCCCGTTCGGCTTATCCCTGGCGCCCCGCACATTCACGAAGTGCATGGATACGGCGCTCGCCCCCCTGCGGAGCCAGGGGCTGCGCATATTGAATTATCTGGACGACTGGCTGATTTTGGCCCAATCACAGACGGAGCTTCTGTCGCACCGCGCAGTTCTCCTCGACCATCTGAAAACGCTGGGCCTCTCTGTCAACTGGACAAAGAGCTCCCTTCAACCCAGTCAATCGATTTCCTTTCTAGGAATAGATTTGAACTCGGTCACGATGACGGCTCGCCTGTCTACACAGCGCGCGCGCAGTGTACAGCGACTGGCCGCCTCGTTTCAGATGGGCACCCGCACACCTCTGAAAACTTTTCAGAGGATGCTGGGTTACATGGCCTCAGCCTCCGCTGTGCTTCAGCTAGGCCTTCTGCACATGCGTCCGCTTCAGCTTTGGTTAAACAGCCGTGTACCCCACCGCGCGTGGAACACGGGCCGCCAGCTGATCAGAGTTACGCAGACATGTCTCACGGCGCTGCAGCCATGGACAGTAGCAGAATGGTTTCGACAGGGCGTCACGATGGGGACCTTTTCCCGCCGAAAAGTCATCTCGACAGATGCATCCAACACGGGTTGGGGTGCAGTCTGCGAGGGCTCACCGGCCTTCGGCCATTGGTCGACACAGGAAAGCCCCTTACACATAAACTGTCTGGAAATGCTTGCGGTCGAGAACGCGCTTTCGCGCTTCCTCCTGCTCATTCGGGGACACCACGTCCTGATCCGTTCGGACAACATGGCTGTGGTCTCCTATCTCAACCGTCAGGGCGGTGTCAGGTCCAGGAATCTCTTCCTACTGACACACCGCATTTTAGTTTGGTCTCAGAGCCGCCTGCTCTCGCTCAGAGCGACGCATGTGCCGGGCCATCTGAACGACGGTCCAGACATACTGTCCAGGAACCTCATCTCCTCAGGAGAATGGGCCCTGAACACACAAACGGTCCAAATACTGTGGCGGCTATTCGGCAGAGCAGAGGTGGACCTCTTCGCGTCAGAAGAGAACGCTCACTGCCCAATATTTTTCTCAAGGAGCGAGGACGCGATAGCCCAGGAATGGCCTCGCCGCCCGCTCTATGCATTCCCTCCGATCGCTCTGCTACCACAGGTAATTCAGAGGATCAGGGACACACGCCACTCGGTGCTCCTCATAGCCCCGCGTTGGGAGAGTCAGAATTGGGTTCCGGAGCTCACTCAGCTGTCACAGACAGCCCCGTGGCCCATCCCAGTCAGAGCAGATCTCCTCTCTCAAGCTCGCGGCACGATCTGGCACCCCCATCCACGGCGCTGGGCGCTGCATGCATGGGTGATCAACGACTATTCGTCGATTTGCCAGAAGGAGTAAGAAACACTATCATACAGGCTAGAGCACCTTCCACGAGAAGGCTCTATGCGTCTAAATGGTCTGTGTTCTCAAAATGGTGCACCGACAAACATCTGGACCCACGGTCATGCGAGGTGCCGTCTTTGCTTGTTTTCCTTCAAGAGATGCTGGACAAGGGCAGGTCCCCCTCCACTCTCAAGGTTTACGTGGCAGCCGTCGCGGCGTTCTCTGAACCCCGACGCGCTCAGTCCCTGGGCAAAGACGAGTTAGTCATCCGCTTCCTCAGGGGAGCTAAGAGGATGAACCCTCCGCGCCCCCCTTCGGTTCCTATCTGGGATCTTTCTATAGTTCTCGAAGCTATGAAAGCACCCCCGTTCGAACCGCTCGAGTCTGTGGACCTAAAATACCTCTCGCTCAAAACCGTTTTTCTGACGGCTCTGTCCTCAGTAAAACGCGTGGGGGATCTTCACGCGCTCTCATCCAGCGCCGCGTGTCTCGAGTTTGGACCGAATGATTCTGTTGTCATTCTCAAACCTAGACATGGCTATGTCCCGAAGGCGATTGGCACCCCGTTCAGGGCTCAGATTATTTCCCTATCGGCTCTGCCTTCATCCGATAGTGAGCGCGACGCCAATCTCCTCTGCCCGGTGCGGGCTCTGAGATTGTACACTACGCGCGCTGCCGCGTTCAGACGCGCTGAGCAGCTTTTCGTGTCGTTTGGGGGGCGCACCAAAGGTCTGGCCGCCTCTAAACAGACACTGTCTAGATGGATAGTAGACGCTATCGCCTCTGCTTACGCATCTAAATGCCTGCCCTGCCCTCTGGGCATCAGGGCGCACTCCACTAGAGGCATGGCCTCATCGTGGGCATGGTCCTGTGGAATTTCCATTCATGACATTTGTGTGGCCGCGGGATGGGCCTCCCCGTCCACTTTTGTCAGATTTTACAACTTGGAAGTTCCCGCCTTGCAGGCAAAATTACTAGCTGTCTAACGACCAGCTCCCTAAGAAGCTGCATTACTGGGAGTCCCTCACACAACCGGTTCGCCCCTTGTGCTCTCCTTAAATGCTTATACAATTCATGTGCCCGCTCTGCCGGCCTCATACATGCTTATGTATACACTTCATGTGCCCGCTCTGCCGGCCTCATAATACATTCACTCCACGTTAAAAATCCCCCGGTATCACCCTGGGATTCATGAGTGGATTCATAGCGCGCATGGCGTTGACCAGGTGTTCCCGCAGCGTAAGCTAGCTTACGCAATACGAGAGAACCTCTCGTAAGAGAACGAATCGGTTACCTAACGTAACCTCGGTTCTCTCTAGAAAAGGGAACGAGTATTGCGTTCCCGGCCGTGCTTGCGCTACTAGCGTTTCGCTTCACGCTGAAATAAATCAACATATAAGCCTGGGAGAGACTGTTATATACACCATAGCCACGCCCATTCTGGCGGGCCATGACGCAATGAGCGCGCGGGCGCCTCTCATTGGAAGCGGGTTCAGCCCCGCTCTCCCATAGGCTTAAGCAGTTCTCTCTGAGCGAACCAATGACCTGCTAGCTAGCCTGCTCTAGGTCTGCCGCAGAGGAACTGCGTTGTCAATGGATACAAATTATGAAATAATTTTTTGGCTTCAATATCTCAGCAAAGATGAATCTTTCCCGCAGCGTAAGCTAGCTTACGCAATACTCGTTCCCTCTTCTAGAGAGAACCGAGGTTACGTTAGGTAACCGATTCGTTCTGTTGGCTGGGTTCTTTTGGTCCGGACCAAAAGATACATTTAGTCCTGGTTCGCTTAGCATTCACACTGTCATTTTTAACACTAAACCTAAAAATACAACACAAAAAACAGCGTTTATGACATGATATCTTCTTCGGGGTTGATAAAGCATGTTACAGTGGTGAGGGAAAAGCTCCCTGTATTGCGTGTAATCACAACAATAAAGTTTGTCAGGAGTCTATGTCAGCTAAAGAGACAATGTCAAGACAATGTCATAGCAATTACTTGGTTTTGTTTAACTCTGAAAGATGAAATATGGAGTTATTTGCTTTTGCCAAAAAACGACTGTTGGGGTTATCTGCTTTTGCTAAATAACAAACTTTTAATATAAAAAAACTTTCAATGAACTTTAGTTTTGTAATTTACCTGTATTTTTTTTTTAGTTATTATTACTTAATCAAACCAACCCAGCTGCAGTTTGACTGATATTACTTGGAATGCACAATAATAAAAAAAACATGATTTATGAAAATGAACAAGAACGGAGTGATTTGTTTTTGCAAATTAACTCTTCTGTTGTAAATGTCCAAATTTGGGAGAGGGTGTGCAATTTTCACACAGAGTTCATAAAAATGTAACTGGTTGTGTAAACTTGGCACATAATATCTAAATATCGATATAGCCCCGAATCGAATCGCAGAATTTTTTGAGGTATCGGCAAATATCGTATCACTAGCTGAGAGAATCAATATCATATCGTATCGTGATGAACTGTCCGATTTACACACTTTGTAAATGAGCAAAGGCGGCTGTGAAAATAAATCTGCAGTGTTTATCCTTTTGATCTTTCATTAAAAAAAAAATTCTCTAGTTCACGTTGGTTGGACATAATTATTGGCACCATATTATTGCGACGTCCTTTTGGCCAAGATAACAGCTCTGAGTTTTCTCCTTAGTGCCTAATGAGTTTAGAGAACACCTGACAAGAGATCAGAGATCATTCCTACAGAATCTCTCCAAATCCATCAGATTCCCAGCTCCATGTTGGTGCTACTTCTCTTCAGTTCACTCCACTCATTTTCTATAGTGTTCAGGTCAGGGGACTGGGATGGTCATGGCAGAAGCTTCATTTTGTGCTCAGTGACACATTTTTGTGTAGATTTTGATGTTTGTTTTGGATCATTGTCCGGATGGAATATCCAACCACGGCCCATTATAAGATTTCTAGCAGAAGCCATCAGGTTTTGATTTTTTAATCATAAATATATATATATATATATATATATATATATATATATATATATATATATATTTGATAAAAAAATCTTTGGAGAAAAATCATTTATTTCTAGAGCCCGACCGATATGGATTTTTGGGGGCCGATGCCGATACCGATATTAGGGAGTAAAAAAAGCCCGATACCGATATATCGGCCGATATTATTTATGTGTATATTATAATACAGTAGCAATATTATTTATGTGTATTATAGTACAGTATACCAGTCAAAAGTTTGGACACTTTCCTATTGGTGTGTACAAACTTTTGATGGGTACTTTACACAGTAGCTATAAACAGAATAAATATATTTTATAAACACGTTTTGCAATGATCAATCAAATGTGGTGATCAAACACTTGTGTGACACAGATATGTAATGGAGGCAGGGGGAATGATAGAATGAGAATTATACAGCTGAGCTGTAACCAAACTAGTTTCCATTGCATGTTATATTATATTATACTATATTCTAAATACTGTTGCATAATCTTCACTAACGACTTTGTCTTTTAATTTAGTCATAACTTGTATCAATAAATATATAAAAAGTGTCACTGACAAAACCTTATTATCTTCTATTTTTACTCTTAATTCCTCTAATCTCTACCAGTGGAGGAAGAACTCAGATCTTTTTACTAAAGTAAAATTAATAATATCATAATGAAAACGTTTTTAATTACATATGTAGGCCTACAGTACTTTTATACTATTTTAAATAATTAGTAAGCAAAATGTACTAAACGTGAAACTAGGCTACTCTTAATGCAAAATGGCCCTATATAAAGTGTTCTAATTATATACATTTTTGGAATATTGCTTGATGTTGTAACGTAGCGTTATCAGGCAGAATGAGCTTTAACACGGTGTCTACACTGGACGCGGCCGTTATTGCTCGCGTCGCAACAGCTGTTTACCCGAGACAAAGCAGAATCAGTTTTCTGTCGGAGATCGCTCGCGCCACGCATTTTAATCAATGTTTCATCAACCAATTGCCTTAATAAATAAGAAGTAGGCCTAAATATAGCAGACAATATAATCAGGACTTCTCAGCTGCGCGCTTGCAATAGTCACAAGCTCACACAATACATGACAGAGGCTGGTAGCAGAGAAATCAATTCTGTGAATTACACTGCGCAAATCACAAGTGGGCTTCTACCCACCGGATGAAGAAGGGTTGGCTCTCAGTCTCCACAGGCTACATAAAATATTCATTTTATTTTATTTTATTTTTCGTGCTCGCATTTATGAGGAAAAAGAACTGTTACAGACACGACAGTTCAGCACTACGGACGTGAGCGCTCTGAAAGCGGCACTAAAATGTGCTTTGAAACTTTCACATAGACATCAAACAGAAAGCACAAAACCTTTCGTTTCAAAGTGAATTTCGTTTTGTATTAATTGTATCTTAATTTTAATCAATGTTTCATCAACCATTTGCCTGGATTTAATTTATAAGTAGTAAATATAGCAGACGATATAATCTCGACACGGAGGCGCCTGCGGGTGAACTGGAGCTCGTCTCATGAACCGAAACTCAGCGTATAGACCTGAGAATTGAAATATATCTATATTGAAATGTCTACTTTTAAACAGAACAATTCAAAACGAAAGACAGACAGACTCATGTAATCGTATGAAATGTGCATTTCTCTCTGGCACGCGTTCACTGAAGTTCACGAGTCAGCATCGTCAACTTCATCTTTGGCTGACACTGACTGAAAACACTTGTTTATTAATAAACAATTAAAATGTCTCCTTGCTATATTTGTTGTATTCATAATCATTACTTTTGCCAGTTCTTGTGACAGCTTTTAGGTGCTTTATTGGCAGCGCCGCCACCCTTACATGAATCACCGCACCCGCATTTTTTTTTTAATTTTCATTTATCGGCCATTATAAATGCCGATAGTTAGGAAAATGCCTAAAATCGGCCGATAATATCGGCCCGCCGATATATCGGTCGGGCTCTATTTATTTCATAATGTGATTTTCCCCCCACTTTCAATTGTTTTTCTTCAATGAAAGGTTAGAATTTTGTGATTTTTTTTTAATGAAAGATCAAAAGGATAAACAATGCAGATTTATTTTCACAGCCGCCTTTGCTCATATTTTCCAAGGGTGCCAATATTAGTGGAGGTGTAAAGGTCACCAGCTGGAGTGCCCTTGAGAGCCACCAGAGGGCACTCCACATCAGACTATTGTCATTCCCTCACAAACTACATCTCCCATAGTCTCAGCCTCAGACGTCACGCCCACGGAACGTTAGCTAAACGTCTGATGCATATGGTACACTTAACTGGAAACACTTCAGGAATGTCGAAGTCGTCATCTGATTGGTTGAATTTTATCGGATTTCCGGGGGGCGCGAGTGTCGCGTTTATTTTCGGTCCGCCGGGAAACAAAGCGCAGACGTGTGATTGCGGAAGAAAAACTGTTGTGTTTACATGAGTGACAATGAGCATTTATCAAGATCAGCTGAACGTAGGATTCTCAAAAGTATGCGATGTTCACGGCATAGACTCTTTAAGTTTTCTTCTCCTTCTTTGATTTTCTATGCTGACTGACTTGTTGCACGCCGGTCTGTTGTTGAGGGGACATTTCCACGCCCCGAAATGTGACGCTGAACGAAACAAACTGTAATTGGTTGTTTTACATGTCGGTCAAACGGCCTTATGGACGGGCCTTGGCCAAAGAAAGCTGCTATGAATTCCAGACCTTCAGCCGTCAGTCTGAAGGTCTGGCTACGCGAGACTACATCTCCCATAACTCACTGCCCGGACTCTTCATCCATTATCACATTCACCTGTGTCTCATTATCTTGTTTAGCTCACCCCATATAAGCCTGGTTTTCTCATTAATTATCTGCAAAGTCTTGTTTAGTGTCACACTGCAATTCCAAGCATTCTCCTTGTTTTCTTTATCTTGGTCTTTATCTATCTCTGTTTTCGCCTGTGCCCCTTTGACCCTGTTATTGTTTGGACTGATTACCCGCTGTTTATGACCTTTGCCTGTTTTCGACTACGGTTGTGGATTACCCTTTCAATAAAACTGCATTTGGATTCTCAACCTTCGTGTCTCAGAGCAGTATGTGACAGAAGGGCACTGTATATATTACAACGGAACTTACCGAACATCCAAAACAATTCTGTGTACTGGGCTAAATGCACTCATTCTATGTGCGTACATATGATATTTTTACCAGCTGAGAACTCACAAAGAACTTAGAAAATGTGTAAAGGAGTCAAAACAGCGGCAGCAATTCCTCTGTCGCACACAGACGAAGATCTGCTGTAGGACGATGCCTATACAAAACAGTAATGGGCAACATTGTGACTATGATGAAAAAAATGACCATGCTGAAAAATGATGAGAAAATTTGAAAAATGATGAGAAAAATGACCATGACCATGCTATGATGACCATGCTGTCCTTTTGGTTCGTTTAGATGTCTTTGGTCCATTTGCCATTCATACACTATATTGCCAAAAGTAGGGACACCCCTCCAAATCATTGCATTCAGGTGTTCTAATCACTTCCATGGCCACTGTTGTATAAAATCAAGCACCTAGACATGCAGACTGCTTCTACAAACATTTGTGAAAGAATGGGTCGCTTTCAGGAGCTCAGTGAATTTAAGCGTGGTACCGTGATAGGTTGCCACCTGTGTAATAAGTCACAATTGTTGGGAACAAACAGCAAATCAGCCACGAAGTGGTAGGCCACGTAAAATCACAGAGCGGGGTCAGCGCATGCTGAGGCGCACAGTGCGCAGAAGTCGCCAACTTTCTGCAGAGTCAATAGCTACAGACCTTCAAACTTCCAAAGATTAGCTCAAGAATAGTGCGTAGAGAGCTTCATGGAATTGGGTTTCCATGGCCGAGCAGCTGCATCCAACCCTTACATCACCAAGTACAATGCAAAGCGTCGGATGCAGTGGTGTCAAGCACGCCACCACTGGACTCTAGAGTAGTGGAGACGTGTTCTCTGGAGTGACGAATCACGCTTCTCTGTCTGGTAATCCGATGGATGAGTCTGGGTTTGGCGGTTGCCAGAAGAGCGGTACTTGCCTGACTGCATTGTGCCACGGGTAAAATTTGGTGGAGGAGGGATTATGGTGTGGGGTTGTTTTTCAGGGGTTGGGCTTGGCGCCTTAGTTCTAGTGAAAGGAACTACCAAGACATTTTGAACAATTTCATGCTCCCACCTTTGTGTGAACAGTTTGGGGATGGCCCCTTCCTCTTCCAACATGACTGCGCACCAGTGCACAAAGCAAGGTCCATAAAGACATGGATGAGCAAGTTTGGTGTGGAGGAACTTGACTGGCCTGCACAGAGTCCTGACCTCAACCCAGTAGAACACCTTTGGGATGAATAAGAGCAGAGACTGCGAGCCAGGCCTTCTCGCCCAACATCAGTGCCTGACCTCACAAATGCACTTCTAAAAGAATGGTCAAAATTTCCCATAAACACTCCAAGTTCAAGTTCAAGTTCCGTTTATTTCTAAAACACATTTACTACCGGCCGCCGGCCGACCAAAGGGCTGTACAATATTTACAATATACACTCACCTAAAGAAATATTAGGAACACCTGTTCAATTTCTCATTAATGCCATTATCTAATCAACCAATCACATGGCAGTTGCTTCAATGCATTTAGGGGTGTGGTCCTGGTCAAGACAATCTCCTGAACTCCAAACTGAATGTCAGAATGGGAAAGAAAGGTGATTTAAGCAATTTTGAGCGTGGCATGGTTGTTGGTGCCAGACGGGCCGGTCTGAGTATTTCACAATCTGCTCAGTTACTGGGATTTTCACGCACAAACATTTCTAGGGTTTACAAAGAATGGTGTGAAAAGGGAAAAACATCCAGTATGCGGCAGTCCTGTGGGCGAAAATGCCTTGTTGATGCTAGAGGTCAGAGGAGAATGGCCCGACTGATTCAAGCTGATAGAAGAGCAACTTTGACTGAAATAACCAATCGTTACAACCGAGGTATGCAGCAAAGCATTTGTGAAGCCACAACACGCACAACCTTGAGGCGGATGGGCTACAACAGCAGAAGACCCCACCGGGTACCACTTATCTCCACTACAAATAGGAAAAAGAGGCTACAATTTGCAAGAGCTCACCAAAATTGGACAGTTGAAGACTGGAAAAATGTTGCCTGGTCTGATGAGTCTCGATTTCTGTTGAGACATTCAGATGGTAGAGTCAGAATTTGGCGTAAACAGAATGAGAACATGGATCCATCATGCCTTGTTACCACTGTGCAGGCTGGTGGTGGTGGTGTAATGGTGTGGGGGATGTTTTCTTGGCATACTTTAGGCCCCTTAGTGCCAATTGGGCATCGTTTAAATGCCATGGCCTACCTGAGCATTGTTTCTGACCATGTCCATCCCTTTATGGCCACCATGTACCCATCCTCTGATGGCTACTTCCAGCAGGATAATGCACCATGTCACAAAGCTCGAATCATTTCAAATTGGTTTCTTGAACATGACAATGAGTTCACTGTACTAAAAGGGCCCCACAGTCACCAGATCTCAACCCAATAGAGCATCTTTGGGATGTGGTGGAACGGGAGCTTCGTGCCCTGGATGTGCATCCCCCAAATCTCCATCAACTGCAAGATGCTATCCTATCAATATGGGCCAACATTTCTAAAGAATGCTTTCAGCACCTTGTTGAATCAATGCCACGTAGAATTAAGGCAGTTCTGAAGGCGAAAGGGGGTCAAACACAGTATTAGTATGGTGTTCCTAATAATCCTTTAGGTGAGTGTAGATATACAATAAAGAACTATCAATAATCACTTAGAAACATTAAAAACAGGATAAATTACATGTTAAAAGCCGAGATAAACAGACTAGTTTTGAGGGCAGTTTTGAACTCAGATAAAGTGGAAGCCGTTTTAATTTGGGTCGGGAGATTATTCTACAAAGTGGGGCCAGCCACTTCAAAGGCTCTATTTCCCCTTTTTTTCAAGCGGGTTCTGGGAATGTGAAGGAGGAGTTTGTTTCCCGATCTAAGTCCTCGCTTAGGAGTGTACGGGTGAAGTGAGTCCATCAGATAAGATGGTGCAAGATTATTTAAAGACATGTAGACCAGTAATAGAATTTTATATTCAATTCTATACTGAACAGGTAACCAATGTAGAGATCTCAGAAGGGGTGTAACATGATCAAATTTTTTACATCCCTTCAGGAATCTAGCTGCTGCATTTTGAACAACTTGTAGATGGTAAATTTGAGTCTTTGAAGCACCATAATATAGAGAGTTGCAGTAATCCAGCCGAGATGTAATAAAGGCATGGATAGCAACCTCTAAAGAGGCGTTAGAAAAAAAAACTAGAGCCCACTACAGAGGCAATTTGCCTGTCAAATTTCAAGCCGTTGTCGATTTCCACACCCAGATTTCGCACTTGGGATGAAATGGCAAGATTTAAGAACCCAAGATTAGATAGGTTTTGTGTTCTAGTTTCAGAGGAGCCAAAGACAATAACTTCTGATTTATCTAAGTTTAGGAAAAAAAATGTTTTTGAGAGCCATGATTTTACGTCATCCAGACACGCTGATAAACTATTGAGAACATGCTTTTTTTCCGTGGTCAAAGGCAGATAGATTTGCATATCATTAGCGTAACAGTGGAAAGAAACATTGTGTTTCCTAAAGATGGACCCCAAGGGAAGTAAATAGAGAGAAAAAAGAGTCGGTGCAAGAACAGACCCCGGAGGTACACCACAGGTTAACTTGCGTAAAGAGGAAGTGAAATTTCCTATTTTAACTGAGAAAGTTCTGTTTGTTAGGAAAGATTTGAACCAATTTAAAACCCACATAGGACTCCAGACCCACATAGGACTCCAAGCGAGAGATGAGAATTGCATGATCAACAGTATCAAAAGCTGAAGACAGGTCCAACATAACTAAAATGACATAATCACCAGAATCAGTAGCCATTAGGATATCATTAAGAACTCTTACAAGGGCAGTTTTAGTACTATGCAGGGATTTAAAGCCTGATTGAAACGTCTCATAGATGTGGTTATTGGTTAAAAACGACTGAAGTTGTAAGGAGACAATTTTTTCCATCACTTTAGAGATGAATGGTAGAACAGAAACAGGCCGAAAATTTGCTAAATTAGAAGCATCCAGTGAATATTTCTTTAGCACAGGGGTGACAGTGGCCATTTTTAAACTCTCAGGGATGAACCCTGATTGCAGACATTTATTGAGTAGAGATACAAGCCCTGGTCCTACAATATCAATTAATTGCTTCAAGTAGCGGGGGTGTATAATATCATGGGGGCGGCTTGGTGAGGTTTTTAGCTTTAAAGGGACACTTCACCCATTTGCATTAAGCTTTGTATCTTTAGAAACCCAGTCATATTTTTGAATGGTCATGGTTTATTTCCTTATTTTCCCCTGAGATGGGAGAAATAATGATTTAAGTGTTCCACTTCCTGCTTTTTATGACGTAAAAATCGCCATTTTGCGTCATAAAAAGCAGGAAGTCCCATTTCTTTGTATAAGGGTTGAGACTACAAACACTAGCTTATCATTTATCCAGGGTGTGGGACCCACTCACGCTACAGACCTATTACAGATCAGTGGGTGGGACTTCACTTGCAGATACTGAAATCAATATCCGCCATCTTGTTTGGAAGCTAAGCTAACAAGCGCTGTGGGGATAGGAAGTAATGACAATGACGGAAGAAACTAAACATAATATGGAAGAAGAGGATTTTGAAATTCTGCTGCTCGAATCCGATGTTCGTGGCTATCTTTACGAGCCGTAATATAGTGAAGAGCAGCTGCAGAGAATTTCAACGATGGCAATTTCTCCTGGACGAAATCTCTGAATCAGACGAGCACACGGACGTTTGTGTTGTGATGTGAACCATCCTAGTGTCGCACCACATATGTTCTGACTGAACATCCCGGTATCATGCAATAATTCACCATATATAAAGAAATACAAACGAGGAGTAATTCACTAATGAGTTTGCCAACTAACTAGAAATTTTGTGTGAAATGAATTTCAAACTCTGGTGGCAGCTAGCCTTGTAGACGGAAGAGTGATTTCTCTTATGTTTGTGCTGTTCTGGATTAGTGGGAGTGGCTCGCGGAGCTGTGCAATATGGTGCATTGTGGGAGTTGTTGTCTTACATACAAATGTGCCCTAAAGTTATTTTCTGTCTTTTCTCGGTCAAGAGGGCACCAAATTCAAAATTTCTTTTACATTTCGACTACATATATGACCCACTTTCAATAAAGATTAATGTTGAAATGGGTGAAATGCTCCTTTAAGATTACCTCTTTTAAGGATTGCAGGGAGTTAGAATTAAAAGTAGTCCAAGAGGCCGATGGACTCATTAACATCATCATTTCATCATTGGTCACTTGTATTTGAGCTCTCAGATTAGTAATTTTGGCCCCAAAATTATTCAAGAAGTCTTCACATAATGCACTAGTAGGATTATGGATGGTCTGTACAGAAGGATTTAGTACCGAATTTATAACCGAAAAAAGAACTCTAGGAGTTTGATGATGTTTCTTGATCAAGTTCAAGAAAAGTTCAAGATCAAGAAAAATAGAGAGACTTGGCTTTCTTAACAGCACTCTGGTATATCGATAAACAGTTTTTAAATATATTAAACGCTATTTGCAGTTTGTCTTTCTTCCATGTTTTTTCTGCTTTCCTACATGATTGTCTCAGGGAACGAATGTCTTGATCTATCCAAGATTAGTAGTGTTTACTCCCACCGGGCCAGATCGAATAGTAATCCGTGAATCCGAATCCTGTAGCAGTCAAGCCAAAGGATCGGGAAGAGCAGGGGAATCAGTCTGAGTATATATAAGCCAACGAGATGACGGGACCGGCGGATGCCGAACCGCGAAACGGACCAGATCCTCAATCCGTGGCCGAGACGTAGAGTTGAGTGAAAAACTAGCTCGCAGGTGGGTCTTTAATCTGATCATTTTTCCGCTGCGTTTCCCACGTCTTCTCCGACGTTTCCTCGGGATAACATCCAGTGGCCAGCGGCGAAGAAGATCTGGAATGTCTCTTAAAGTGCTCCTGTATTGTCTGCGAAATGTCCTAATTTCGCATCAAAAATATCCACGCAATGACTGCGAATATCCAGGAGTGTCTGACGATCGTAAACGAGAGACTCAGCATAGTTAAAGGGTATGAGAGCACATAAAAACAGCCAAATATAGGGCGTTATAAGGAGCGATAGACGGCATGACACTCTCACAGGCGCCATCTTAATCAACTCTCCTAAACCTTGTGGAAAGCCTTCACAGAAGAGTTGAAGCTGTTCTATCTGCCAACTCCATATTAAACTCTACGGATTAAGAATGGGATGTCATTAAAGTTCATGTGCATGTAAAGGCAGATGTCCCAAAACTTTTGCCAATATAGTGTTTTTCAGTCGATATTTTCAGGGGTCTCGGTCCGCTTGTTTGGTGCGCACCAGTGTTCGGATGGCAGCGTTCACACTTAATCAAATGAACCGCACCAACAAAGCAATCGCACCAGGTTTTTTTTTTTATTGAACCAAACCTGCCTATGAACACACCATAAACATAAAGGTTAAACCAAAGCCTGGACAAGTAAGAGCTATAAATGTATCCCAACTGTCTAGTGTAAAATAACAGCATTACACATATTTAACATTCAGATATTCAAAGTAGTCACATTTTCATACAATTTGAATGATCTCAAATGTGATTTTTTTTTTTACTGTGTTGGTGTGACAATTTATAAAAGAAAATTTACATGATCAGAGTTATTTTAAAGTTACTCAGCAGGACATTGTGGATGAATATAGAGCCTCAGCTGACAAGCCCATTGACCCAGGTCACAAATCCTGACAAATATAAGAGCTTGAAGGACCCTAATTGATTTTAGAGGTGGGAAAACAAAGATTTAATTGACACTATCCCTGACATCACCAATGGTAAACAGCTTCTTATTTCAATGTTTGCACACAACACTTGGTTAATGTAAGTTTAAGATGATCGAGGCCCAGATCTGTTAGCAAAACATGTGTTTAATACAAAATACAATGAAAATTGAACACAATTTTTCTGATCAGTTTGACATTTTCAACCACTGTAGATACTCTATCTGTCCAACTATTTGCTTGCATCCAAATGTCCTCCACTGTGACTTAGGACATGGTTTTTCATATACGTACATTGAGTACATGAACGTTCCAGATGAACCATCAATAAACAATCCATTAAGAAACTACAACCAGTCCAGTACTTATCATCTGAATCATTTTTTATGAGTCAATGAAGTATATGAGTGTACATGACAAAGAAATCTACTCTTTGTATTCATGCTGGTTTTACATGGTTTTTAAAAAATGTTAAAAAAAAAGTTTAAATTTAAGGTTTTAACTTGAATAAAATGCCATGTGGTGTGAAACCATCAAGCAAAAAGTAATACACATTTTCCTCAAACTCTAAATACATGTGAGTGCACATATCTTAATTGTATTCAAAAAGGTTTTAAATGTATTTTTCAAGGTAAAAACCTTTGACCTTTTAATTTTTCAGAAAAAAAAGTTATCTTTTAAATAATAATAAAGGATTATGCCATACTTAAGGTTATCTTTTCAAGAGTTTCATTCTTTTATTGAGGCTTTTATCTTCATTATGATTTCAGGAATTTGTATCACCTTGACATAAATTAATAGAAATGACAAAGAGTGTCATGTCAATGTCATTGACAATTATATAGATAACATATCCAATCTGAAGATATGCACTAACAGTGTTCAAGTCTGCTAAATAAGTGTCAAAAATTATTCCTATTGCTTTTGAAGCAATAGTATGACACAAAAAGATATATTTTTGTATACCACTCCATTAAAGCCTTAAGACGTTGCATTAATCAGAGGAACACACTGAAAAAGTGTTGCTGACTATTGTCTTTATCACAGTAATTTCCCCCTTTTAAAGCACTCTATAAATGTCAGAATAACATTTCAAGTGGCAACTTGCCAGGTTGTAGAATCTCCACAGGCTGTCCTTCCTAGTACAGGTTTGACTGAATGGCATGGCTGTAAAATGGCTTTTTACACATGAACACAAATTTATTTAAGAACGCAAGAAGAAAGCATTAAAAAGGAGGAAGTTTAAAGCATGAATGAGCTAAAAAAAATACTATCAAAGCACTGGCACATTTATTGTGTTGGCTGGAACTTTAGAGAATGACTGTGCCCTTAAAGCAAGACAGAGCAAACAACTGTGAAATGAACTGAGATGGATTTGTGTGAAACTTCTCAGAGTTCTAGGGTCGCTTGGGAGTGACTCTACACACACAGAAGATTGATGAGAGTGTGCAAGAATGGTATTAGTGAGACGACACTCAGCAAAGTTCTACCAAGGTGACACATGAGGGAAGCCGGAGTGGGAGAAGGTGAAGAGTGCAGGTTAGGCTCCAGGCTAAAGGAGAGATCACAGAGATCACTCTCAGATCTCCTTACAGGCCAAAGATCAAAGCCACAGCTGGGCTTTCAACCGGAAAATTCATCAAAAGTCTATTTGCCCAAAGTGCAAGCTCAGATATGTACTGACATGCTAAAATGCATAGTTAATGAATGAAAACAAAACTTTCAAATTATAAAACTGAATATTGTTTGGCTGTTTTAGGACCACTGTTTATTTGCCAAATTTATGCTGCTAAGGCCCCGTCCACACTACTGCGTTTTCGTTTAAAAACGGAGACCTTTTGCTACGTTTGCACCTCCCGTCCACACTAAAACGGCAAAAACGGAGACCCAAAACGGAGAAGTTTAGAAACGCTGCCGATCCGTTTTTCGTTTTGAATCTCCGGAGGGCGTTTTAGTGTAGACGGGTCAAAACGGACGACTTTAGAAACGATGACGTAGTAGAGGCTCACGCTCGGCTCTATGATTGGGTGCCATCAGTCATGGCGTACATCTTTTCTAGCAGCTGTTGTACAAGTAAATTCTGCATTTTACAACACTATAACTGCCTACATGTGCCGGAGTCAAGCTATTATTCGAGCGATCTGTGACAATTCCCGTGTGCAGCGGCGGCGTTGACCGTACATGGAGCGTCGGTTTGGGGTTAACCCAGAGCATGGTGGGATAATTTTATCAATGAAGTTGTGTTTACACCGGCACGCGCATGCCCAGTGTTGGTGAATGGTCACGTGATCCGCGTTTTCAGTCGTTTTAATGTGGACGGAGATCAATTCTAATACGCAGCTAAAACGCTGGTGTGGACGGAGATCGTATTCGTTTTAATTATCCGTTTCTAAACTAAAACGCAGTAGTGTGGATGGGGCTTAAGTGTCATCAATATCAAACTGTCAATCCAACAGTTGGATGAAATGTTCTGGCGAATTAATGCTACCAAACTATATTTGCATAATTTTAAGGGTAGGTTTAGGGCAGAGGAAGGTATGGACGTTAATAAAGCCTCAAAGCACATGAATATGATGCTGGTAGCACAATCTGATAGTCAGCATTTTTTGCTATCGAATTGTGCTACCTACTCTTTTAATGGGAGGAGTGAAAGAAGTAAACATAAAAGAAGTAATAGGTTAATTGATTCACTTCATTTCACTGTAATTGTGTAATTTAAAGTGTGACCCTGTGTAATTTAACTATATTATAACCTGAACCCTAAATTATAAATATGTATATTAAAGTCAAAATGGAAGTCAACCACAGAAAATGTGACAGCAAAATTTCTCAACATGATGTGAGATTTGTGTATATGGCCATAAACTAAACCCAAATAAATTTTCTTCCACAAAGGTAGTGTCATTTAAAAATTCACGTCACATGAATATATGGATATTTACGGTATAATGGGGTTATTTGTTTAAAAAAGAAATAAAATAAAAACATTAACAAAACTGTTCAACCCTAACCCTAACCCTATTAACATAAATGACAGATAATATTTTTAATACCACAGAAAGAGACATTAAAAATGAATATCTACTAATTCAAATTTGACTACCTTTTTATTCATCTCTCTGACTAATGTTTTTTCAGTTTTTGCTATCCTTAAAATCATTAAAAATTGCAGCTAAGGTCGGAGCCATAGCCATGTGGGCAAGTGCTCTGACATATGGTGCGGTTGCACTTCGGGCGACCCGAATACGAGTCCTAAGCTTGAAGTCCTTTTAAACAATTATAATGACAGCGTGTTCGTTCATTGGCCAGAGAAGAACTGGCCCCCCGAATGAGCCTGGTTTCTCCCAAGGTTTTTTCTCCATTCTGTCACCTGATGGAGTTTGGGTTCCTTGCCACTGTCACAGTGTCACCACTTGCTTGCTCAGTTGGGGAGACTTAATATTCAACAATATTATTGATTTGACTGCACTGACACTATTGGATGAGAACTGAACTGAGCTGGATGATGACATCCCTGTTTTTCTGCAGAACTGCTTTATAGATGCAATTAACAAATTTGATCATTTTTACACTTTACAACAGAACTGAATCAACACTGAACTGACTTCAGCTGAACAATGACACTATTTTCTTTTAGAGCTGCAGTATAGAGTAGACGAAACGAACTCTGCTAGCATCATTGAATCATTTTCCTGTTATCACTGTAAAGCTGCTTTGAAAC
The DNA here is from genome assembly GCF_029890125.1 of Rhinichthys klamathensis goyatoka. Lineage (NCBI taxonomy): Eukaryota > Metazoa > Chordata > Actinopteri > Cypriniformes > Leuciscidae > Rhinichthys > Rhinichthys klamathensis. The sequence continues at coordinate 4,515,509 of NW_026606840.1, forward strand.
AATCTGTATTGTATAAAGTGCTATATAAATAAAGGAGACTTGACAATGTGTAAGTGAAAACTTTTGCACAAAGCTGCAGCCACCTCACTAGTTGTCAATGTAAGTCCAAGACGACTGTCATATCACAATGCACAAAAAAATAGCATTACTGAGTGCACCTAATGTTTTTTATGCACCTAATTTAAAAACTAGTGTAGAAGTCAACTGAGCAGTTTAACATGCATGGAAATTTGCGCATCTGTACTTGCGCCAGGTTTGGTGTTGAAGGCAGAAGTGATAGATTTACAATGAGGTGTTAAAGGTGAACCTGCACAGGCATTACAGTCAGTCCCAAACACCACATCAGCCAAATATGCAGTAAAACACCACAGAGAGCACAACTCAACATGACTTACTGCTGACCTCTCCCACACAGACATGCACAAAATGATTTACTCTCTTTGGATGATCAGGTGTTATCAACACACCTGATGACACATCTAACAAACCTTTACCCCTCGGGACCTGGGGAACAACGAGCAAGTGGAGACACACAGAAGGTCAATGACACAATTTAATTTTTTTTTTATTCTGGTATTTTGTTTTCCCTGGTATCTTGTTATTACATTAACATTATTATATTTCAATTTATTTTATTAAGCAAGGATGTCTTGACATGAGATACAGTGCTTATTTGAGACATTACTCATTATATTTGATCCGATTCTGTGAAAAGCACCAAACAAACGGTTAAGATTGGAGTAAAATGATCGCAGACATTGTAAAATAAGCTTCTCCTGCTCTTTCTAATGTTGGGATCCTTCTGAATGTGCAGAGCGGCAGGTGCTACACAGCCATGAACATTTAACTGCGTTTAACTCCTATTGTTAGTTCGTCTGCTGTTTATCCTGCTTCCACTACAGCTTGGACTCACTGTTTAGGCAGGCATTTGTAGGAAACAAAAACTTTTTTGTACATTTGGGTAGATGCTGAAACATACAATATGGACACAATAGACATTCTAACAACATCTAAAATGTAAGCAGTAGTATTTAGATAAATGTAAAATATTTACGAATCCTTTTATATCATACAAATATATTTATATAGTTACATAAATATATTGTATTTTTAGATTCCTTAATCCTATCCTGTAAACCTAAACATACCCAATTTTCAACAACATAAAAACCAAAACAACAGGCGAAACAGTATAAAGAAATGCAACAGACAAACAAAATCAGAATAATTTATTCAAAAATTGGAAAAAAACTATTTTCGATATCACTAATGTAAACCTTTGTCATAATAACCCTTCTTGAGGTGGCAAATTTAGAATTGTTAATAGGTGTGGGATTTAAAAGTTTTTAGTAATTACTGAAGAAACGAAGATGAGACTTAGCCTTGGCTATAATATGATACCGACATGGGATTACTTCGGGAAGATAATCTATGTTCACTGTATCTGTCCCTACCGAAATAAACTATAAAAAAAAAATGTTTAAAAAAAATGAAGATCATTGAATAAAGACTTGAAATGGATCTGCTCCTCACACAACATAATCATACAGATTCTAAAGATTTGTAATTACATTGATCATAAATGCAATATAATCAACCGATTAATTCCATTAATTAAACATTCATAGATTAAATAAGGATCCGTAAACATTTCTACATCTGTAAGGTTGTTTTTAAGTAAATGATTTACGTTTAGATGCTGTCAACACATCAATATTGCACTTTTTTTAGTGGCAAACGCAAGTAAATAAGTATATGTGATCAAAGCACATTTCATTTTCATTGGAATTGACTTCCTTAACTCAAAAGATAAAGTCAAATGGATTCCTCATGATTTATGGAACAGGTACAACAAGAATGAAACCATAACACTCTTGGACTGTCAACAACAAAAAAACTTTAGTCTGAAAAGTTGACGACTTAGCCAGGCTGTCCACACATCTCTACATGATGCCGATTTGCTGATCCATTGGCTATTTCCCTTCATTCTCTTCAGCACTCCTCCCTTTCCTCCTATTGAAGACAAGGCTTATAGGGCTCGCCACAGAGTTCCCTTTCCTGTCCCCCAGCCTTCCTTCCCATCTGCACCAAAAGCAGACCTGCCACCACAATCCATGTGTATACACGACCTTCAGGGACATTGTACTATCACGGTCCTTGAATGTTTCCGCCCTGTGATCTATGGACAGTTTACCATATTCCATTACTGTCAGATGCTAAAAACGGAACATGTTTAAAGAAGGATTCTCACTTTTCAACAAATGATTGCTGTTCTGCAGACGCATCAAGAGTGTGGTTACCAAAAGGCTCTAAGTGGTTAGTGTTTTGCGAAATCTAAAACCTCACGGTCTCTGGGCGACCTCCAAGTAATACAAAGACATCAGAGGTAGCCATCCTAATTTACCCAGAGTAAATCTTCAACCCAATTCATCCTGACATCCAGAAGAAAATATGGGGCTTTGAGTTACACACATCTCGAATTTCTAATAATTTAGAAGAAATAATTGCAGGCTATGTTTTTCACACTTTGTAGAAACTGTTCTTACTTCGTTTATGTCGGAAAAATGCACAGTTAAATTCTCAAAAGTTGAAATGCATGTGTCTTTATCACTATTTTTAAGATGCAGAACAACACCATTAAAAAAGCACTTTTATCGCTTAGCTGCTATTAACTTTTCCTTTACTATATCGCTTATATCTTTTTCGTATGCAGCATTTTTACAAAATACATCTAAATATGTTCCATCTTCGAATGTAAAAACACCCAGGCTGCTTACTTCAAAAGCTTTGATATAAGCTTGAGTCAAACTTCATGTCTGCAATTAAGTTTTACCAGACAGTGTTTAAAGATCTGAAAAAAAGTTTCCTTACATAAGTCGAGTTAATGTCAAATGTATCAGCACAAACATTCTCCCCACCACTCACACAAACAGTTATGAACTCTACTTGACACTACTTGTTTGCCATGCTTGTGATAATCACACACCTGAGGGGACCTGTGCCATGTCAAGACATTTTAGCACTAATGGAAACTTTTATAACTGTCTAGATGGCAGTGTTTGCTGGCAGGGGTGATGTCTGGGTTATACATCTAAGGAAATACATTTTTACTTTTGAGAAAATGCTTTTGAGTCTTCTCTTTTGTTGGGTCTGTTTCACTGCATGGGAGGAAGAAAAACAACTCAAGAATAGAATATCTATAAACCTGTCAACAATTAGTTTATTGAAGAGCAGGATCTTCATGTTTAATGCCAGCAAGGAAATCATTTCTTATTTAAGTTACAGTATATAGGGGTTGTAAAAGGGGTCGGTTGCTTAATCTAAGAACTTGAATTGAGAAAATACCAACAGATTGTAAAGCCTCATTTGTGTACATAATCTTATAATATAGTTATAGACCAATAATATAGACCTCATGTTTGTGTGCATTTTTGCAACCTGACAAGCCAAAAAAAAGTGTAATCACTAACTATAGAAAGTTAATTAAAGAATGTTAAATGGTTAAGAGACCTGTCTATTTGGCTGTCAATCAATATGAGGGATGATAATCAACAATAATCCTTTCACATGACAATAACTGCTTGCAATATTTACTACATCAGTTGTTACAAAAAATGCTATCTTCACAAAATCAACAAAGAAAAACTTTTTTTTTTTTTTTCAACGTGAGTTTTTTGTAGCGATGCAATAGCTCTATTTTTTGGTTCCTCAAAGAACCTTCAAGTGAAGAGTTCTAAAAAGAACCATTTTTTTCTTAGTATGAAGCACATTTTAATAATCTGAAGAAGCTTTTTTCATAACAAATAACCTTTTGTGCAGTGGAAAGGTTCCGTGAATGTTAACGGTTCTTAAAAGGAACCATCAATGCCAATAGAGAACCTTTCTTTTAAAAAGAGTAACTTTATATAATAATACTTTTTTAGGATTTTTTCAAAATCTAGTAAATAAATGGATGAATTTAAGGGCTTTTCAGGTAATAAAATCAGACCACAAACTGAAAAAGAACCAGAGTGAATGCTTCTTTTAAACTAAATACACGGTCCAAACCATTGTAAACATTCAAAATGATGAATCAATCATTTTATCAGTTGGAATGAAGATTAGCCCGCCCCATTCAAGTCAAAAAGTCTAAACTCATATCTGCAAATATTAGACATATCACCACATTCCAAAACAAAAGGTTCAGTACCAGGCGGTGGAATGAGAAGAATTCCCCTTTGAGCCGAGTGCAGTAATATGGTTTGTTTTACGTTTGCATTATGTGTAACTGGAGGCCCAATCCCTCACAGTCTCACCCTTGAAAATATATTTTGTTAACACAGCCTTGGAGATGTACAAAGAGTCCAGAAAACTTCAGGTGGAATATATACTAACGTTCATGGCATGTCGTAATTACCATAACGATTCTGAACTGTAAGAAGCCGTCACGTGCTTGAGGAATGTGTAATTACAACGTGTAAACTCGTAATTTTCTGAGAGCTACGGCTACAGATTTAAGGTGTGTTCAACTTGAAGCAGCGCTGTACAGACCCGATCGGTGCAAGACAGGATTTCTCAAATCCGGTCCGAAAAAGGGCAACTGCCCTATACAGAGTTTAGTTCCATCATCATTAAACCTAAATTACAATTGAGTACGGCCCTGTTTACACCTGGTATCAAGATGAATTTGAGCTGATCGGATCCCAAGTGGACGACGCAAAATACAGGTGTAAACGTGGTCTAAAAATTTTTGAGCTTGTCCACTTTCGACCACTTCCAGAGGTGGTCGAAAACGCATTCGACTGGATTGCTTTCGTAGTGTAGATGATGTGGTCGAACAGCCGCAAAAGACAGCCTACTCTCCGTTTACTGACTTAATTATGGGAAGCGTGCTAGCCAGAAGGGATTTAAACTTTGTGCTTGGTACGTTTTTCGTCTCAAGACAACATTGTTCTCTCACCATTCCTGATTTCTAACACACACTCACAGTCACAGGCATTCGACGTCGTCTTGCAGCTATCAGAGCAGAAACGAAAGCTGATGCTCTCTGTGAGTTTTTCTGTCGTCTCTGTGGGCGTTCATATATAAATTTCCGCGAGCATATTTTGTCCATTAGATCGAAAGATCTGAAAAAACACATACATTTACCTGCGTACAGACCCTCCCCTCAAAGAAATCGGGACAGAAGTGGTTGAAAGTGGACAAAAGAGACAGATTAAAACACCAGGTCTAAACTGGTGTGTGTCTCCCTCGTCTACTTGTGATCCGATTGACCAAAACACATCTTAATACCAGGTGTAAACGGCTTAAATCTATTTGTTTTGCCAAGAAGTTTGGGGCAATTTTGGGAGAATAGGAAGATTCCACAGAGATAAAGCACAACTTTTCGTACTTCATCTCTGAATGATGGACAATCCAGTGTAAAGTTTTAACTTTAAACCTTTTTCTCCTTCAAGTATACGTCAAGATTTATGGGAGTGTTAAAGCAAAGAATGGGTGAACCCTTCAGAACAAGGGGTTTGAAAGTAATAGCAACAAGTGTCCTTGTTCATGTTGTTTATGCAACAAGAAAATCCTCATCAAATGTGTTTTAGCATGGGAAGGCATTATTAGATTTAATGTATATTAGGTCATTGACCTCATTCAAAGTTGCTTTAAAGACTTTATAAAGCCTAGTTTTACAATAAATCTCACTGTAAATTCCAGCTGTCAAATTTATTTGTCCAAGATTTAAAAAAGGAGAGTTTTTCTGACATGACAATGATTAAAGGATACGTAAATCTATGTACGCAACTGGTTCTAGGAAACTGGCAGCTGTCAACTAACTGGCAACTTTTCCCACACAAAATACCTCTACATATTTTAAGCATTACCAGGTTACTGCATAATTTATAATTCCTTATTGTATGTGTCATTGAATAATATAATGTTAATATGCCAGCCTATTTCAGCTATTTAAAGTTGATCAAAGTGGCCTCATTTATACTCCATTGTATAACTTAAACACAGAGCACAGCATAACTGACAAAGAGACAACATACCAGAAGGTCCCTACAATAATACTATATGAACATAACAAAATGCAACACAAAACACACTAATGTACATTATTTTAATAACATTTTTTTAAAATGTGATGATCCACTTAAGGATTTCTGGGAAAGTATTGATTACTTTTTACTTATATAAAAGTATTTATATAAAATAAATATAATAAATAAATATAAATATATAATATAATATTAAATATAAAATATAACTATAAAATAAGCCTTATTGAATATAACTTTTCTTCATAAATTATATGGTATTTCATACTTTAACTTCTAAACCAATTTTACAGTAAAATGCATTGTCTTTTAAATAATACCATTTGATCATACCTAATCATTTTTACATTCTTCTTATGTAGATCATTTAAGCAGATAAATAAACAAACCTCACATGACAGAAGTGGATGGTGGGGAGTCTCAATACACACTGCAATGTGAATTTGCAAGTGCACCTTAATGGCATGTTCAATTTGGAGATGAATATAGGATACTTCTCAAACATTTGCAACATATACTGTGTTGAAATACTTTACTGCAAAACACTTGTACTAGGTTCGCATTCATAATTTCTCACAAAAAAAAAACAAAAAAAAACTTGTCTGCTTCCTTCCCCCTGGCTGTGCAGCAAGGTCCCCGAGTGTGATGCCATTTGGTCAGGCTTACCTATGCACTTGATCTCGAAGCCCCGCGGTGGTTTGAGGCCCCTCCGTGTCCATCCTTCCCTCAAGACCTCCAAATGATCCTCCTTGCCTTGAATGAGCAGAACATGTTCATCTATCCAGCCCAAGAAGAAGGTCTCGGATATGGCGTCTGTGACTTTCTTATTCCAGAAGTGCTGCATGTTCTCCGCTTTGAAGTCGGCGAATATCTCATAGCCGGTGTGATGGTGCTGAAGTTTCTCCGTGACCGCGGCGGCTGCTTCATCTTCCGTGCCGACCCGTGACAGCACTATGGCCAAGGAATGGGGCGCTATCTGCAGGAACTTCTCCATTCTCCGGCGTGTTTCACACACAGGCCACGGCGTGGATTGCAACCCTGTCCGATGCTGTCCGGCACTCACACGGGGTTTTATTGCGCACCTTATTGAATTTCCAAAACGAACACATTGCACCGTATTTCAGTTTATTTCCAGGAGCCGAAGCGCTGCGCGTGACGGCGGAGGGTCCGCCAGCATGATACGCGCGAGAGACGCAAATGTCATTTATTCATCAAACAAACGCTTGCAACGCCGCTTTCCGTACGGTGCGCCCATAGCCCGATGCCAGCAGTCCTTTGGGCAATATTAAACCAGGCACTGCACTGATGGGCAAAGCAGCTGAGCTGAATGATCAATGGGACTGTCTGTACTAATAGGTCTCAACCTGCCTCTTTCCACACCTCTCCCGCGACATTCTGCGCATTCGGCCGAAAGCAAGCGAGACCGATTCCTCCACCATCGAGGCCTCTTGAGCGGCGGGTCGATCGATCACTGCATTCATCGGTGATGTTTGCTGGCCATAGAGAGCAGGAGATGACTTCATTCCTTCTTATTCATGTCTTCATTTGGTGCACTCTGAGGTTGCCTCCCAGTCACTATTTGGGGCGTTCATATAGACCAGGCTTTCTGGTGTCACGCTCGCAGGCGTTAACTCGTCTCGGAGGCGTCGGGCTCTTGTCCCTGACGCCGTGCGCTTGGTGTCTGTCCGGTGCGACGGATTAGATTGGACGTGTCGACAGAGAGCGCGCGGCGCGGATCACCAGATGTTTTCCTGACTCCACCTACAGGCGGCCTTCAAAACATCGCGAGTGTAGTGCACGAGCCTCGCAACAGGTGGACATGGGAAGAGCAGAACGAGAGCTGGGGGTCACAGATTACCTCAATAAACTTTTAACACTTTACAAGAAAGAAAAATGATTGGGTGGACTTGAAAGAGTCCATGAGAGAGCCTGTTTGTGTTCTTTGTTTGTTTGTTTGTTTGTTTGTTTGTTTGTTTGTGTGTGTGCGCGCGTGTAGGCCTATGCGTTTTCTTCAAATCCGGCTCCTTCCTTGTTTTCGGTGCCTTTATCTAGTTCTGAATACAGGCTAAGGCATAATGTTACATTTCAACTGATTATAATTATGGGCTGATTACAATGCTCTGGGTCCAAAGCAAAAATATTAAAATAGGCTATCCCAATTTAAATCGCTTTGATTTAGGACTATATTGGACTATGATGGGTTTTTGATTAAACACAAAGACTTTTTTTTTTTTTTTCGCTGCCTAAAAAGGCACTGAAGTGTAGAAATGCCCCAATCACAACTAAGTGGTGATACATATTTTTTTCAGATATTAGCACATTAATTAACCCAGTCATAACAGTCATCTTTATAATGAATTCCTTTTTATAGCTAGCTGGAATGTATAATTAAATTCTTAACTTTATCGATAGGCCTAATTGAAAAACTAAAAAAAAACTCTGTAAGTTTTGTAGCTACTTCTTCAACATCATCATTAGTTCTTAATTTTTGTACAAAAAGAGCTTTCCATAGTTTTAGTTTTATTTTATCTTATTTATGACATTTTGTACTTTAGAATATTTTTATTCATGTAGGCCTATTTAAAAAAAAAAGTATTGATTTATTTTTTCTGATTTATTTTCTTCTTTTCTTCTTTGGTAGGCAGTTTGAGTTTGTGGACTGTTATCTGAAAAGAATTTGGCTTTGTTTGCATTTGTGTGAGCTTCTTTTCTCTAAGGCCTTGATCAATTATCTTGAACACAGAGCAAGGGCACCCAAGCATTGGTGTCAGCTTTCGGTTCCCAAGTTCCCAGGTTGTTTCCTCTAGTTTAGTTATTTGAGTATATCACTAGAACGAACAAGACTGAATCTCTTAAAATCCTGACCCAGGGTTACAATTGTTTAGATAAAAAGGCATTTCTTTACACACTCCCACAGGCCCAGGTCACTTCAGTATTGAAACTGTGTTGCATTTTACATTAGAAGGTATTTAGTCATCAGGATTACTTATTAACAGACAGCTGAATTCATAGATATTGAAAAGCTAACTTAAGAAATCCTGGATTATAGAGTAAACCATGATTACTGTGTAACCCAGAATAAATATACATTCACAACTAATGATCACCATTTGTAAAGCTTGAATGAGCTGCAGGTAACCAAACAGTACAATGCTTTGTTGAATTAAATATGCAGGTTGAACTTTAAAACCGCATTTTAAGTGTCTTCTAACAAAATGTGATCTCTTTTTTCAGACATTACTGTAAAATGAGCTGTTATTTTAAAGCATTTTTTGTTGTTTTGAACTTTAAAAAAAAGGGTTCTGAAACAAAACCAGCTGAGAACCAATGATGCGTTTATAGTGACATCTGCTGGCCGGACTTTTATTTATTCTCTACAAAAAACTGAATTGCATGATTTGATGTAGTCTACGTTTTGCTTCTATGTATTTTCTCTGGGGGCAGTTTCATACAATGCTTCTATTAAAATTATGAATGTCTGTCTGCTGCACATATCACTTTTTTAGTTGATTTTCTCAAAATGGTTCAGACTAAATCCCAATAATTTAAATAGATATTTCTACTAACACCTCATCATAAACCTCCAAAAAACAAACAAACATGAACTTACCTCATCAGCACAGCAATAACTTGTAGTTGCAAGGACCTTTCATTAACATTTTCTTTACAAACAGCTCCTTTTTTAATTAAAAGAACACAAGAAATGAGAACCAAATTCTACCATTAACATAATATTATTGTCTCTTATAGTGTTGGGTAAGTAACTAAAAAAAGTAATTAATTACTTGCTAATTACATCTTCAACATACCGTAGATTACTGTACTAATTACCATCTAAAAAGTATTGCATTACGTATTTCTAATTTTCTAAATCCCATATCAACCACCAGTTGAACCGTATAAGGATAGACATGAAACTGCTCTTTTAATTATTTTAAATAAACAATATAAAATTGCATAAAATATTAGTAAAATGAACAAAGATTTTAAAGGGAGGTTACATTAAAAACATACATTTTGACATTATGTTAAATCTTGATGTTAAATCCACTGTTTTATATAGAATTGCTCTAGTCTATACAGTATTTAATGAAATAACACCAGAAGCAACTATAATTAAATTACAGAAAAAAATAAGAGTAACCCCTTACTTGACTTTTTCAAGGGAAAAGTAATTAAATTAAGTAATAATAACTTACTAATGAGTTACACCCAACACTGCTCTTATATACAAGTCAAAAAAAATTTGACACACCTACTCACTCTTTATTCATACAATTTTCCACATTTTAGAAGAATAGTAAAAACTAAACAATGAAACAACACAAATAAAATGTGAAATTCCTCTTCAAATTAAAGGGTTAGTTCACCCAAAAATGAAAATTATGTCATTAATGACTCACCCTCATGTCGTTCCAAGCCCGTAAGACCTCCGTTCATCTTCGGAACACAGTTTAAGATATTTTAGATTTAGTCCGAGAGTTTTCTGTCCCTCCATTGAAAATGTATGTACGGTATACTGTCCTTATCCAGAAAGGAAATAAAGACATCATGAAAATAGTCCATATGACATCAGTGGGTTAGTTAGAATGTTTTGAAGCATCAAAAATACATTTTGGTCCAAAAATAACAAAAAATACGACTTTATTCAGCATTGTATTCTCTTCCGGTTCTGTTGTCGAGCCGCGTTCAGTGACGCTGATGACGTAAGACGCTGCTGACGTGTATCTGGTGCGTCCGTGTATTCGGGTTCAAATAAATATGGCTGGGAAAAAAAATGCAAGTCTTCCTCATGTTTGCGAAGATTGTTTTGTTTATAGCGTGCGTCTCCCTCGGACTGTAAATGAAGCTCGGGCGCACCAGATACACATCAGCAGCGTCACTGAACGCGGCTTGACAACAGAACCGGAAGAGAATACAATGCTGAATAAAGTCATAGTTTTTGTTATTTTTGAACCAAAATGTATTTTCAATGCTTCAGAACATTCTAACTAACCCACTGATGTCACATGGACTACTTTGATGATGTATTTATTTCCTTTCTGGATAAGGACAGTATACCGTACATACATTTTCAATGGAGGGACAGAAAACTCTCGGACTAAATCTAAAATATCTTAAACTGTGTTCCGAAGATGAACGGAGGTCTTACGGGCTTGGAACGACATGAGGGTGAGTCATTAATGACATAATTTTCATTTTTGGGTGAACTAACCCTTTAATCACTCTGTCTGGATTCCAGCTGCTGTGATGCTTTCATATAATAGTTAAGAAGCTCCTGTATGCTGCACACTTCTCATTCACTATTTAGTCCAAATTGTTTTTTTATTGTTAAAAATTTGGTTTTCGTAAATAAATGTATACATTATTTATATTTTATGAACAGACCTTTATATCAAAAGATTTTTAAAAGTTCAAACAAATTCAAGAGTGCCCAAGCTTCTGCCTGGTAGTGTTTTTTTTTTTTTCTAATCGAGCAACTTCTTGATATGCAGACCATATTGTCTATATATCTGAATTTTTTTTTATATTATCCATGTGACAAAAACAAGCAGATTAGAGACATAACAAGCACTGATTTATTTAAATAGAGGAAACTTAAAAAAGAGAGAATTTAACAAAACCATCACTCCAAAAACAGTAACAAAGAAAATGAATTTGTTCTCTCACTGGAAGACATTTCAGAGGTGTGTTTTCATATATATATTCTAAAATGTGGAACAAAAGAAGAAGAAATGCAAAAGAAAGGTGTTGATAATGTTCATCAAACCCTGTGCATTGATCACACTCCAATTTTTTAACAACAAGTGTTACCCTGGACCGGGTGACCTCCAACATATATAAAGTCTTGAGGCTTTCTAAAATCAATAATTAAGAGGAAAAAAAAATCTAGAAAAGAACTCTTCATTGTCTTAGGGACATTAGTGGCAGTATCTTAAATATCTGTGTTTCCAGGGTTAATAACATCTGTTGGTCATTTTCCAACCTAATGCAAAAGCAACAACAGCACCTGTTTGGAAACTTTTCAGCTAAGTGCATGAGAACCTTTTAACATAAGTTAAACACAAAAATCACCAATCCCCCACACAGGCATATTTTCACTTAGACAATCTTCTGTAAGGCACTACCTGGACCTCCTATCCTTCTTGGCCCTATCTGCACTTTTTTCCATAGTCTTTTCACTGTCACCCCTGCATTTGGGGCAATACCATTTACCCTTGGGCTTGTAGGTGAGTCCAACACAGGAAAAATGGAACCACTCAATAGGACATTGCTCATTGTCGCAACCAATCATCTCCCCATAGGACACCTGTTCACAGAGGCAGTAAGTGGGCTCGTTGGGATCAATGGTGAACTCCACCGGCGATGCCTCTCGCTCTTGTTTGGCCTTGGAGCGCTTCTTCTTCTTGGCCGACTTGGACTTTTTCTCACGGGGCTGCTGCGGAGGCTCTTCTCCCAGGTCCTCCATGGCACCATTGGCACAAGTGTCACGGCTCTCGCTGTTGCGCTGACGTCTGGGTCGCCGCGTCGAAGAGCGCTCAGGCAGAACATTCGCGGAGGTGCTTGCGGGGTCATGCCTCACCTTCTCCACTGGTCGCTCTGTGTCTGCCGGCTCCAAGAAGCAGGGCGAGTGGGCCTCGATCTGACGCGAGCGGTTTTCCACCACCTCCATCATCTGGGTGACCACATGGATTTTCTCATCTCCCAGCTCCTGACTGCTGATGAGCGCCCGCTGCAACTGAATCTGCAGCCGCTTGCGCTGCCCACTGTCACTCTCCTTTTTGTACTTATCATAGATCTCATCCACCTCCTTGAGGACCTCTGGGGGGGGGGGGGGGGGGGGGGAGAGAGAAAGATTAAGTGAGGTGGCTTGTGCACACCACATGCATTTTACAAAGCCATTCTTTATACTACTATGGAAGCCCATTTCCATCACAAAAGAAGAAAAAAATCATGCTTTGGTAAATCTTAATTATGACACAAAACAGTTTCTCAACTAGTGGGACACGGAGTGTGCAGTCAAAGAAACAACAACAAACGTAATTCAACTCGACTTTTATTTTGAAAGACGTGCGCGAAAGCTATTGATACTTCTGTCAGACGCAGTTTAAATAAAGAGTGCCTGAGAAAAACGCGTTGTCCTGATTCAGTATCCACGGTCAGATGAGATGCTGTCAGGCTATATGTCAGTGTCATTATTCTAACGTTATTTTCGAAAGTCTCTCACCTCAGAAATGTGAACTTTCCGGTGTATCACTTTATTATAAATAAAGCTCAATAAAAATTTCACGCATACAACGTCGTAGTTATGTCAATTAGTAAGTCATTAAATACCAAAAAGTATCAATAAATTACATAACTGGTACTTTGTGTGTTAGCTGGGAAGGATTTGCATGTAGGTATGATGTTCATTCCATTCATTTCGCGAACAGGTCATGTTAGTATTGTGTATTTATTTGTGTTTGTTCATGGTAACTGTTGTTTCCATAATCCCAAAGTGCCACTTTTTTTCACTTAGTGTTATTTTGTCTATTTTTAAATGACTGTGGTGCCTCATACCAACTTACTAACTTTATTGAATTAACAAAAACTATTTTGGGACTGCTATTTAATATCCTTACCTTATACTGTATATGCATAAGTTTTAGTCATATTCTTAAAATTATGTGTGTGTTAAGTAAAATGGGACGGTACTTTGTATGTGTAATTTTGTATTTATATAAATCATTATAATTATAATACACACACACACACACATATATATATATGAATTAGTTCAAGTTCGTAAGAAAATTTGGGTCGTGGCTTAATGACCATGGGAAAATGTGGGTCCCATGGCCAAACCAGTTGAGAACCACTGCCATAAAAAGTCATAATTATGACCAAAAGTCGATATTAAGGCATATTAAGTCGATCATGACATACTAAGTAATAATTATAAGATTAAAAAGTCAAAATATGACAAAAAAATAATTATGAGAAATTGACAAACATACTATTTTTAATAAAAATCTCTAAATGATGACCAAGACAGTTTGTCATTACTTAGACTTTTATGACTTCCTACGTCATAGTATGTCCGAATTTAGACTTTTTATGTCATAACTATGAATTACAAAAGCATGTTTATTTTTCTTATGTGGCGGAAATGGGCTTCCACATAATACAGTCGATTGTTTGGTATTCGCGATGCATGTATGCCAGGGTTGTTCTAGTGCTTAATCTACCGCTGTGGAACAAAAACATTCAACCAGTCTACCTGCCCAAGCACACAGTACGTGCACCTCGGTTTTATCAAAATATGAGGAACTACACGGTGCTTTGCAACGTGAATGAATCGTTTCCCGTTGCATATAAATAATTTTGCTCGGTAACATTCATTTGCAAACTGTAAAGTAAAAACTCGAAGGATTTACAAGGCGTCGGCATCGAGCTGTAGATGTTTCGGCAACATGCGAACAAAACACACGCCGCTGAAGCACCATTACGTCGATACTATGGCAACTAAAGCGATGCGTTAAGAAGGAGCACTGCCAAACAACAGTACAGAGTATGCACTAGTCAAAATGGCTGATCATTGGTGGTAGGATAGTGTTGCTGGAACAAACATAGTTGAATGTGCTAAAGACAAAATACAACTAACGTTAAAACACAACGGGCGTGGACAGCATTGGAAGCACCGATAAAATGTTTATTAAAATGTATTTGTTACTGTGAAGAAATTAAACGAAGCCGGTCTACACAGGGTGAAGTGCACACGATGTAACGTTAAAATGTGCATAAATATACATCATACCGCACTGGCACCTTTCACAAATGTTTCGGTTACCTTGATACTTGGTGTCGATCTCTCGTAACAATGAAACATTCCTCTGTATATCCAAAGGCAGCGATTCGACACATTCCAAATAATCCTCCACGTAGTTGACAAGCTGCGATTTTTCCACGTTTGGATAATGCCCTAACATGATGATAGTAATGCATCAAGCAGCTATGCGCCTTTTCGAGAAGAACCGCGTCTTAAAAATAGGTGCTTTTCACATATAGGTTCCTTTAAAAATGTATTAGTTGGCAACCTCGTAGAGAGCTACTCTTTCCGGACAAATTCAGTCCAGTCTTCTCTGGCTACAAGAACTCCTTCAAACAAAACTATCAGATGTGCGCATGCGCACGATCAACCCATAAAATGCCGCGGTTTGCATTTTCAGACGGTTTAGCCAATTAGAGGTGGCGTTGCTGAGATATGGGCGGATCCAGGATCAGCTGGGCGCGTCCAGACCAGAGTTCTAATGGAACACTGGAGGTTCGATTTCATTAAGAGCGAGATGGATCCATGCGAGCACAGCGTTATGCTACGGTTAGCAAATATATTGTTTATAATGCGATGATGTAATGACAAAAAACATCAGTTGTAGTAGTAGAGTCATAAATGAATTGGGGCTAGGGGCGAAAATGCTATTGATGATAGTGACAAAAATGCCCCGAAATTCAAATTGTGGAGACTACGATTTAAAATATTTTTGGTATCCCCTGAGTTCTGAAAAAACTGACACAGAACAACATTATAAAAACACAATATGAACACAGAACATAGCCTATAAATAAATATAAAATGTATTTATAATATGTAAACTAAAGAGTTGTAAATTAATAGTAGACGCCACAGTACAATAAGAAAATGAAAAATAAAAACCAGAAGGACAGTCAATAAGGCAATTTAAATAGTTAAACAGCTAAAATGTCCCTGTAATGAATTCCTCTTTTTAAACTTGTATCATTTGTTTATATTTTCTAACATTTTATTGTTGGCCTAGTTATACAATAGTATAGTATAGTATAAGTATAAATAGTATAATTTGATAAATTACACATTTTCAAATAAAATATGAGTTGATGCTGATGTAATTTGGTAACCCAATTATAATTTATTTACAATAATAATATTTAGAATACATTCAATTAATTAAATTAACGTATTATGTTATTAATTACACAAAGGAATTTTAATATGGTAAGAATAAAATGCTCATAAAAATTCCCTTGAAAATCAGCTCTAGCGGACAAGCATTGTCATTTTATAGAAGTCAAATAACTGACTGGAATAGGTTTATATATATATATATGAAAACAATCAGTTTTCATGTCAATAATAATTGTCAATTACCCTCATTTCAAGAAGTTGAGACTCGAGATTGACCGTGTAAAACATTGCGCAAGCTGAGAATGAGCCCCGTTCTGTAGATGTACGTGTGTACTACACTTGCGTAACTATTTCATTGACAAACGGGGATTGCAAGCTCTACGCTCCGTCACTAAGAACATCTTAGCTGTGATAGGCTGCGCAAACCGCCGCTCTGCGAATTATGCAGGACATCTCTGCCCAGTGTCCGGGGACTTTCCCCTAAGCAATGATGGCGAAACCAGGTTCCCCGCAAGTAGCTTAGAATACAAGTTTTCAGGCATGCGCATTTCTACCTATAACGATACAAGACATATATAGAGCGGAATTCAGCGAAGCGTTTGCATGACGGTGACACGGTGGCTTTATTGCTTTAAATTCATTTCAATAGATTGTTTTACAGAAGAGTGTGATATACCACTAAAAAGATATACTGCGAAGCACGTATATTGCGATACATTGAATTACCTGGTCCTAAAGTGAGGACTGAGACGTCATGTAAATGAACCATATACGTCACGTCGAAACGTCATGCGAGTCAGAGCCATGCGAGTGTCTCTCTCAATGGCTCTGGGTGAGCCTAAACAAGTTGTTGGTTTTTTACTTTACGATAATATCTTAATACTCAAAATATATAATACTTTCATTAAAAAAAGGAAAATTTTAAGTTTTTAAAAAAAAAAGATTTTTTACACACATTAATCAGACACGTTTTCCACAGCCTATAACAATATTTTTTTAAGCTACCTTTTCACTACTAAAACATTGATGGAGGACAAACAAGAGGAAAAAATTTTTTATATTATTTGTGATCTTCATAGGCCTATGTTTCATACGATTTCTTTGCGCAATGTGGGCAGACATGAAATTTGATCCGTAGTAGGAGTGCAAGCATTAGCCTATAATTTACTAAATCTGAGATGTTTACGCCCCTGAGTTATGCAAGTGTAAAACAGAAACCTTAATTCACGCGAAGGAACACCAGTCGTGTAGCACGTTTGTTATTTTAAAGTTCTTTTTTAAAACCTGACGTCACACGAGAGGTAAGTAGCCTAGCTGTAGTAGACTCTACTTGTGACTGTACATCAGCATAAGCATAAGTTAACATGTAATTTAACGATGTAGATTTTGTTTTTGGCGATTACCAACGACGAGGCCTATGGTATTGTTTAGGATATTTGAACATTTTAATTAATTAAGACCATTAAGGCGAGACTGTGTGGTAGGCTACACTCTTCTGACACTAAAGGCAAAAACTGTTTTTTCATGCATCTGTCAATTTTGAGATGTTGGGCTATTTGGCTAAGTGTTGTTTTAAACTAGTGGAGAGAAAACATCCAAAATACACTTTTAATTGTTACCTTTATTGCACGTTATCTATTTGCGTATGTAGATTTCAATTACAATACAACTTCTCCTGCTCTGAGAGTCAGAAATCTCCACTTTAGCAGAACTTACATATACCAAACTTTACAGTTTTATTCCTATCCATATTCTGAAGGTTTATACAGAGGGGTTTTCTCACATAGCTATATAATACGCCTGATTTTATACTTTTTTTTTTCTGGCTGTTGAGTTGACAGTATTTTCAGATTTATGGAGTGATAAAAACAGAAATCCAAAATCCCCTAATTTGTCAACAAAATAAAACAAAAATGTTAAACCTGGCTTATATATATAGGCTATATGAACATTTGTGTGTATTTAATTGGATAATGGTGAACTATTGTATAATTTGACTTGGCTTTTTCTGGTTTTCTTTTTGTTTTGCTTTGCCACAGGGAAAAGAAGAAATGAAAAGCTTCTACATTTTACCACTTCTAGCATTCTTGCTCAATTGCCATGTGCACAGGTCACGCTCAGGTTTGGCATATGCTTCAAATCCAGTTCCCCCAGCAGTGTACAGTGATTCCCATCGGGCCGTATGTAGAATGCGTCCTAACACTGGACTAGCACCTGGCATGCCTCGTGTGTATGGTCACATTCTTTTCATACAGTCTGGCCCAAAGGACAAGCTGAGCGTGACTTTCAGGCTGTATGGTCTCCCTGTCTCCAGTCAGCAGCCCAGAGCGTTGCACATTCACGAGTACGGAGACTTAAGCAAGGGCTGCGGATCTACAGGTGGGCATTACAATCCCCTCAGCGTGAACCATCCACAACATCCAGGGGACTTTGGGAACTTTGTGCCTGTTAATGGGAAGATTCGTCACTCCCAGGACTCCAATGCAACACTCTTTGGGACTCTCTCAATACTTGGCCGGTCTGTTGTCATTCATGAGGGGCAGGATGATTTGGGCAGAGGTGGCAATGTGGCAAGCTTGCTGAATGGCAATGCTGGAGGGCGACTGGCATGCTGTGTTATTGGACTGGGCAACCCTCAAATTTAAAAGAAAATAATATACAATTATTTTTTGAAGTATTTATCAATACAATATCTGATACACTTTGAAAATGGAATTGTAAAATTGCATTTATTGGTCAAAATGTCTGGTTCCTATTATATCTTCAACACTAAATAACCATTAAACTGAATTAATTGCCTTTTTAGATGTCTTCATTCTTTAAACTTGATCTATGTTAAGTATTTTTTTACGCTTAATTTGGTGACATAACTAACGCAACAAAAGGAAAGAATAGATCCAAAATAATAATACAAAAAAGAAGAATAACAATAATAAAAATGAATAATACATTTTCAAAATTAATTAAAGAAAGACAGAATTAAAGAACTATAGGTGTATTGAAGTCTAACTAACATCACTAATTCCAAAACAAGCACAAAAGCCTCTTAAATGGAAAGAAAACAGCATATATATATATATATATATATTTTTTTTTTCTGTGGTGCTTCTAATGCCGTCCAATGCTTAGATATAGGCCTACTGATAAAGCTAAAATTTTGACCATCAACATTTCTTTTTGACCAACAACATTTATGAATATGTTTACCTAAAATAATAAATAAATTACGAACAGAACAAATGTTATTTTCCAAAGGTTTGTCATGAATATACATTTAAAACATAAAAACACATTTATATAACAAAAAAGCAGCTCCAAAAAGAACAATTCAATGCAAATAGTCAAAGAAAATATGAGAAATACTCTCAGCATTCAAATTACAAAACATACATGTCAAATCAATATCTTTTTTTTTTATTTATAACCTGCTTTTTAAGCCATGAAGTGTAGCTGTTTAATGTTAACCCTGACGTCGTTTCGCTGCTACACAGCGCCATCTAGTCAACAGAGTGACACTATTCTTCTACATCTTCAAGAAGAATGGAGGAACTTGCTAATAAGCTCATAGCGGATGGCGTTCAGAAAAAAGTAATCTCTCCCGGAAAAGAAGAGCTTTCAACGTTTCCAAATGGAACAAAGGTAATGTAACGTTCAGGGCACATTTTACAATTATGAAATGTCGAGACGGAGAACAAATGTATTATTTTTAACGTGTCGAACTCTAGACAGCGAGCTAGCTAGATTCATCAGTTTCGACGTGTATTATGGGCTTGAATTCGCCCGAAAATAGCCCAGAAGTCGTGCAGTTGGTTATGTTAAGTATATATCGAATTAGTACTGTGAAAATGTTATTGTTTTATGAGCTGTTTTTACAAGGAGGCCCAATGTATTCAGATTTAGCCTTTAGCTAAACATCAGGATGGATACCTAACGTGACCTGATGTTACAGACCATCAAGGAGGACTCGCAGACAATATGCGTGTCTTTCTGTTTGCATTTTTGGCACTGAGAGGGGAAAAAATGTTCCTCCCTTCAGAATGGCATCTGAAAGCTATACGTACCCCTTAACAGCAGCGTTTTAACTGCAATATCATGTAACGTTAGCCACTGGCTACATTATATAAAATATCAATCATACTTAACCTGTAAAGCCTGACATATGAAATAATAGTCAGAAAAATAAAATGGAATCAATTGTTTGAAATGGAAAGAAAGAAAGAAAGAAAGAAAGAAAGAAAGAAAGAAAGAAAGGAAAAAAAGGTTTGCATATGTGGGCAATAGTAAGTGAAAAATAAAATGTAAACACCAGAAATGTCTATGTTTTTGCACTGAGAGCTTGTTGGGCTGAACATTTCGAAATATTTAATCAAACAAATGTTTATCTCTCGAAAGGTCAAGTTTCATTACCGCACTAGTCTTTGTGATGGCACTGTGTTGGATGACTCCAGGACAATGGGAGGTCAGAGTAAACCTATGGAGCTCATACTGGGGAAGAAGTTCAAGCTTCCTGTGTGGGAGCAAGTGGTTACCACAATGAGAGAGGGTGAAATTGCTGATTTCACCTGTGATGTAAAGGTTAGTGACCTGTTAATTATTTTCTGCCTTATAGTAATATGTAAATATCTATGATGACTAACTACGTTTTATTCTTTAAAACATTTATTCTTTTGAAATTCTTCGGCTCAGTTCTGATTTGTTTTTGTTTCCACTGTAATAGCACACAGCTCTCTACCCCATGGTTTCTCTGTCACTACGCAACATCAGCCAAGGAAAAGACCCACTGGAAGGACAGAGACACTGCTGTGGAGTAGCTCAGGTTCATTCGCATCATTCCATAGGTCACCACGATCTGGATAAGTTGCAGGCCCATCCTCAGCCTCTAGTTTTTACTCTGGAAATGCTACAGGTGAGAAACAGTAGCATGATATCCTTTTTAGAGGTGTTAACTGAGCTATCATAATAAAACTGCCTAATTTAACAACAAAAATACTTGAATTACAGCTGTATCATGATTCTCTGTGTAATCATCTTCCCAAGGTCTTGCCCCCCGGCTCCTTTCAGTTGGAAATATGGGCAATGACAGATGAGGAGAAACTGGAGGCCATACCGCAGATCCACGAAGAGGGAAATGCGCTATTCAAGAGTGGAGATATTACAGCAGCTGCTGAGAAGTACTACAATGCTATAGCCTCTCTGAAGAGCTTACAGATGAAGGTTAGTCTTAATAGTTGCTAAGCATTGAAGTCTCATGAAACCCCTGTTTTATTACTGGTCGTTCACACCTCAGATTTGAAAAAGATTAAGGAAATGGGCGTGCAGAGCTGTGGAAAAGTGGGAGTGTAAAGGGTGGGAAGAAGGGAGAAAACAACCAACAAAACACAGACCTACAACACACTCATTAAACAGACCAATGAATATTAAAATATGAGCGGAGAAAGAAAAGCACAACAGAGTTGGGGATGCCTTGATCTATTTTAAAAAAATATGAAGCTATGACAACAAACTCAATATCATTCCTAACAACTATCATGAACAAATCAAATATGTTTTGATAAATGATTCTTAGCAATATCAACAAATCAGCATTATAACTTTGCAGAGCTATTGGTCTATATGAAAAAAGAGGTAAAACATTAAAAAGATCTAATAATATTTTCATTACATATATGAGCACTACAATATTTAAATAATGACACACATCAGTTTAATACAGAAAGGTATAGTTAATTTTTGTCCATTCCTCTTTGACTTTTCAGCTTTAAGTTTTTTCAGTGTATAAGAATTAGTTCATGATCAGAAGTACCACTGTATCAGTGTCCGTATTTGCACATATATATACAGTAGTCAACATTTTAAGTGGATCAGAACCTTTCATCAAAGTTATACATGAATTTTGAACAATACCCGTTCTTGTTTTAGGACAACTTAGATTAACCTTTTTGATCCACTTCAAATGTTGACTACTGTATTAAAGAGACATTATAAAATATATGCACAGCAACTTGAAACACACTTGCTCTGGTCCGGATATGAACTGTGATCCGCGTTGCGAGTGTTGTTACATGTTAAATATCGTTAGTGTTGGAAGTCAAACTCCAGCTCTGACCACATTGTGGGAAAAATGCAAACAACACTTAGGTTGCTGTACCGAGAAAACAAACCCTTGTGTCCGAATTTGAACAGGCTACATGAATGAACAGCTCTGAAACTCTTTTGTAACATTTGAATTTACCGCTCTAATGCGATCTCATGCATAATACAGTGCAGTGATTGGATGAAGAGTTCATACTCATGAATAAACTCAGAGAAAAACTATGAAAGTGATGACGTAGATGCATACTCTACAGCCAATCCCCACTCCCAATTAATGCATATACCTCACTTATGACGTTGGTTCAACTTTGCTTTCTAAACCAGAACAAAATGGCTCCAAAAAGTTTGAAACAACAATCACTTTTCCCTTAATAATAATTTAAGCATGTGTGCTATTGTTGTTTTCAGTGAAGTGCAACTGTACATATGTTAACATCTCAAATGTTGTAGGGTTTCATGACCCTTTAAAACGTACACATTACCCTTGTTGAAGAACAAATGCATCCTTCATTGCATGCAAGATATCAGGGGTGGTTTTTGCACAGAATGAAGCCGTTTGAAACCAACACTTCTAAACATTGAACGTTTAATGGTATTTGATCACAAATTGTTATTCTCAAACTGATTAAGCAAAATAATCTGATATTGGCCCGCTGCTTATTTATCCTAAAACCTTTTTGTCATTTGACATTTCTGTTATCCCGCATTTGGTGTTGGTTGCTAGATTTCAAGAGATTTAAGTCCCTCAATTAGAGCTTTTCTCTTAAGTTGATACATTTTCCTCTCAGTATTATTTTTCTTTATTGAACATGCTTTCTCTGCACTGCAATAAAGCGCTGATGATCTGAAAACACCTTCATGAGCATCACTTGTGACTAAATCGGCAAGAAAACCTTCTCAGTGACGAACCAAACATGAATCTCATAAGTTGTTTGCGATTGTGATTGCTAAATATATGCACTTGCACAACCTCTGTGCTACAATACAAAGTCTTTGTTTGTTGTTGTTTTAATAGAAAAACATTAATATAATTTTGAATTATTTCACTGTTTTAGCTTTTGAGAGAAGCCTCTTAACATTTAAAAATATATATAACGAAGAAAGTGTTAATGTATATGATAAATATAATAAAAGGGGTAAAATATACCTTGTGTAGTTGACATTCTCTTGATTTGTGCTTTCTCAAACAAGATTTAATAATCGTGATTATCATTTTTGAGCCAAATAATTATGAGTTTAACCATTATCGTGTAGCACCAGCCAACAGTGTATTATATTCCTTAAATGGATAGTTCTCCCAAAAATGAAAATTCCATTATTTACTCACCCTCATGTCGTTCTAAACCTGCAAGATTTTCGTTCATTTTCTAAACACAAATGAAGATCTTTTTGAATAAATCTGAGAGCTTTCTGTCCCTTTGTTGACAGCTACACAACTACTTTGATGCTTTAAAAAGTTCATAAAGAGATTGTAAAACTAATCCATATTAATTGAGCAGTTTAGTCCACATTTTCTGAAGGGACACGATCGCTTTACATGATGAACTGATTGAATTTAGGCTTATATTCACATGTTCATCAACTCACACATCAGTTGTGGTAAAGGGAAGTTCAAGCATGTTCGCTTGACGTGCAAGAACCAATGAGGTTTGTTCTCGCATGTCAAGCAGGTTCGGTTGAGCTTCTGTTTAAGTTCTCTGATCAATGTGTATATGTGAATAAAATCTTAAATTAAAAGTTTTACTATCCCTTTATGAACTTTTTCAAATGAACACTTCTTTTGTGCAAAAGTGGTAGTTGTGTATCTGTCTATGGAGGGACAAAAAGCTCTCAGATTTAATCAAAGATCTTCATTTGTGTTCTGAAGATGAACGAGTCTTACGAGTTTGGAACGACATGAGGGGGAGGGTAATTAATGACAGATTTTTCATTTTTGGCCGAATTATCCCTTTAAGATTCAACTTTCACTTAAAACATATATTCCCTGTTCAAAGGAGCGTCCGGGTGATGAGCAATGGATCAAACTAGATCTCATGATCACCCCTCTCCTCCTCAACTACTGCCAGTGCAAGCTTCTGCTGGGCCAATACTATGAGGTTTTGGACCACTGCTCTTCTATCATCAACAAGTACGAGGGTAAATATCAAAACAAGTACAATCACATGTACTTTGTATTTACAGCTAGGCATCTCAAAGAAGCACTTTTCCCCCCCACTTTTAGGGAAGTGTAATTTCTTGGTCCTAAATCTTTGAGGGAATGAAAAGCTGCACTAATATTATGTTATTTACAAACAAGCTACAGTTAACTTGAGTACCATGAGAACTGTTTTATTGCATTTCAGATGCCCATACTCAGTCTTATCTTTCTCACAGATAATGTGAAGGCATATTTCAAACGAGGGAAAGCTCATGCAGCGGTATGGAATGAAGAAGAGGCAAGAGCTGACTTTGCCAAAGTGATTACATTGGAACCATCACTTGAAACTTCAGTTGCAAAGGAGTTGAGAGCAATGGAGGAACGCATTCGGGAAAAACAGAAGGAGGAGAAGGGACGCTACAAAAACCTGTTCAACTACAGCGACAAAGCCTCTGCTGCAGCTACCACGGTTAGTTTCATCTCAAATGCGGCCTATGAAAAGTGTATAATATTGTTAAACAGCAAAAAAAAAACTGCTCCATTAAGTAACCTATGTTGTTTTCCTCTTTTCAGGGCTGAAAAAGATGAATGTCCAATTTTCCATTTATAAGGAGATATGCACTGTTCAATTCGAGCATATGCACTCTGATAAATGTATACCTCACAAGTTTATTTAACCCATCACCCCCTTATTGTTCATCATGTTTTATTGGTAAATTGACATACAAATGAAGAGTGCATCCAGTGCATAGCTTTAAATGGTCTGGCCATCCATTTATCCCTGAGAGTTACCCATCATTTGTTGAAGAATGCTCATTTTCATTGTTATCAATGGGATCTGCAACTCCTGTGAACCAGGAATGGGTAAAAACCAGCCTTGTATATTCACTTTTTGGATATAGCTGATGGAAACTTCACAACCCAGTGCATTATGGTCAGTGCTCTTTAACAAAGGCAGTCTGAAAGAAACAAAGCTGAAAGACAATCGAATGATGATAAAATGGGATTGCTATGACTATATACCCCCTCCCCCTCCCTTCTTTTGTATTTATCATGTTTATTGGTTGTATTGCTATTACCCTTATTGTCTTTTTATGTATAATACATTTTAATCTTGAAAGATAAAGGAAATAAGAAATGTCAGGCATTAGAAGGCCTGTGAAATATATTAGTGAAAGACACATTGTTAATGTTAACACTGTGATAGCACATGTAAAAGAATATACTTCCCCCATCAGTGAAACAGAACACGTATACTCGTTCACATTTTTGTGTAGTCAATAATTGTCGCAGTTAAACCTATATATGTCACTACAAATAAAAAGATATTTTCAAAGTGCTTTTTAAATACATATTGCTGCAGCTAGTCTGCATTTATGTTGTGACTGAAGCCAAATAAAATTATTTACTCAATTTTTTAAACAAGGACTTCTTGCATGCAGTGGAATTAAAAATCTGGCAAATTGATTTAGTTTTTTTTTTTATTTAAATACAGAATTGCAAAAATTGGGCTTAAAAAAATGCTATGCTAATTGCAGTGACACTACATGATGTGTACATCTGGGAGATAACTATGCATAATGGACAAATGTCGATAAGAAAGATAGAAAGAGATGGTGTTGTAAATAGCTTGGCAAAGAGGAGCATGTCTGTGAGAAACGGAACAATGAGGAGACAAGTACCGGAGGGAGGGAAGGAGGGAGTGTGTGTGTTATGTGCGAGCACTTCGCTCTGTCTCCGCTAGACACTCTCTGACAAGAGCACGTGCGTGGATGATACCTAAAGAAAGACAAACACATATCAGCCATTTCAAAGGTAAATGTTTTGAAGCATGACAGACCATTTGGTAATGAACCAAGCAGCAGATTGTATGCATAGTAATTTTATCCTTGAAATAATTTTTATTTTATTAAATATACAAAATAACTACATGTCAGACACTAGATGGCAACTTTTATATGTAATGCAACTTCAATAATTAATCTGAACAAAAGAAACGTTGCAAGTCTGATCCCATGTGAAGAACTGAAAAACCGAGTGAACTATCATGACTGCCCTTAGGCTTACATTCCTCCAGGGGGCTAAACGTCACTGACTGTTACCAATGTGCTGCATGCCCTTTATTCAGAAGGGTGTGGTGTACCTCTCTTCAGTCTCTCCATGGCACTTTTGCTGCCAGCGTAGGTAGGACGAATTTCACGACTCATCTCCTCAATGACGGAGAGCAGCTCACTATACGTAGATCCCTGGGACACTTTAACTGGCTACAGAAAACAAGACAAGGCTCGACATTAAAGCTTGTCCGGGAAAAGTGGAGTGGGGGGATGGGATGAATATAAAAAGATAATTTTACTTGCCAGACTGGAGAAGTAGCCTGATTAAAACGTCAATAACAAAAAAAATAACTTGGGAATCACCAAAACGCTAGAATGATTCTGATTTTATTTAAAGGGACAATGTGCACTTTATGTATTTTATTATTTTAAATCAATATTTTTATTCATAAATATGTCCTCAATGGTGTACAAATACCTCTGCCAATTATCTGACTTATCCTCGTAAACGAAGAATTTATTATCTTTATATACATGGGACGGGTAGGTCCACGGAGGCTTACATGTAGTTCCGCCATCTTGAAAAACTATATAAGCAGAGAGGGACAAAAAGTACTAAGCCAACGCGTTTCCACAGCGCGTTTTCGTTCAGAGCCAGTGTGACGTAACTGAAAGCAGCAGAACCGGAGGAGCAGAGCAGTGAGAGGCGCTTGTCACTGCCCCGGCAAGTTTAAAAGGCTGCATTGCAAATCCTCGTCGCCAGAAAAGTCCAAAATAGATTGTAAAAGAAAACGTGACCGGAGATTACAAAAAACACAAGTTAATGTCGGGATAGCTTTTTACCAGGTGGATAGAGCTAATGCAGGGGAAAGATTTTAAAAGAGACGCTGAAGTCCTGCTTTCTTCTCGACAGGTAAGTCAATGTTACAGTCTTAATTACAAGCTTTTTTTCATTGTTTGGTTGTGTACTTTATTTTATAGACAGATGAGCATTTATAGTTAAAAGTTGATGATGATATCTAACAATGCACGTACTTCAGAAAATATAACGAATAAAGAAGGCATAACTACTCATTACAATAGTTCATGTTTTTCAGTCAGTAATTCATACTGTAACATTCGTTTGTTCGTTGTGTCAAGATGCTGTTTGTTTCAAATAACAAACCTGTTCACCTGAAGGAACACTCGATGAAGTGCTACTAGAAGACATCCTGTCATAGCTTTTTGGTACATAATGGCTACCGTAGCTGCAACGCGCATTTGAAAAACCGAGGCGCTGGAGAGCACAATTCGCTTGAATGCAAAATACATTTTCATCGCTAGATGGGAGAAATGCCTACACAATGTCCCTTTAATTTAGTGGTGATTGATGGTAGATAATAATAATGTACTGACTTAAACACGGTTGCACTGTTGAGGCTCCTGCAGCTTCTCGAAAAAAAGAAAAAAAAAGCAGCGCACACACAAAGAAACTTAAAGGGATAGTTCTTCCAAAAATGAAAATGGTCAATTTACTCACCCTCATGTTGTTCCGAAACCTGAATGAATTTATTTTATGTGGAACATAAAAGAAGATATTTTGAAGAATGTTTGTAACCAAACAGTTGTGGGGCACCATTGGCTTCTATAGTATTTTTTTCCTCCATACTATGGAAGTCAATGGGGCCCCACAACTGTTTGCTTGTTACCAATGTGCTGCATGTTTGGTTACAAACAGTCTTCAAAATATCTTCCTTTGTGTTCAACAGAACAAATAAACTCATACAGGTTTGGAACAACTTGAGGGTGAGTAAATGATGACAGAATTGACCTTTTTTGGGTTAATTATCCCTTTAACATACTGTGGTAAAAATTCTAAATGTTGAGTTTTTATATTTATAACATATGATATAGTTAAGCAACATCACACAATCAAGAGTGCAGTTTTCCTGAATACCATCACGATTGAAAATGTGAGACTAATTTCATAGGACAGTTCAATAAACAAATAGCCTAGTTAAAATTAAGGTACTTACATTTTACACACAATATTGTCTGTTTTTGTTCTGTTTCAGCAGCAAAAATATTTCCAAACAAAGATCACAGCAGAACCATTGCGCATCTAACAGTAACACTCAACCGTGTTTTGACTACTGATCCAGCGTTTTGAACAAATCAGTGGAGTCAAAGATTCAATGACCCATTCTTGAACGAATCAGCCGTTTGAACCAATCGTCAATGACTCACTCATTAAAACGGTCACCTGCCGCCACCTACTGGCTGTTTAGTTCATTTCTTATTTGTATATTAAAAATATTTTTTAAACAATCTCATAACATTATTTAATGCAGTTGTAATTTTTCAATGTCAATTATTTAATTTGATTGGTAACAGTCCTATAGTGTCTTATTATTTTAATTGAATTTATTGATCAAATTTAAGATTCTATAATAAGATTAGGGGGGGAAATGCCCTCAGGGTAAATATCACAAATATGCAGATTTAAATATGTCAAAGCTGATGGAACACTGAGATTATTGCTTTAGAATAAATTATATTTACAACACAAAAATCCTTTTTTTTCCAGAAAGCAATGTTTTACCCTGCAAGATAGTTGTGCAGAAGTCTGAGCGATACTAAACTAAAACTTTACTAAAAGGTACATACCTTAAAAGTTTGGAATTAGTAAGACTTTTTAATGTTTTTGAAAGTATCTTATGCTCACTGTTTATTTTTATTATCAATACTAAAAGTTTTTGCTGCTTAATATTTTTGTGGAAACCATGATACACTACCAATGTTTGGAGTAAGATAAAAAGAGAGAAAATAATAATTTTATTTAACAAGGATGCATTAAATTGCTCAAAAGTGACAAAAATCTATAAATGTTACAAAAGTTTTTTTTTTTTTTTTTTTTTATGAAACCTGTTAAAACTTTTTTTTAGCACCGTTTACACAAAAAATATCAAGCAGCAAGCTGTTTAACGTTAATAATAAGAATCATTATTAATACGTAATTGAGCACCAATAATAATTTATACTGATTTGGTGCTCAATTCTCATCATTTGATTGCGTGATACTGAAGACTGGATTAATGGCTGTTGAAAATTCAGGAATAAAGTACATTTAAATATATTACAATAGAAATTATCTTTTAAATTGTAATAACATTTCACAATATTGTTTATACTGCATTTTCCCTCAAATAAATGCAGTTTTGGTGACCTTTAAAAAAAAATGATTCCCAACTTTTGCCCAGTACTGTTCATGTATAAGTGTGAGTGTGTGTATGTATATATATTCCAATTAAAACAGACAAAATCCACTGGGAATCATTTCAAGATTGCAAAAAAGTAAAATCCCACTGTTATCATAAACTTAACTTACTTGTATAAAGCCCATTGATGGTGGACCAAAGTCACTAAATGCTGGTCTAAAGTTAGAAGAGGAGGCCAGAGATGGAGATGAGCCACATGATCCTAAAACCAGAGAGCAATAGGAAGACCAATCACAAACCATGAAAATGTCAAAAGGCCAATTTCAACCAATGACATCTCGCCACCCAGTGCGAGTATGAAAGGAAGTGGGGAAAGATACAGCCAAGATCGGATGTACTGATGTGATGGCATGACACACTCACACATACGGGTAAGACAACACTTTTAAGCATAAACCCGGTAAGGTGCGGTGAGCAGCACAGTATTTCACATTTATGTAATGAGCAAGACAGATGGCTATGGCTCCTTTAACTCCTCCCCCTTTATCCGTGCCTCTGACCTCTTTTACAGTAGGTTCACTGACCCATTTCCCCGGGATTAAAAACGGTGCATTTGAAAACGTGATAGACACATTACCACAGATGCGAGTAAACTGTATGTAAAAAAAAAAAATCATGAATGAAGAGCGAGCACAATGAAACTCACCTGGTGGAGTGTGGTTGGAGCCGGTGGGTGCGGGGGCGATCGGCTTGTAACTCATATTTACACCGCCGTCGACTGTAGCCTCGCTTGATGAAAAGTTTCTTCTTATCTTCTGAATGTAATCTCGATGGGCTTTGGTATCTGAAGCAGGGACGATACTGACCTAATGTAAAACAACAAAGAGCAGATATACAGATAAGTATAAGAGGTGGGAGACATGGTAAAGGCTAGCGGACAGAAAAGACGGTCCCTTCTTAACTTAACCGGCTTCAAGCCCTGACTATTTAAATCGCCTGCCATTGACTTTTCCACTATTTACTGCTAGGGTAGAACAACGACCACTTTAAAATAAGTGGTTACATTTATGTGTAAGAAAGAGTGGAGGATGTCTGTAACGTTAGTGGTATATGAAAGGTAAATTTAACTATACCCACCTCTTCCGCGAAATCGCTCGACAGCGACACGCGCTAAGTATCCAACAAGCCGACAAATGAAACAAACAACAACCGTAAACACTTCGCGATATGTTGGACAGTTAAAGATGGTTTCTGGTCGCCGGTTTACACTTGTTCGGGGAGGTAAGTGGTGAATATAACGCACGGGAATAGTTTCGCTACGCGGAGGTGTCGGTTCTTCTCCTCTCTTCCTGCGCGTGCTAGCCTGCTATGTTATTTTCCCATGATACTCGGCAAAAAGAGTGACTGCGTCATCAAGCACGCGCCTTTGCCCTCTCTTTCTTCCACAATGAAGAGTCCATTCTGGAATTTTCTTGTTGAGGTGTTTGGAGAGAGTGTGCTACAGTAAACCGGGGAAGCGTTTAAAAAATGCCTGACCCGTTGTATGATAATTTTTTGTTGTTGTTATTTTAGACTAAAATGTAGCCTAATAGAATAGTGTTGAGGCTGAGACCTGACTACCTAATACTAACTCCACTCCACCTAATCCTACACCTACCCATACTGGGGTTAATAATCTGGCAGGGGGTCCGAATGTGGCACAACACCTATGCAAGTACCTACTGCATGCAATGTACAATAGGCTACTCTGCATTAAACAACGCAATGTGCCATGTACATTTAAAAAGTTAGTTGAAATATGGTTATTTTAAGGAGATTTATTGAGTGACAGCTGTTTGAAAGAAACTGTTCTTATTGATGGATGTTTTAGCTGTTAATGATCTCCAGCTTCTGTCTGAGGGGAGTTGCTGTTATGTGCTGAGTTAGATGGATGGTCATCTTTTTATGTGTATTGGTGTGTTAGATTATGTGCTGGGGATATCTGTACCCATGATCTTTAAAGCTTTAGTGACAATGTGTTAAAGTCTTTTCTTTGTCGTACTAAATAGACAATGCCTGAATGATGTTTTAAAACTGCTGACTGGTTTCCGAATTTCCTTAGTTGTCTGACTAAGAGTTTTTTTGATGAGGTGGTCTGTATTGACTTGTCTTCAAATATACCTAGGAATTTGCAGTCTGTTATGGTGACTGATTTGATGGACGTTGATGCATTGGGAGTTTGGTCTGCAGGTAAAGCAGTTGAGAACCACTAATACCTACTTCATAAGTGCCAGATTGCAGAAGTCTCTGTCATGCATTTAAGCACCTCCCCTAGTCACATATAGATAGAAAGCACTTACATGCTGAAATCAGATATGCTTCTAAATGATTAATGGTATGCATACTGTAGAGTCCATTATTTTCTGTAATATGGAAGTTTATTACTGGTTGCCAGATAAATTGTTGAAACTTATGTTATGCATCATCTAGTTTAATATGTAGGGAAATAGAGGACACAAATACAGCTTGAGTTTATCTTAATCTAAAGTAATGACCAATGTCACTGAAGCTTGTCTATAACACAAGACACAGAAGCCATTCATTCAAAGAATTGCTGTGTCATTGCCACATATTCCACTTTACCCACGTTTTCATTGCTGAGATCATCTGTGCATTTTCAAACTTGCTCTATGCAGATAAAGCACAATTATGCTGATATGACATTTAACTTAGGCCTATATAAGTTAATAGCCAGCAAGGAAAAACAGGAAGAGGTGTGATAAAAAAAAACTAAAATGGCAATAATTAGCACATTTTAAAATCATCTTAAGGGAAGGACAAACACAAACAAACAGTAGTGGTATGATCTAATGGTTGGCTACTTTTAGTTGTTTTATTGAATTTGTGAGGCCTCCTCCAATGGGACAGTCTAAAGCACAACTGCATCAGAGCTGCTGATTCTGGAGTCAGTCTTTCGTGCTGCAGTTCACTGTGAGGGACAGGGGAGCGTTTGGATTTCGTCTCCGCACACAGCCATGGTCATGGATCTTACAAACGATAAATTTTCTTCCATCCGGAAGTGTCTTTTGGTAACACTACTATTCATTTGTTCATTTCAACTGGTTCGATCAAAGCGAATAATCAAATGTCCTTCAGGATGCACTTGCACGACAGATTCAGTCATTTGTGTCGGTTCTTCTCTCATCCCCCGGACTATACCGAGTGACATCAACTCTCTGTAAGTGCAATATTATGTTCTCGTAACAATTTTTTTTTTAGCGAAAATGCTTATAATTATACAGTATCAAACATAAAGATGGTGCGACATCCAATACAATACTATTTGTGTTTTCGATACTGAACGCGCACGTAGTGAAAAATAAATAAATAAATAAATGAAAGTGCAATATTTATTCATTTCTTATTATTATTTTTTAGGAGTATTGTTAATTGCAGTTTCCCAGACATCAAGGAGGCTATGTTTTCGCTCATGCCCTCACTGCAGTTAATGTAAGTGACTGCTGCATCACTTTATTAAATTTACCTGTTTATCTGCATTAGAAAACACTATGTATTCTGTTGGAAAATGTAGGTAATTTCTGTAGGCTACTATGGGGCGGGTATTAATTGTGATAGTTTATGCATCATGGCTATTTCCTGGTATCTTTTTTTCTCTCTCTTCTCAGTCTCCTTAGTTCTAATTCATTTTCTGAAATAAAGGAGGATGCATTCTCAGGGCTTCCTCATCTTGAGTATTTGTAAGTATTTGAACAGCTTTTCTGCAGTTACATTTATGATAAAAAGTGATCACTTCTTTACATTTATATATTACTGACTAACTAAGATCCACATATTTGTTGGATATCTTGATCATTATCCGTGCAGAGTGATTGACTGAAATTCTTGGCAATGTATATTTTGTCTCATTTTATTTCTCCAACCAGATTCATTGAGGGCAACAAAATTGAAGAGATAAACCAATATGCCTTCAGAGGACTTCGGGATGTTACACACCTGTGAGTATATAACATGCAGCAAGGAAAGGCTAAGACATTGCAGAACATTAATTTAGATTACATAGATTTATGGTTGGCATCATATAATATGTAATTAAGTAGGTCATATATTTTTTGTTTAATATTTTATTTTCACTACATAATGTGATACAGAATGCAGTGCACATGCATAATGCATTTTCCTAATCTAGTTGTATAATAAACCTGGCATTGTGTACTAGGATTGTTGGCTCTTTGGTGAATGCTTTGTTCCTCTTTTGTAAGTCACTTTGGATAAAAGTGTCTGATAAATGCATAAATGTAAATTATACACTGCTGACTGCTATTGTCTTGAGTATTATTAATTATAAGGTACATTGGTGCTTAAAAATCCTGATTTATCTTACATACATAAGTATAAACTATAAATAAAGTTTTTTGCTTGTGTGTATTGATTCATTTCCTCTCTGTTTTTACAGATCATTAGCAAACAACAATATAAAAACATTGCCCAGAGGTCTTTTTTCTGATCTGCGCTCTTTGATTGAACTGTGAGTTCTTCAGTTCACTGTTAGCAAATGTGCACATGTAATCAACCACTTTTGCCAAGCAGATAACTTATTAATTATTTCATGTCTAATAAACAGAGACCTGCGAGGGAACATGTTCCAGTGCGACTGTGAGTCCATGTGGCTGATGCTGTGGTTGAAGCGATCCAATGCCACAATCTCAGATGTTTACTGTGCCAGTCCATCTGCCATGAAGGGTGTCCCGTTAAAGGATGTACCAGAAAAACACAGCAAGTGTGTCTCCACAGGTAACTCAATTTCTGTTGCTCCGATATCTCAGATTTCTTTTTTGTTGAATTTTTAATAAATGCTGTGAAAAGGAAGTTGCGATATTCTTTTCTTCCTTATTGTGAAACGAACTTTGTTTCTCGAACAAGAAAAAATTTAGGGCAGGACTTGATCATGTCCATCAGGAATTGATTTGATTGTTGGACTGTTGTGGTTTGCCATTGCTGTGATGTCATGTGAGTGACAGGTGTCCCGCCCTCTCGCCAGAAAACATGTCATCAGAGAAGAGAAGAGTCTCTGCAAAGAGGAAGGGGAATTTATTTTGATTAAAGATTACGAAGGCAGATGGATTTTTTTATTTTTTTTATTATGATGTGCACAGATAAATCATTCATAATAAATGCTGCAATACTACTTAAGAAACAAGAATTGTCCATTTTAATTTCATGGCGATTTGTTCACACTTGTTTAATGACAATGAATGAATGTGCTACACTATGTCTGTTTCTTTTCCCTTCAGATTTTGTTCAGCATCAGATAGTGAATACTCAATCCATGTCAGCAGACATCTTCTTTCACAAAGATGATATATATGTTGCTATGGCAGTTCCAAATTCAGACAGCTGCATAATCATGGAATGGGATCACATTGAGACAAATTTCAGGCCTTTTGATGAAATCACAGGTTTGACACTGTTAACTCCATAATCATTTGTCATATGTCATAACTTTGAAAGAGTTTAAGTTTATTTTATTTTTTTAATATATTATATTTCAGGACGGTCTGTTGTTGGGTGCATGTCTGTTCTGATCAACGAGCAGGCACTTGTCATTGTCTCCCAGCTCTTCGATGGCTCCCTTGTCTACAAATATGACCAAGCACAGAATAAGTTCACCAAGTTTCAAGCTGTTGAAATGCTTAATGTGTCCAAGCCAAATGACATTGAAGTCTTCCAGATTGGAGATGACTGGTTCTTCCTTATGGTGGACAGTTCCAAAGCTGGAATGACAACTCTGTTTAAATGGAACGAAACTGGTTTCTACCCATATCAGTTCCTTCATGAGTGGTTTCGTGATACCGATGCAGAGTTTTTTTATTTAGATGGCAAATCTGTTCTCATACTAGTGAGCCGCTCCCAGGTTCCTGTTATCTACCAATGGAACAAGAGCACCCAAAAGTTTGTTCTACATGATGAGATAGCAAATATGGACGACATTGTCAGCGTGAAGGCCTTTAGGATTAAGGACGTTCTCTACCTTGCCCTCGCCTGCTATATCGGTGACTCAAAAGTCATGAAGTGGACCGGCAAACACTTTGAAGAAGTACAGGGCTTCCCTTCACGTGGCGCCATGGTATTACAGCCCATCAAGTTCAAAGACCAGCACTATTTGATTCTGAGCAGTGATTATTCTTTCTCCCAGATCTTCAGATGGGATGAGGAGAACCAGAGTTTTATCAAGTTCAGGGATGTGTATGTTCAATGGCCACGCTCATTCACAGCACTGTCAACAGACCAGCGTGATTTTGTGCTGGCCACCAGTTTCAAAGGCAAAACCAAGGTTTTTGAACATATTTCAGTGGATTATAGCAAATGATGCATGTGCTGTTATTTGTTCCATCTGGTCAGATGCTAAAACCAAACTCAATTCCTCAATATATGCATACATTTAACCTTGATATTTATGAATGTAATGTTTTGTCAACAAAAAGGCTGAAACCTGGTGCACATCTCTATTCTCTAGTCTTGCGAAAGCTATTTATGCAACATTTTTGTATTAAAGTTTGAATAAATAATGCACTGCACTGCAGCTTTATTCAGATGTTGAAAATACCTGAATGTTTGATCATATCAGATCTCTTTTAAATAATTTCATTGTGAAATATTAGGTTCACCAAAGGTAGGGACTCAGACTTCAATTCAAAAGACTGTGGACTTAAGCTTGTCAGCTTCAAGCTAATTTAACCTAATGAGCTGGTTTGACTGTATGCAAGCATGTTTTTGGTGCTGACTAGTGCTATTATTCAGTAGAAACCCTCAATGTTATTGCCTTTGACGAATGAAAGCCTTAATTTATTTATTTATTTTACAGAATCTTTTTTGCCAGTTTTATAATGTAGCTGGCAGAGCAATATACTGAATGTAGATTTGAAAATATATTAATGATAATAAATAAAACAGCATCTTCTATTGATCTGCTCATTTATTCTTGTTGGTTCTCATTCACATGTATGCATTTTCAGTTTCTCACAAAGAAGCCAACTGCATAAATGGTTTAGCAGCTTGTCATGAATGCATCACTGTTCCATACTG
Source organism: Rhinichthys klamathensis goyatoka (assembly GCF_029890125.1). NCBI lineage: Eukaryota > Metazoa > Chordata > Actinopteri > Cypriniformes > Leuciscidae > Rhinichthys > Rhinichthys klamathensis. The sequence goes on from NW_026606840.1 coordinate 4,552,024, forward strand.
TCAATATAAACACAGAACATAATAAGAAATAAGCACATTAAAATGGACATTCCAGATGACACTTTACCACTTGACAGTGAGAAACTGCTTGTGTTCACAAAGATCACTTTACCAGCCAGTCAGCAGCATCATTCTTTGTGACCGGGCACTTAGATGTGATAAATAAGACTGCATCAGCAGAATGTCACAGATTTAAGCACATAAGTTACATAATGTAAGTTAGAGGCCTAGGCCTATATCTACAGTGTATGATATTGTCTGCTGTGCATTATGTGCTCATAATATATATATATATATATATATATATAGAGAGAGAGAGAGAGAGAGAGACTAGTTTAACCTTAATATAAGTGTTAATCTTAAAGGGATAGTTCACCCAAAAATGAAAATACTGTCATTAGCCTAATTACTCACCTTCATGTCATTCCAAACATGTAAGACTTGTGTTCATCTTCGGAAAACAAATGAAGATCTTTTTGATGAAATCTGAGAGCTTTCTGTCTCTCCATTGACGGCTATGCAACTACCACTTGCTTCAAAAAGTTAATAAAGAGATTGTAAAACCAATCCTTATGAATCGAGCGGTTTAGTCAAATCTTTTAAAGAGACTCGATCGCTTTATGGACAGATTTAATTTAGGGTTTCATTCACATATTTAAACATTGATCAGCAAATATACAACAGAAGCTCAACCGAACCTGCTTGACACGCAAGAACAAACCTCATTGGTTCTTCAGGGATCCCAAACATGCTGTTACACACAAATATGCTTGAGCTTCCGTTTACCACAACTGATGTGTGAGTTGATGAATGTTTGTATCGTGTCTCTTCAAAAGATTCTGACTAAACCACTCAATTCAAATGGATTAGTTTTACAATCTCTTTATCAACTTTTTGAAGCGAAGTAGTTGTGTAGGCTGTCAACGGAGGGACAGAAAGGATCAGATTTCATCAAAAAGATCTTGTGTTCCGAAGATGAACGAAAGTCTTACGGGTTTTGAACGAAGAGGGTGAGTATAGCCTAATTAATGATGGAATTTCGGGTGAACTTTTGGATAAACTATCCATTTTAACGTGTTTGGTTTGGAACGACGAGGGAGGATGATAGAATTTTAATTTAAATTTTTCAACTATCCCTTTAAGAGCAGACTTATCAAATTTGGTCATCGCAAAACAATACAATAGAAAGAAGAAATTAATATGGCTTATAGATAATTATAATCACAAGTTACAACATTTGAAATTCGTTATGTAAAAACAAGTTGCTGCAAAACAAATGCATTCGCAACGATATAGTTTATTTAAGGCCATAGAAGCATGGTCACATAACTTAACGTAAAAATCTACATTACCCATGGTATATTCTTTGGCTTTTGCAGCAGTCACTTCACCATAGACTGCATTTCACGTGAATCGCGTCCTTAAAGGGACACGCTGCCATAGTTGGCCATCCCAGCCGGAAATGATGTCCATGATATTGATGAAACATGTAATCGTGTCATCCTCGTCGCAATAGATGCTTTGGACGTGACAGTTGTTATTATTTACAGATTTTTTCAGAAGAATATCTCTGACCGAAAATGAATCCTTCCAGAAGAAGCGAAAGTGATTGGCAGGGACTGGTGAATGAGGTAGGAAACGCAGACATATTGATGCCTCACGCTCCTCTGCACTCTATCATTATCAGCATTGTAACGTTACTGTACAGAGGATGCTTAAATTAACCATATAATATGGTTTTCAATTAATTCACTGACTTGACGTGTGTAAAATTGGATGGCGTGATTTTCTAAATACGATCTGCTGATGTAGGCTAGCTACAGAGACAAGCCCCTTTACTGTAGCCTACCCGTGTTTTCATATCGAATAGTAAGTAGTATATTTCTCATTACATCTTTAAATGTCTTGCATAATAATAAATCAAATACGTAAGGTCTGACACGACATGATCAGCGGAGGGATTAACTTAAATCTTTATCCTCTTTCCTCTTCTCGTCAAGTGCAATGTTGCACTATTACAGGGTGATATAAAATCTCCCCAGGCTACACAAATCATCATACACGCACAACATTTAGGAGAGGTTGCTTTCTAATTGTGTGAACGTATATTGGCTAGTATGATAGTGAATAGCCTAATTTCAAAGGATTGGTTGACCGCTTCGTAAGTTGTTTTAATTTAAAGGTAGGACTTAATTAGTCCTTTATAACAGTGGATCTAAACAGTGGGTCAGGGCCATTAATGGCCCTTCAACCATTAATTCAACCAGTAACTGTTTGATACTTTAAAAAGTAACATTAAAGCATCTAACTATGTTAAAATGTTATTAAAGAACATCCAGTTCCCAAAACATCTGGAATCAAAGCTCAGGTTATTTAGTTGAAAAACAGTGCAAAACCCCACTTTGATCATTGTCTTTTCTGGCAATGGTGACTAATGCATTGAATTGGAGCATTAAATACCCAATTGTTTTCTTTCTGTGCCTAGTTCCTGGTATGCAAGAGAAAACTGGAGAGTAAGAAGGAGGCACTGCTGATCTTATCAAAAGAACTGGACACCTGCCAGCAGGAAAGGGATCAGTTCAAATTGATGGCAAACCAGCTCCGTGAGCGCCACCAAGGGCTGAAGAAAAAGTACAGAGAGCTCATAGTATGTATTCTATTCTATTCTATTCTATTCTAAATTGATTAAACAATCATGTAGAAGTATGAAGTAGAAGACATTCAGGAAGACATTCATTTTTTTGCAATTTATATATATTGTCGTTATAATGAAGTGTATTATTTCTGTCATGACAACTCGGGTTTCTGAAAGCATGCTGCACTGCTATAGCAAATGCTGACCAAGTATTTAAAGGTTAAGCAGCAAGCTTATTGGGCTACTGATACGGCTGGAACCAATCAGCTGTGCCTTTTAGAGAATATGTTTCCATCACCCTGTTTTTATGCGCATTTAGAAGTATTGCATTATAAACGAGTGATGGAAAAGCCACATTTCGAGGGGGGAAAAATCCCTTCATTCGCAAAAAAAGTATTTACGCTCGCTTGAGGTGGTTTTTGACTTGTGCGAAAGAGTTAATACGAACAATGGGAGATGGAAACTCATTTGCTTAATAAATACTGACAAAGTGAACATTAAACCCACATGACTAATTGGTTGTTTCCGCTGATGGTATTTTATTTACCAATTTTTTGTTACCAATACCACCATCCTCTGCTTGAACAACTTGATTGAAACGCAATCATTATTTTTTTTTTATTATTATTATTTTGTGAACTTTGATCAAATTCGCTTCACGTTTGGATGGAAACCCAGCTACTGACGTGATTGCAAGCAGATTGAGTTAAGGAAACATCAGCATGCGCCATCTAGAGTTCATGACAGAACTTTGTATTTATATGCATTTTTTAACTTTTTTTTTCCCATTAATAGGATGGTGACCCCTCTCTGCCTCCTGAAAAAAGAAAGCAAGTATGATTGTTATTATCATCTATTTAAACATGTCTAAATATATATCCTCTGTTAGATGCTTTTATGCCAACTTTAATTAATTAATGAATTCTGAATGGGCATTTAAGTGTCTTTACACAGACCTTTTAATGCTGCTCAGAGGTGCATAAATGCATTTATACAGCAATTCCAGCTGTATGCTTTGATGCTAGGGGCTGAGGTAGGTCAGAGCAGGCATCATTAAGCCTGGCTTTTATGCAGCATTACATCTTTACACAGAATTTTGAGCAGGCACAGAGCAGCCTCAACTTATCTCTGTAAAGATGCCTTATGTATACAACTGAATATATGTTAACAAAACATATACTTAGTGAAGTAGTCAAACCAGCAGTATTCATTACTTTCATCTGATGTTATTCAAATAAATGGAATTTTGTTTGTATTACGTGTTAAAAAGTCAAATGTGTTGTTCGACCTGTGTTTGCCACAGGTTAATCTGGCGCAGTTACTGAGAGACTCGAGAGAACAGAACAAACAGCTGAGTGACGAGGTTAAAGAACTGAACCAACGTTTAGCAGAAGTGCAGGGTGATAACAAGGTATGGGCTTTGCACACACAGGTCAGGTCATTTCTTTGCATGACTAAATCATATGCAGATGTTTGCTAAGTCAAATGTGTAGTCGCATGCTTATGAGGCTTCAACATTTTGATCACAGTGCATATATTGTGGTTTATAGCATAGATAAATGTAGTCTTTTCATCACACAGCTGCTGAGGATGACCATTGCAAAGCAGCGTCTAGGGGACGAAGAGGTGGGGGCTCGTCACTTTCCAGCCCATGAGAGAGAAGATCTTGTTCAGCAGTTAGAGAAAGCTCGAGAACAGGTGCATTGCCTTTGGCATTCTACACGTTTTGGGTTCAAATCAATCTTAAAGTCCCCCTGTAGTCAATAACTTGTCACTTAAAACTAATCTTTGATCACCAAAATTACATATTTAAATGTTTTTTCCTTGAAAAAAAATCTTCATGCATGCCTTAAAATAGCTTGAATGTAACTCATGTGTTGCCTCATTTAGTATATATGCGGTTATATGCAAATTAGCCCCGCCTCCACTCACTCACACCAGCTCAGAGATCCACTCGCTGACGATCACACGTTGACGTGATTGGTAACAAGGTGGTTTGTGACATCGGAAACACCACCGATTTCAAACCACGATTTTGAGACTGTCTTTGGCTCACTGCAGTTTTAAAGAGAAAATACTCAGCAATGATGTTGACTTAGGAATTTGCACATGGTTTGTCTTAAAATCTGGATTTTCACCACAGGGGGACTTTTAAGTTCTCAAGAATATCTTAATGTGCCAAGTCTCAGTTTTTTATCATAGATTTGAGGTAAAAACAAAACAAAGATACACTAATATAGTTCTTTGTCCTTACCCTATGATGTTGTAGAATGAAGCACTGGAACAAAGCTTAAAAGCAGCCACAGATGAGCTTCACGATGTGAGAGCAGAGCGTAATGTCTACCAGGAGAAAGCTCACAGACTAAATCTGGAAATTAACCACATCTTGGGTAGCAATGAGAACCGCATCCTGGATATAGATGCTCTTTGTATGGAGAACAGGTCAGTGTTGGTCACATGTTCAGGATGTACACACATTTAGCATTAGTAGAAAGAGATAAACTCCCCACAAGAATTATCATACATATACAGAAATGTATTATTTAATATCCAAAATAATCCATAAACCAGTGCAATTTAGTTTTCCATGACAGTCAGTATATTTAACAGAAGTGTAGAAAACCTCAGTAACATAGTAAAGACTTAATAATGCACAATTTGCAAACATGTAGGGTATGGGCTTGTTGCATGTGGCCGCCATGTTGGATTTCTGATCTAGCGAGTGTGTGCATAGACACTTCCGGTTTCACCTGATGCCAGTGCAGAGAGCTGGAGAAAAACAGTAAATTATCTTTTATAGTGGTTTATTGAATCTGTTATGTCACTTAAAATACTACTAAGTAATTTGAAACGCACGCATGTATGAGTCAGGTGAATGACTGAAATACACTTTACTGTCCACAAAGAGAAAAATGACTTGGTCTCATGCTGCATACACATATGCCTACTGTAAATATACAAATATGTAAATATAACTAAATTTAAAATATAGTAAAACAATTTGTGTAAAAACAAGATGACATATAGACCCATCAGTTTGCTACGCATCCACACCTATCAAGAAATATTTTATTTCTTGCATCACCCTGGTTCCTTTTAGGATTTTTCCATTGGTTTTTGGACCATTGCAGAAAAGAAACTCCTTGTTCAACAAAAGTTTATGATTCTTTCATGTTTTGTTCATCATGAGAATCTTCACAAATGAACAACTTGAATTTTGAAGCCTGAATACAATTGGCAGAAGCAAAAAGCTAAACGTAGGCTATAAACAAACTACACCACGTCACTGAGCGTCTGACAATTCTTCCAGTTTTTATTTAAAAAATGTTTTCCCTGAGAGTTTGAGTTAGAATAGTATAAACATGAGACTGTGAAAGCAGACTATTGACTGATGTTTAATGTCCCTGATTGACAGACTCTGTAGTCTATTTTAACCACTTGTAAGCAACTGCATTTTTCAAGACAGTGAAAGTTTTTAAAAAATCACAAGGGTTATTACTTATTTATTTTATATGGTAAAATAAAATGTTACCTTATTTCAGGCATTTAACCAAAATCCCATTTTTAAAAAAAACCATTGACTTCAGCATCGGAAGTGCTAAAATGCTATAACTTGTTTCCAGGTTTTGGCCTACAAAAATATAGGTGTGTCCCAATTCTTGTAGTATGTGTGTACACACCTATAATTCCCCAAAAACGAGAAAAAGTGCACTCCAAATGCCTGGATAATGGACTTCTTTAACTAAAAAAAGTGCATAGTGTATAAGTGCACTACATCATTTGGAACATTACTTACTGGTATGTCATCCCTGCTGCACTCATGATCAGAATTGTGGTAAGACTGACCTCTAGTGGTCTGGTGGGGATGTTACAGGCAGTGATGTGACAGTTGTAACATGTCCAGTTGGCTTTGTCAGTGCTTAAATATTATCATTATCAATAGCGCTATTTTAGCTAATCATGTTGTGGGTAATTTAACTGTATATCATACTGAAGTCTTCAAAATATCTTCTTTTTTTAGATATCTGCATGAACGGCTTATGCAGCTTCAGGAGGAAGTCAGCCTCCTCAAAGCAAATGTCATGAAGTATAAGGTATTTATTACACATACAACCAAATTTATATAAACACAAAAGATTCACTTACTTTAATTGTAATATGTGTAAACTCATTCTGTATTCTGATGTTGAGCATATCATATACTCGTGTGTTTTATTACAGAGTGCTTTGGAAAGCAAGAAGAACTGCAAAGTCTATGGAAAGTCCAACAGCAGTGCTCTGACAGGTGTCCTCTCTGCTAAACAAGGTACCACACAGCACTTCTATAGAATCCAAACAGTAACAAATGGGTTCTTCACAAGTAGTATTCTTTGATTTATTTACAATTCTTTGAAGGAATGATACTTAGAAGCTAAGCTTCAGCTCATATGTTTCCAGTACAAGAGTTGTTGCTGTCTGAGGAGAATGGCTGCAGTCTCCCAGTCACTTCACAGTCCATTAGTGACCTGAAGTCCCTGGCCACTGCTCTGCTGGAGACCATCCATGAGAAGAACATGGTCATTCAGCATCAACGGCAAACCAACAAGTATGTTATGACACCTTATTTTCTGTGCGGAAAATATCACACAAGATCTAGTTTATTAGTATTGTGAGAAATCAGTTAAGTCAACGTTACTTTTAAGAATACTTATTATTTTATAGGAAACTGTTAAAAAGTGAAATTTGTGTATATTTTAACAGGATCCTGGGTAACCGGGTTGCAGAACTGGAAAGGAAATTGAAAACATTAGAGGTGTCTGGGTTGTGGAGCCTGCCAGGTAAACATCACGTCTAATACTATGCAGTTTACTTTAATGATCGTTTAAGTTTAGAACTTTACTTCTATGTAACATAATATAGTTTATCTTGCTTATTTTATATATTTAAATAACTTTCAATTGCTCTCCCATTTCTGCTTTCCACTCTTTCTTCTCAACTCTCTGGAGGCATCACCTACAATGTGTCTCTTGGACTAGGGAGTACGTTTATTATTTAATATCATTTTTGCCTTTTATACCTTTCTGCAATTTTCTTCAAACTAATTCTATCTACCCTTGTTGTTAACCTGACAATATAGTTATAATTTATAATAGTTCATTAGTACATTTGTTGACGCCAACGTTGTTTACAGGAAGGAAAGCTGTTATTGTCCTGAGTGACTCTCAGCATGTCCAGTCCACCACAGAACAGTCTGTACATCTAACACCAGAGTCAATGGGTGAGTTATTAGTTATTATTACTAGCCTGTGCTAAATGATTTGTTAGTAGGCTAAATTAATAAGCTAAATGTTTAGTCATTTTTAATAGTTTTTTGAATATTAGTGCTGTCAGTCGATTAAAAACGATTAACGAATTAATCACACATTTTTCCTGTAATTAATCGTACCTAAAATTAAAGTTTTTCATACTTATTTCACATTTAATCTCCAAAATTAATGTAGAAACAACATAAAGACAGTAGCCTATAATTGCGCTTGAATGGTTTAGAAGCATTTGCGTGAATAAAAGCGTTATCATATGGCGCTTTTCCACTGCTGGTACGGCTCGGTACGGTTCGACTCGGCGCGGAACGGTTCGGCTCGCTTCGCTTTTCCACTGCGTGGTACGACTCGACTCGGTACGGCACGGTTCGGTTCGCTTTAGCTCGGTTGCTTTTCCACCGCAGTTAGTACCCCTTCAAAGTGGGTGGGACTGATCGTTATTTTGTCCCTACACTGTTTGTAGGTCCGGTGATAGCTCTCGCTGGATCCGCTCCTCGGCAACCAACGAGAGGAACGTCTGCACCTCGTCCACTGACCACGATTCAGCCATTTCTTTTTAAAGTTTAAAAAACAGATGCTAACCGCGTTGGCTGTTGTCTACTGGTTATTTAAATCTAGCGGGTTTAGTGTCCAATGATGCTGGTAGTGACGATTCTGTCTGACCAATCAGTGATCTGCAGTGTTTTTACGTCACATTTTAGTACCGGTACGGTACGCTTGGAACCTCAACAGACCAGGTACCATTTAAAGCGAGCCGTACCGTACCGTACCATGCAGTGGAAAAGCACCACAAGTGAGCCGAACCGAACCGAACCGTACCGTACTATGCAGTGGAAAAGCGCCAAAGCGTGCCGTACCGAACCGAACCGTACTGTACTATGCAGTGGAAAAGCGCCAATATAATGTAACGCTAGCCAGAAAAACAGAATGATAGATGACAGAAAAACGGATGCTGCATTAATGGCATTAAATATTTTTTACGCATACGATACATTTTTTCAGTTTAACGCGTTAAATGAGGAATATTGTGACATGTACGCACAACCACAATCGAGTTCAGAAACAGTGTTTACTGATATAGAGAATAACTTCCTTTGTAGTGGACTTTGCAGACCTTTTTCATGCTCAAACTGCAACATAAAGTTAAAAGTGTAAAAAGCATAATAGGAAAATACCATTTTTAGAAAACTTCAGAATCACACAAATAAATGTTTTAAACTGTAAATTTTGGAATATATTCCAAAAATTGCAAACCTCATGTGAGTAAAACTGCTCATATAATATTTTGGTTAACTTCCGAAAACATTTTCTGAAGGTAAATCATCTCTTTTCACTGGGAAAAAAAGGGATAAATTACCTAATTTCTTAAGAGTCTATTAAAAAAATAACAACAACAACAACAAAGTGTTAAAACTTTGATCAATCTCTCTCCAGTAGGAGATGAAGAGATTGTTACTGGAGAAGAGGTCACAGAGGACACTGGACTGGCCGTGGCAGTCGAGTTGAACCAAAAGGATGATTATTTTACCTGCCCATATTCAGTCTCACAAACTCCACAATTCAGTAATCCAGCAGAAAGTGTCCAGCCTGTGGGGAGCACACAGTGTAAAACCCTTGGTTGTGGCGACTCTGAGAAGCCTGTGTGTCCTGCTGAGAGGGAATCAGAAGAACATAATGAAGATCTTACAAGTCAGTCTATGAACACAGAAGTGTCTTTGAAAGGTTCAGAAGAAGAGGCTGTGAAGAATGATGATCCTGTTGTTCTTTGTGAGGAGGACTTTGATATTCAATGTGTATTAGAGGACAGTCTGCCTGTGGCATCAGATACCTTTGGCAGTTTGGACTGTATTTCTGGACCTGAGCCTTGTACACCGGAACAGCAAACAGAGCAATCGGTCGAAAAAGAAACAGCGCATGCTTCCCTAGACACAAGTTCTCCTGTTCAAACTTCATCACACCAGGAATGAAATGAATGTTGCTCTTAGTGATATTAAGAACTATGAGAGAAGCGCCTAAAAACACCACCATTCATTGAAGCCCCACTTAAAACAAGTGTGAAAAAGACTGGCAAAAGAGTAAAAAGAACCTTTGAATGTCTAAATTAAACGCATTTATTATTCCAATTACATTCAAAGCTATATAAAAAAGTTCACCATAAGGATGGCTGGTATAACCAGCAAGCTGAATATTAAAATCAACAATGTGATAAGCCCTTTCTGGAGGCTTTCAATCATGAGATCATCAAGAATCTCGAATGAAATCTTAGATCTGATGCCGCTATGATGACACTACCAGCAAGTTTATTTTATTTTTCTAGAGGTTATTGTGAAATCATTTCAAAGACACTTCTTCTTTTATTTGGACTATTTTAAACATCTTCATAATTCATTTTAATATTCTTGTAATTTGTCTTTATGAGTAAAACACAACATGCAATTCTGATTGATTTTATTTTTTTATTTTTTCCCCCTTAATACACTGGATGTCATTTCAACCATTATGATTTGTTTCTTACAGAGTCAGTATATTTATTTAATTTAATATTTGTCTTATTTATTATAATTGATCTTAATGATTGTAAAAGTGTTTGATCTGAGAAGGTTGGTGTAAAATCATTCTCTGTAGATCACCTAATATTATACTGTAATATAGTGTAAAAATAAAATGGGAACAATCATCAGCTTGAAAGCTTAAGTTATCTTTATTTATGCACAAAAGCACTGCATTTCAACACACTAGTGATTGCTATATAATAGGCCTGTTACTAGGCTACATCAGTTTAAGTGGTTTGTGTTGATTTGACCTGTTGGGTACACCAGAACATATTTATAATGACGGAAGGATTATCTCGTTGTTTACTCAATGTCCTCGCGTCAGTGTTTTATTGAAATAATATCAATGTAACATGCGTGCTTACAAACATCAATGACATTTTGAGGGCACCGCCCCTATTTTGAAAATTGGTGCGAGCTGCCAGTTAATTAGTCACACATACTGACACAGGTCATTTGCAAATATAGGCTACTGGTCCCTCCATTGTATTAAGAGAGATAAGCAGTAATACTCTGAAATGTATAACTCAGTTTCGGCGCTTAGCCTATTTTTGCCATTCACAAAACACGTTGTGTTTATCAACAAAAGTTTTTATGAAGCAACATAAAATATTTGAAAACAATACTCACCTAAAGATTATGTCAGGCTTGGAAGTTTAAGCTTATTTAGTTTGCGGTCTGGATTCCGTTTTTGTGCAATCGCACTTTGGGTTCTGGTTCATATTAGTCTGTGTTATATTAGTGGATAATTGCAGCGCCAGCCAGGCCCTGTTTACACCTGGAATTTAGATGCGTTTTGGTCGATCGGATCACAAGAATTTGAGGTAGACGCGTGCCCGTTTACACCTGGTGTTTTAATCTGTCTCTTTTGTCCACTTTCAACCACTTCTGTCCTGATTTCTTTGAGGGGAGGGTATGGGGAAAAACGTATGGGATTTTCAGATCTTTCGATCTAATGGACAAAATAAGCTTGGGCAATTTACATATGAATGCGTCTGGAGATGATGGAAAAACATACGGAGAGCATCAGCTTTCGTTTCTGCTCTGACACCCGCAAGACCACGGCAAACACTGTGAGTGTGTTAGAAATCAGGAACGGTGAGATAACAGTGTGCTTGGTTCGTTTTTCGTCTTCAAACCAAATTTGTGTCTTAATGCCAACAATGTTTATATCCGGCCAGGTTAGCGCGCTTCCCATAATGTTTACGCATTAGGTCAGTTGGCAGAAGTGTGGCTAGAAGTGTGGAAGTTTTCGACTACCTCTGGAAGTGGTTGAAGGTGGACATGCTCAAAACGGTTTAGACTCCGTTTACACCTGTATTTAGGGTCGTCCACTTGTGATCTGATCGACCAAAACATCAGGTGTAAACAGGGCCCCAGATAGGTCGAAACGCATACCAACGAAATCTCGTACAGTGACGTGAGCACAGCATGATCAATTCTTAACGTCATCCTCCCTAGCTGTGACGATACGTTTTATGTTTACATTGGATTGAATTCTGACTGGATATTCCTATATTGTGAGTTCTCGCACAGTGATTCACTGTTCTATCTGGGGGTCGTTGCGCATGCTTGTTTATTGTGGCACCTGACCATTATTCCGGAGTTGCTCGTTTTGTACATCACGGCTACGCACTGTCGAGTTACGAGCCGTTCGGTGGTCAATTGTGCGTGTTCTTCCCACCGTAACAGCACAATACCATCACGATTTTCATCACGGCTTAACACTAAGAGTATGTAACGCCCCCTACCTGTCGTTCTTGACTAAATAGGGAACGCCCCAAATTCATCAACTATATGCCTACAGATGTTGTAGTTAGGCCCCTCTATAGTCACTACATGAATTAAGTTTATTGTAGAAAAATAGAAAAATAATCTATACTTTCATATTATGAAGTTACTCAGAATTAACTCTTGACGTCCCTTAACTGATAAAGTTAGAAAACCCCTCCTGAAAAAACCCAACACTCAGGTAAGAGTACAAGAAAAATAAATGGTTTAATGAAAATGAATGATAAATGTTAATTGGCTCAATAAATGAATTTAAACATGTAACTGGTTCACAAGATCACATTCACAGAAAAACGAAACACAGTTTAAGCCCCGAAAGGCAATCTCTCAGATACCAGTACTAATAAAACCAGTTAAATACACGTATGAAATACCTATCAAATTATAACGAACACACACTGAGCGTAAAAGTTACCTTTTAGTGTACTGAGTAAAGCTATATGCAACAATATTCACTGCAGTGGGCCCACACACACACCAGTCATTCAACTCAAACCCACCCCGTAGCAGGCCTGAAACGTGGCTTGTGATCGTGGTGGCCGGGAAACTGACAAATGGCCCCTTCACTCTCCTGAGCACAAAACAAATACAAACAAATACCTCCAATTCCACTGGAAACGATGCAGCGATCCTCCCGATCCGGAAGTAGGCCTCGTGCAGCTCCTCGTCCTACCGCAAGCGCGTCTCTCTCATGTCTCTCTCCCCAACCCCCATCTCGCGCTTGTCAAAAAAAACTCTCATCTCCCGAACAACCACTCACATCACACAAAACACCAGTGAGGGCGGGACTTAATTCACATACACCAAGAAAATAATCAAACACCTAACTTGATGGTTAAAGCCACGTTTTCCACATGTACACCTACATCAAACTTGTATCTCATGCACGCGCGCTCTTAAAGGCACAAATACACGTATAATCACAAACAAAGATGAATGGTTAATTCACATTTTCTCTCTTAATTAAACATAAATACAAGCTAATAAATTGAGGTAACTTATTAACAACATACTTATAACCTACTGGGTTACATGCTCCCCCTTCTAAACATCTCATGACCCCATGAGATTACTTCTCAACACCTTAATGGTGACTTTAGGCTCAGTAGAAGGGTTTACCTGAGTACAACGAACACATTGTGCCATAGGGTGACACCACATGGTGTTACAGGGTTTCCTTTCTGAACCTTCCCCACCCTCTACATTTATGACCATACCTCTATGAACCAGAGTTAAGGGTCAGTTAGTGGGTTGTCCCAGATTATCATAGCTCAACCTGACTACTATGTCTCTTTTTGGACGGGAATGAACAGTCTCTACGACCTCTTTGGTAGCATTAACTAATTCAGGCTCTCCCCCTTCTAAACCTCCGATCTGGAAGCTCTCCAGGGCCTTCTTCCATGATCATCGGCTCTGCCATTTCGGCAAAAGGTCTATCCACCTCCCATCCACAGTTAACCGGTTCATCCTCCACTGTAGAGTCCTCCCGTGTAACACATTCTGGCCTGTGCTGTCTCTCCACTCTATCCGAGTAGTAATAACACACATCATCATCTTCACTTTCAGAGGAGTTTCTTAATTCACACCCTGTCGGCACTACATTTCTTTCTCCTAATCCTCTTCACCGTTTTCTCTCCCTAGATCTTGTCCTGGTCTCCGCAGGAGCAACAACTCTTGTAGGTTCTCCAGCATCGGTCAACCTCACATGATCCCCAACTGGCAAGAGATGGTCTCGGTGTAATGTTCTCACACCTCCCACGCCGGATTTGGGTTTCAGACGGTATACCGGTAAGTTCTCTAACTTTTCCACCACCAGGTAAGGAACAGAATTCCACTTGTCTCCAAGTTTGTTCTTTCCATTCACGGCCAGATTTCGTATCAGCACACGATCTCCCTCTGTCAAGCTCTGGGGTTTCACTCGCTTGTCGTGCAACCGTTTGTTCCTTCGCTGACTTTTCTGGGCAGTTTCGGTGGCTAACTGATATGCTCTCTGTAAGTCTAATTTCATTCTTTCCACATACTGTCGATGGCTTCCTGCTCCCTTTCCATCAGGCGAAGTCCCGAAACACACATCCACTGGCAAACGAGCCTCTCTTCCGAACAGAAGATAGTAAGGGGAAAACCCAGTGGCTTCGTTCTTAGTACAGTTGTAAGCGTGTACTAAACTGTTAATGTGCTGACTCCATCGGTTCTTTTCGGCTGGATTCAGGGTACCAAGCATGGAAAGGAGCGTTCTGTTGAACCGTTCTGGCTGTGGGTCTCCTTGAGGATGATAGGGAGTCATTCTGGACTTTCGGATTCCCAACATGCTTAGTAGCTCTCTTGGGTAACGTCTTTCTCATTACACACCGGCCACAATCCTTGACATACTGCTCTATGTATGCAGACATTCTAGGCCAATAGAAACGGTCTTTCACAAGTTCCGTAGTTTTCTCTACTCCCAAGTGACCAGAGTCGTTGTGCAATGATTGTAACACAGTAGCCCAGTACTTCTCTGGTAAGACGAGTTGTGTCTTTTCTCTACCACAGGAACTTTTGGTAACCCTGTACAGAAGTTGACTCTTGATCTTTAACTTGTCTCCCTGCCGTTGTAACAAAGCAATGGTAGCATCAGAACTCCTAGCACCAGTAAGAATCCTTCCTGACTCCACTTCTCGCTTTACTACACCAACTACCTGGTCTTCCTCTTGAGCTTTCCTCAACTCAGTAGTACTCAACTGTTCCATTTGACTAAGCCCCAAAGCTGTGGGACAAGAGAAAGCTTCGGGAATACCCTCAGGTAACACACCCAACGGATCCACCAGTCTGTATGATGAACTTCCACTTTCAGGAACCACTGCTAACTGACAGATGGCTCTTACTCCTGACTTGGGTATCTCCTTCCATTCAGAGCAAGCAGTTGATTCACAGGGGTAGCGAGACAATACATCCGCATCGATGTTGGCACTTCCTGGTTTGTATTGCAAGCTGAAGTTATAGGTAGCTAAGGCAGCTAACCAACGATGACCCGTCGCACTCAGCTTGGCACTTGACAACACATAGGTCAGGGGATTGTTGTCGGTCTTTACCACGAACTGGGCTCCATATAGGTAGTCGTGAAACTTATCCACTACCGCCCACTTGAGTGCCAAGAACTCTAGCTGATGTATGGGGTACCGTTGTTCTGAGGCACTCAGTTTCCGGCTTGCGTAGGCCACGGGCCTCATTCCTCCAGAATGCTCCTGATTCAAAACGGCCCCCAGTCCACTCAGACTAGCGTCTACATGCAGTACATAAGGCTTAGCAGGATCCGCGAAAGCAAGTACTGGGGCATGTGTGAGACAGTAAATGATTTTATGGAACGCTGCTGTACAAGTGTCGTCCCAACACTCTCCAAAGGGTTCCGATACTCTGAAGTATATCTTCCCATCACTTGACTTGCTTTTTTGCCCAGATGTTGGCGGGTAACCTTTAGTGAGCTCTGTTAAAGGCCTTACAATGGCGGAATAATCCTTTATGAACCTCCGGTAAAATCCACAAAACCCCAGGAACGACCTCAATGTCTTTAGGTCAGTGGGCCTTTTCCAGCGTGTTATGGCTTCAACCTTGGCTGGGTCTGGTGATACTCCAGCAGCTGAGACAATGTGACCCACATACCGAACTTGAGGCTGGCAGAACTGGCACTTATCTATTGACACTTTCAGGCCACATTCTCTCAGACGGTCCAGGACTTTTAACAGCCTCTCTTCGTGTTCTTCAAGGGTGCGTCCGAACACAATGATGTCATCCAGGTATACTATTACTTGGAGGAGATGCATGTCGCCAACAGCTTTCTCCATGAGCCGCTGGAAGGTGGCTGGAGCTCCAGTGATCCCTTGAGGCATCCGTTCAAACTGGAAGAATCCCAGGGGATAGATAAACGCTGTCTTTTCTTTATCTTCCTCCGCCATGGCTATCTAATAGTACCCACTGCGGAGGTCCAGCACGGAAAACCATTTACTACCAGTCAAACTGTCTAAGGCATCGTCGATACTGGGAGTAATGTACTGATCAGGGATAGTACGAGCATTTAGAGTGCGATAATCGATGCACATTCTGATTGCCCCACTCTTCTTCCGTGCTACCACAATGGGCGATGCGTACGGACTCCTTGACTCTGTAATTATTCCCGCTGCTAACAAGTCTTTGATGTGACGTCGTACATCCTCGATGTCTGCAGGAGCGATGCATCTGGAGCGTTCTCGGAACGGTTTTGGGTCTTTCAGTCTGATAGGATGCTCCACTCCACGAGCTAATCCAACATCCCATTCTTCAACAGAAAACACATCACCTCTTGTGGCCAACTTTTGCCGCAGTCTCCGTTCCCAGGCCTCAGGAATGGACGACTCACCAAACTTAAACAAACTTGGGTCTATTGCTTGAGAGCTCTGTTCTTCAGTTCTGGCAGTGAGTGTGTCAGTTGGATATACATTTGCAATTACTGTTCCCGCCGGAATGGAGATATTTTTTGATGTTTCATTATGGATCATCACCTGGATGCGTTGTCCTTCTACGGCGGATGATGGTAGTACCACTGGGGTTATGAATGTTCCAGCTGGCAGACTAGTGTCCTCAGGCGTGTCCACCACAAAAATCTCTTTTCTTAAAGGCTTGTCAGTCTCCAGTTTACAGACAGCACACACTTCTCCCCTCGGGGAAACTACGCAATCGCCAGGTCCTATCCATCGAACTTCTCCTTCAGGTGAATCAGGAAGAGGGTCCGGCTTTTTCGGCGGTGACAGAGGGATTACAGGGTGTCGGGTCTGGATTCTTAACGCACATGCAACACTGGATCCTTCTGTATCCTGGCTAAGAGCAGCAAGGCGTGTGAAGAAACTGGCGTTGGTACCAATAATGACTGGCAGCTGGGAAGGACCTTGAGGCTCAGGACATACAAGAGCCAGGATGGACAATGACTCCTCAACCCCAGTGACCGAGGCGGGAAAGGTAACATCCACTATGATATAACCCTTATAAGGGTAACTGGAAGAACTGAGGCCCCATATGGATAATCCAGTCAAAGGGTGAATGGGCACATCAGGCAGGTTTTTGAAGTACCAGCTTTCAAACACAAAGGTCACTTGTGATCCGCTGTCTAACAGTGCTTGACATACCCGATCATTAAGCTTCACATTAACAGTGGATGCCGGTCCTACTAGTCCTTTAGGAAGGTTGCTGGATTTATGGATGGTGGTCTGACTCTTTTTAGAGAAACAGGCTGGGTTTTGAATAGTTCGTGTGTCAGCCATCTCCGCCTTTCCTCCCTTTGCCTGCCGCAAAGAACGAATCAGTTTCTGAATCACTTGATCCGAATTGGGTGGAGCTTGACACTTTGTGGCAATATGGCCATCTTCTCCACACTTGTAGCAGAAGTAGTCATCTCTTGTTCGGGCTGGCTGATAGCTTAACCCCGCGGGAACAGACTGGCATGGTTTTGGCCGCTGCCCTGGCACCTGAGGTGAGTAAGGAGTAGAACTGACACTCAGAACAGCCAACTGCTGCTGTAGATGTTGGACCTGTCTCTGTAACTCTTGGACTTGCGAATCATCAGTTTTTTCAGTTCTCTTGAGTGGTTTCTCTTTGGTTTTAATCACTAATGATGCAGTAGAAACATCTTTGCCTTCAACCCCGCTTATTTGGGTTCTCAATTCTTGAATTTCCGCCTTGAGTTCCCGGATAACAGACACGCTGGCCTTGTCATCTTCGTGGAATAGTATAGCCTTAGCTTTTGCAGACATTCTGTGGCGAGCAACTTCACTCTCCTCTGCCTCACGTATTTCCTTCAGCAAATTCAGAAAAGAAGGTGGGTGATTTTTTTTTTTCTCTCAGCCTCAGTTGGAGCAACATCATGTCAGAATTCACAGCCCCTCTAATCAGCTGTTCCACTCGTACTTTATCGACCATACTAAGGGTCAGTCCATCTCGTTCCACGACTTTGGTCTTCTCCATCCGTCTCAGGAATTCAGATAAAGCCTCCCCGGTACCCTGGCGCATAAGACGAAACTTGAAGTATAAATCCTCCCCAGACTCAGATGATCCAAAAGGTGCTCTCCAACGCTTCCAGATACGGTGAGGCACTAGCTTCAGGATCAGAGAATCTGACGGCTCTTACAATGTCCATTGCCGGTCCCTTGAGGCTTTCCACAATTCTGCGTCGTTTTCCTTTTTTCGGAGCAGTCACACTGTTATCAGCAGCTTGGCTTGATCAATCCAATTTTCCATATTCTCCTCACCCATGGGGGTTGGAACTACGGCTGAAAATGTGCGCAGGCGTCGATATGTGTTGCTGTCACTCGAGTGCTTTACTGTCTTTTCCAGGACCTCACCCATGGCGCGTATGATTGACTCGGGGGAACTGTCAGTGGCACTGTGTGGAGAAATCAAAGCATGTACATCACTAAGAGACTTTCCTTCTTCCATCAGGAACTTTGGAAACTTTTCTGTAAACCCTGCAGATACATTGTCAGATGCAGAGTCCGTGGTCTGGATTACTATGACTGTCCAGGGCTCTGCCTTTTCTCCCCTTGACACTTCAGGAGGTATGCACTTTGGGTCAATGGCTTGTCTGCACTCACATAACACCAGCAGGTAATGTGAAGTGGGTCCTTCTCTCGTGTCCCTTACACAAACTCTTCCTAGAGCTTTTACTGCTTCCATCACCTCTTCAATTTCGGCCACTTCGGTGTGAACAGGTACGTTTAACAGCATTAAAGCATGAGTCTCTTCAATGCTAGCATCTTTGCACCAGTTGGCCAACTCTGCTTGGAGACTGGGGTCTTTTGTTAGAGCCATGATGACACTTTATGACTTTTCAGTTAATTATGATGTAATTACAGGGGTGTGTTGAGCTTAATTTCTTTCTTTTTCTTCTTTCTTGCAGCAAACTATTGTGTGACTCACAGAGGGAGATCCCGGACGAGCCCCCACGTTATGTAACGCCCCCTACCTGTTGTTCTTGACTAAATAGCGAACGCCCCAAATTCATCAACTATATGCGTACAGATGTTGTAGTTAGGCCCCTCTATAGTCACTACATGAATTAAGTTTATTGTAGAAAAATAGAATAATAATCTATACTTTCATATTATGAAGTTACTCAGAATTAACTCTTGACGTCCCTTAACTGATAAAGTTAGAAAAACCCTCCTGAAAAAACCCAACACTCAGGTAAGAGTACAAGAAAAATAAATGGTTTAATGAAAATGAATGATAAATGTTAATTGGCTCAATAAATGAATTTAAACATGTAACTGGTTCACAAGATCACATTCACAGAAAAACGAAACACAGTTTAAGCCCCGAAAGGCAATTTCCCAGATACCAGTACTAATAAAACCAGTTAAATACACGTATGAAATACCTCTCAAATTATAACGAACACACACTGAGCGTAAAAGTTACCTTTTAGTGTACTGAGTAAAGCTATATGCAACAATATTCACTGCAGTGGGCCCACACACACACCAGTCATTCAACTCAAACCCACCCCGTAGCAGGCCTGAAACGTGGCTTGTGATCGTGGTGGCCGGGAAACTGACAAATGGCCCCTTCACTCTCCTGAGCACAAAACAAATACAAACAAATACCTCCAATTCCACTGGAAACGATGCAGCGATCCTCCCGATCCGGAAGTAGGCCTCGTGCAGCTCCTCGTCCTCTCGCTCGCTCGTAGACCGAACGAAACGCTCCTCCCACGTCGCCAGAGGAACCCCAAATAACTCGGGTATCTGGGGCGCTATCTGGTCCTCAGAGATCCCACGTTGAATGTAGACAACAGCGATAACTGTCTTCAGTCTGTATACTGAACGTGATAGCATTAACGTTCAGAGGCACTGCTATCCACAGTGAATGTTACACTAAACCAGTGGTTCTCAAACTTTTTCGGTCATTCCCCACTTTGGACAAGGGGGAATTTTCAAGCCCCACCTGCCCCCATCGCCCCGACACAATGCTAATGAAATACGTAACAAGCTTAAAATGTTTCAATTTATTGAAGTAACAAGTAGTATCAGTATAGTAACAAGTTGTATCTAAATACAAACTAACTATCTACATCAAATAACAGCAAGTTCAAAAATAAAGAAAATGAAGTGCATCTGTGTCATAACTTGCATGAAATTCAAAAATAGAGAAAATAAAAGTGCCTCAAAAATAGAAAAGAAATAAAAGTGCCACTTTGCAATCTGTTAAAAAAAGAAAAGAAGAGAAATCCATTTGGCAAGACAGGTCTATTTATCCCTGCATTAGTGACTGCAATGAGCCTGTTTTGCATTGCACAATTTCTCAAAGCAGGGTTGCAGGCTTGATACTGCCACTCTCAAATCATGTTCAATGTTCAGAGAAATTTCATGTCTTGTCGTAAGCCACAACATAATGACGTCACATATTTTCCAACCCAGCCCTCAGCCCCCAATTACGCATGAAACAGCTTCCAGCGCGCCTGGCTACCCATCGGCGCGAAACATAGGCTACATATCTATGGGCGCAAAAGTTTGTTCCGCTACAATTAATATGCCGACGTCACGTCAATCATTATTTTGGGGGTGGGGAATTCCTGTTACTTGTTGTCGCCCCCGGGGGTGATCGGTCTAATAAGCGGCAACACACAGCTATAAGGACGGTTTGCTCTCACACGCGCTGCATTAATAGTTACACACGCGCGCGCGCGCGCAGTCGCTCTCTACTCTAGTGCGCGGTCTTGCTCCAGATTCCGGGAGATTGGATCTCATTTGCGGGCGTCAAGGAGCCGCTATCAATATGCGGGAGACTCCCGGAACTTCCGGGACATTTGGGATGTCTGGATAAAGATATAAAGGCATAAAAAGGAAAATTTCCTCCCGTTTGGCGCGCCCCACCTGTCACGTCTCTATTCCCCACCAGTGGGGCGCGCCCCACACTTTGAGAACCGCTGCACTAAACACAGTCTTTATCCGACCAGACGGCCGATTAACCACACGGTAAACTGACCGTAAAACACTGGCAGTGAACTAAAACAAGCACACAAAAGCGATTACCTCTGTGTCAGTCCTTCACATCAGATCTACATTCGATTTAAAGATATTTTAAAGCAGCACTAGGTTACTTTTCAACCTTCATAATATATTTCCAAGTCTCTTGTGATGGTACATCGACTTACAATAGGTTGAATGACACGTCTGCCATAGCCTGACGGGGTCTGTAGCGTTTTTAATCGTACTTTTAAACTTCGGGTTTCGGGTAGTAACCGGCGAACAAAGAGAACTACAAAATTCGACTGCTTTACGGCATATACGTCACTACCACCACCACCCCCACTTCCTTAAAATCGGACGTGCGAGCCAAATGTTATAGTCATGGCCGAAGCAGCACAGAAAAACAAGAAAGCAAAGGTTTTATCAGAGCAAAGCAAAACGAGAAAAAGAGAAAGTGATCGCGTTAAAGGCAGAACGAGGATCAACATTGGGCCAGCATTTTCTCGCTGGCGTGAGCTGAAGGAGGAGGAGGGGTGCCCGACCGATGCGGACTTGGCAAAAAAAAATCTAATGAAAGCCTGTGTCTAAACGGCGTGCACAAGTTTGGTAGGGGCTACATTCTTGCAAGTAAATATATAAGATGTACAAAATCATATTTTAGGATACCTAACATGTCTGTGATATTTGTTTATTTGTCTTGCCTCAAGCTATAATGCAAATCGATTTGTAAAATTTGCAGATTAATTTATGCTAGCTTGATATTATAATATTGACGATATATGGTTATTATCAACCACTCAAACATTGCATTGAAGTATCATATAGATTCAGTAAAACAGTAACCAATAGACTAGGCTACTATAATGACGCTGGCTTGTAAACGTGATCATCGCGATCATTTGTCGTTAGAAAAAAATAAAACCCATGAAATTATATTCATATGACATGCTGAAATATATGCCACTGTACCTGGGATGAAGACATTTCACACGCGACGCAAGCAGAACACCTGCATGTGACCTCCTCCTACAGTGTTCAGGGCTATCATGGTTGTCAACAATTGCATGTGCATGTAGGATGACAGAGTTTACGACAGTAGTAGAGGTCTAGAGGACAATACTGTTTCCCAACTGTAGGGGGACCCCACCCCGAGAGCAAAAGTTCCCTGGTGTTACTTTAAACCTGTCAATATAAAAACTCTCCTACCGCAAGCACGTCTCTCTCATGTCTCTCTCCCCAACCCCCCTCTCGCGCTTGTCAAAAAAAAACTCTCATCTCCCGAACAACCATTCACATTACACAAAACACCAGTGAGGGCGGGACTTAATTCACGTACACCAATAAAATAATCAAACACCAAACTAAAAGCCACGTTTTCCACATGTACACCTACATCAAACTTGTATCTCATGCACGCGCGCTCTTAAAGGCACAAATACACGTATAATCACAAACAAAGATGAATGGTTAATTCACATTTTCTCTCTTAATTAAACATAAATACAAGCTAATAAATTGAGGTAACTTATTAACAACATACTTATAACCTACTGGGTTACAAGTATTTTATTTTATTTTGCTAACAGGCTGTTATGGTGTCAGTTACCTCACTCTTCTATACGGAGGCAGTGGCACGTCACTGTGCAAGTTGACTATTTTTTTTTATAGAGTTTAGTGTTTTTGTTGCTGTTTGCGTTTTATTTTGCTTTCTATCTGCCTGATGATCCTAGCCATGTGTGTTGTCGAATTATTTGAATTAGAGACTGAAATCTCTCTTTTTGTAATTTTTATTGTATATGGTTGTATCCAGAGGTTTTCTAATTTTCGCAGTTCAAATGGCTTATCACCACATTTTTACTGCCTTCCCACTGATTTGCAAACTCTGTCCCAATGAGCTTCTTCCTGAAAGTGGGCATGATATCTAGCCATCATGCCTGGGTGTTCAGCATCTGAAGAAAACACTTACAGACCCGTGCCCGCATTGTAGCTTACTGCCTATGCAGAGAGGCAGTTGTGTTTGGCGGGACTGGACCACAACTGGGAGGCTAGTCTGACTTTGCGGCAGAGAGCTCAAAATTGCCATGCTGGTGCTCCTTGGGTTAAGAAGACATCTAGTTTTAGTGGTAGTCATTTGGCTGGGCACCAAAGTTGCTTGCTATTCTTCAGACATGGTGGAGATGAAACGTCTTGCAAAACCTCCAACCAGCAGACCCAGTTCCTACTGCTGCTGCGGCTTCCACTGAGAATGCTCACTCACATCCATCTATGTCTACATGTGCTTCTGACACACATTTCCAGGATCATCTTCCAACTTAAGTTTCTGAGCTGCAGGACAAGTCAGTGGGATTTACTGTGGCTGGTGGTTCTGTGGCTGGCTTGCTTCATTCTTCGGGGACTGCTCCACCCCTGTTGGAAGACACATTGGAAGTGCTTTAGATGAAAGTGGCCCATCTTGGCCTTGATGAATACCCTGCACATCCTGTTCAGTCTAGTGTATTTTCTGCTGACCTTTACCTATGGATTCCTTTGCTATGCCTGCATGTAAGGACTTCATGGCATAATTTTCAAGTGCCCTCAAATGACCAGGTATGGCCAAAAGGCATTCCAAGACTGCTCACACTCTGGATTCAATGGCAGGAGTGCGGAGTGTACCTGAAGTCGAACAGCCGGTTGCTGCACTGGTGGTGTCACCAGACGAAGCACTGTGAGGGAATGTCCGATGCCCTAGTGCTCAGTGTGGCCGTACAGATTCCTTTCTGAAGAAAGCTTATGAGTCAGTTGCCTACATCACTCAGGCTGAGAACACTGTCTGCCAAATAATTTTGGCTGCTTCTAACTCTTTGAAGTCTGTAGAGGTAGAACCCTCTGTCCCACTGTTTTTGCAGACAGCCTTACTGGCTATGGGGCACGTGACACGAGAACTTGGCCCTCTCACTGCAACGCTCTTGACTGCTCACCGGCAGGTATCGCTTGCTCAGGTCAGATTGCCGGAGGATTGTAAAAAGACCTTGAGGGATCTACCTATCATTCCTAGACATCTTTTTGGTCTCGACATATCTAAGGAGTTGGAAAGATGCTTTAAGTTATCGGTGACCACTCAGCAGCTAACACTGGTTCAACGTACCCCAAATTTTAGAATGCCTACAGCACCTACTCATCACTTTTACACGCCTGCACCACCACCACTGACCTCAGGGCCAGTAGAGATTTCTGGGTTCTCAGTTCTCGCGCATGCGTCGTGGCGCTCTCGTGAACTCACGTCAGAGGCCCACACAGAAGAAAATGAATAGTTGAATAAAGTCATTATTTATTTTTGTGTTTTTTTGCGCGCATAAAGTATTCTCGTTGCTTGAAGATGAACGAAAGTCTTACGGGGCTGGAACAACAAGAGGGTGAGTAATTGCTGACAGAATTTAAATTTTGGGGTAAACTAACCCTTTAAAACAAACTATTATACATACGTTTATACTTACTAATATAATTACAAAACCAATTACAAATATATTTACAATGAATAACAATCAAAATAGTATCACCAATGATCATCATAAACAAAAAAATGCAATAAATATACTCTGACTTTTGGTAATTGTTTTTGTTTAAAACAAACTATATTATACATACCTTTATACTTACTAATATAATTACAATGAATAATAATCAAAATAGTATCATCATAAATAAATGAATATACTCTGACTTTTTACAGGCTTAATAATGCTTCAGTGTGTGGTACTCAAAACATGGGACAGTCACAGCACATAAGGGAGTGTTGCATGGCACACACATGTGCTTGGTGAGGTGCCTCTGCTTGCTCTTGCGTGTGCTGGAGAGGCATACCTTGCAGTGCCGCCTGGTCTTGCTGCCCTGGGAAGTGGTCTGAGGGACTTCAGATGGGAAATGCCTGGCTGTAAGGCGCAGAGGAGTGTCTAAGGCAGAATGCCCTCCTTTGGTTGGACACCGCAATGTGCTGTACTCCTCCAGCAGCCCTCTCATCAGGTTAATCCTAAATTGCAGGGAGGTGATTTCCTTCCTACTCATAGTAAGCACATCAATAGGGAGTGAGGAGAACAGAATAGTATGTTACAGTGTGGTCTGTTTATTATTGTAAATTTGTTAACACTTTAGATTACATTAATTGAACATTTTATCACTTTTTATCTTGTTTATATTTATTATTAGATGATTTGTATCCATTTCTCACCAATAATTTGCCAGTAGACGATGTGGCTGTCGAGTAAAACAGTGTCAAGTAGGTGAAAGAAGATCTTCTTGTACCACTTGGTAGACTTGGTTGCTACTATGGATACATGGATACTTCCCCACCCACTCCTCTCGGTACCTGCAGCCTGCAGAGACGTTTTTGCTTTTTAGCAGCGTGTTGGGGTCAACGAAACGTATGAATGAAAATGAGCTTATCAATGCATATTTAAATTCGCGCCTACGGTATCTTTGTAGAACTTGGAAAAAAAGAAACAAAAAAGAAGCTGCAGCCAATGAGCAGCCGGCGGGGGCTGGCTTAAGGAGTTCAACCTCCACGGACAGTTTTTAACAAGTTCAACCTCCACGGACAGTTTTTAAAGTTTTATCAGACAATAACTACTCAAGATTGTGCTTTAGTATAATTTTCAGGACAATTAGGGCCAGATTCGGGATTCGGGCCAACAGCTTCGATTTCAGGACTGTCCCGAATTTTTTCGGGACGTCGTCTGGTCACCAGTAATTCCGAAGTGATGTTTTTTTATCACCCCCATTAGGAGAACTGACACTAAAAATGTGTACATTTCAAGGATATTTGTTGGAACCCATTTAACAAGTTTTCCTTTAATTTCCCTTTTTTGCAAGTCAGAGGCATAGCGGTTTGTTTCCTCCACAATTTCTCTTATGACATCTTCTGTGAGGAACAATTTAAAACAATTGACCTCACTGGGGGATTCTGGTGGATTTTGCACACCACACAGCTGGTTGTCAAAATTGCCTGGGCCAGGAGGATTAAAAAGGTTGGTTGCCTTCGATGACAATGAGTTTACCTCGTCTGCCTCATTTGACATGGGTAAAACATGGACTGGTGTTGTCTCTTCACCTTCGATGTTGTCAAGAGCTTCAAGGTTTGGGGGAAGGTCCTTCATCGCTGTCACTCTCTGCCTCGCTGTCAAAAATCTCCTCATCAAAATAAAATAAAAAATCCACAATTTACTCATTTGTCATTTGTCTTTTATATACATTTTCTGTCATTTTCTCTGAAGAAGTTAAAAACTGGTGAATTTGATTAAAGTTGTGTCTCAAATTAGAACAAAGGTGAGTGTGAGGTATCGGTGACGTCAGCTCTACATCACTCATTTATGTAGGGTAGGCCTACATCACTTGTCAGCGGGGAAAAAAGACTTGCAATGCATGACATGTTAAAATCTTTTTTTTTTTTTTATACCTAATATTTACAAACTTGTTAACTACATCATTAAATATATGCAAGGGAACTCCTAATATGGTTTTAATACTTGAAAAAAAAAGATCATGTTAATTGATCGGTAAGTTATCACCACAGGGCTATGGGCGCCGCCATTATTTGATGGAGTCGGACTCAGAGCCTGCTGGATTTACAAAATGCAAGATCATCCATGTCTCCCGAAATATGACAGTAAGTGGGTGTCAAACTGGGAGCAGAACAGAGTAAGCTTTAGAGTTATCTACACGATGTGTGTTTGACTCGAATAAAATAATACATAGGCTAATGTGTAAAATGTTATCTTGCTGTTATAGATATTAGTGTGCAATAACAAACTATTTAGTTTTTACTAGTATTTTTGTTATTGTGTAATGGAAATTAAAGTGTATTACTATTATTAAACATTAAAATACACTGAACAGTTGTTGTGATAAATGAAAATCGCTGAGCGTGCCCGTCGCTGGCTCAGTGCCAGTCAAAGGCAAAGCACGAAAGCGGATTTGAAATTTTGAATTTAGCAGTTGATCACGTGACTCACTGAACGTTCTAATCGTGTGATCGTACGCTCCAGGGACCAGCCAACCAGCCAAGACTGATCACACCTGGATCACACGCGTCATGTTAAAAAGAGACTTCAAAAACTGAATACTATTATGACTGTTCTGCTGATGTTTTAGTGCCCTCTAGTGGATGTTTAAAAAATCATATGGTGATTCATTAGACAAACTATATATTGTGATACCTAAAATTACATATGTAACGTGTTGCATCAGTGGTTACTGGAGTAAAATAAATGGGAAATAGTGTTTATTAACCGGGTATAATTTTTTTTAAATTAATTTCATTATGATCCAAATGTTATGTTTATGGTTTTACAGAAGAACTCTGTATAACATGCTGAGATTAAAGTTTTGTCTTGAAGTTTAAAGACAGTCTTGAAATGCTTCATATAAGAGAGCAGTTGCTGGAGAATAAAAGCAGTCCCAGTGGCAAAATTGCCATTATTATTTAGCTGTTTGTGTGGTTTAATTTATCTTTCAGTGCAAAATGCATTAATAATCCATAAAAGAAAACAAATACAGTTTTTCATGTTCTTACTGTTTTTAAATTGACCTTCGGAGCGCTGATTCAACAGTGAAAATGAAATTGGTAAGCTAATAATAAATCCACTCTGTCTTTTTTTTTTTTT
Source organism: Rhinichthys klamathensis goyatoka (assembly GCF_029890125.1). Lineage (NCBI taxonomy): Eukaryota > Metazoa > Chordata > Actinopteri > Cypriniformes > Leuciscidae > Rhinichthys > Rhinichthys klamathensis. Next base: position 4,579,906 of record NW_026606840.1, read on the forward strand.
TTTTAAAGATCTACAAGAGACAGCAGGGACTTGATTTACAACAAAATGTAATGCAAACAAATCTTTTTTGACTGATTTGAAGCAAAACAAATAACTGCGCCACTCACTGTCTAATTAAACCTTTTAGCAGAGAGCAGAGTGCAATGACACTGTAAGAAAATAAGAAAATCAATAAGAAAAAAATTACTTGCGCTTACAAAAACAATTGAAAAATTTTAATGTAATAAAAGACGAAATAAACAACAATGGCAAATTATATTCGATTGTTTAAAATTAATGTAGCACAAATCACTACATTGAAATATGTGTCTTTGGACTGAATTGTGAGGATTTTTCTTTCCTGCTCTTGTACATTTTCTTTAAGGGCAGCATAAACAAGACCAAGTCTAAAATTACAAACAAAACATTTTTTTTTATTTCATAGAACTTAGAAAAACACAAAGACAAAACAAAAACAAGCTCGTCTTGCCTACAATGGATTTACATCGTGCTCTTTTTTTCTGCAAATATTTACATTCAGTATGTACATGAAGTGGAAATGAAAAACAATTGCCACAGTAAGATTTAATAGTAATAACAATACCACTATCAACAGCAATGACAATATATATGCGAGTACATACATACATCGCAAAGTCTGAAAGGACAGATAACAAAACAGCGAGATATAGATATAAAAAGTATAAACTGAGGTGTTACGTGTGGTTATGTGTTTCCAATACACAGTTTAAGTTTTGATATGGATTTGATGGATGAATATAAAGCAAACAAGTAGACTCATCTGCTCACCCATTTATGTCCATTTCTAGAATTACATGAGAGATAGATGTTCATTTTTTTCAATGCTGAACAAGCTAATCAATATTTGCATTGAAATATATGGAAAAAAGATATCATGGAATATCCAGAACTATATCTTCAATAACGTTTCAACAGATTTAAATTAATGGAACATTTACCAAAAATAAACCCTCACCCTCATGTTGTTCCATACCAGTATGACTTTCAGTATGACTCTAAAGAATGTTCTGGTCATTTTTGTTCATGCAATTACGATTAATTATGCATAAACATCAAACTGATCTATATGGTATTTTTTTAAATGTAATTGCATTAATTAATTGTAATTGCATAGTAAACAAATCTTCAAAATGTCTCAGTTTGTGTTTTACTGTGGAAGGAATTCCAAAATGGTTCGACAACATGAGCAAATGAGTACAGAACTATCTAGGCCTATCTAAAATCAAATAAGGCAGTCAAATAAGGGAAGTTAAGCTCAATTATGGAATGGGATTTATGAACTGTTTATAACTGATTCAATTAAATTAAAGTTATTTGAATTTACCTTTGTAATTTTAATGAACAAAGATGGTAGACTTGGATGAGAATCTTTTTATCTTCTATTTCTTGAGTATATTCCTTCATTTCATGAATAAATATAGTATCTGCATGTAGCAGAAAAGTTGTCACTGCAAATGTGAATACAATTCATGTTGGACTCCCATAAAGGCACAGGTTGCTCAGTCTGCCTCTTTCTCTGTTTTTGGTGAGACGTAGGCATGGCCAAAGGGAGAGCAAACAAAGCCATTCAGACTTTCAGGTGGTCAAAAATATTAATCTACTTTCAAGCCAGCAACAGAAACTGGTAATGTGCAGACGAAAAACAAAAACAAAAAAAGTGTTCTTTTCATATTTTGGAAAAGTACGCAAGATAGGTGTGCATTTCCATCTGCTTACCAGAGTGGTACCATTTTCCGTTTCAGACACTGGACACAAATCACGCACAACATCACATTAATTAAAGCATTTGTACTGTTTACTGTATAAATATTTTCACTTAGCACCTCCTCACATTCCCTCCCTTATGCATCTGCTGTTATTGGATGACCCTTCCCAGCATCGTGCTGATTCACAGCCCCAGCAGACAGACAGGGCAGACTGTGCTGGCTTTTCTTGAGCAGCTGTATACGGTTGTGGCAGTAGAATTTAACAGCCCTCCAGTCCCGGTGGTTAGTGACCAGCAGGGGGCAGAGCTGCAGGCAGCGCTCACAGTCCGCTTTGGCGGGCACACGCAGCTCCATAATGTTTTGCACCAGGTGTGACTCAACAGCTGCCCGCTCTGCTTCAGACCAAGGCCGCTTTAGCACACCACGTTTCCCTGAGACAGAGAGGAGAATGTATGTTAATCATTATTCCTATGCAAACACTTCACTGAAGCTCTCCCAGGTACACACACACACACACACACACACACGTCAATGAGCCAGCACTGTGCTGAAGGTCTCAGTGCAATATCTGGAGTTTTCCCCGCAAAGATAGTGTCTATTAAGTCATCTAATCTAATTGTGATTTAAATGTCTTACGATAAACACAAACCATCACAATGGTCTTGCTTATATTTGACCAAAGTAGTATTGTTAATTGTATACATGTGTGATATACTGTAAACATCTACATATATGAATTACTTCTGGGAAATTGTATGTCCCATCGTGTCCTTAACATTAGCCGTTTTCTGACCTTTGTCTAATTTGTTTTATCTCTTACTTTTAATCGGTTAAGAAATTTGGAAAGAAACAATTACCAATAAATTGTATTCTAATAATATTTTTTCCTATATTGTCCTTATGACAATTTTATGATTGGTTTATGTATTACAAACACTGTGCATTAAGTCATCATGGATTTTATACAATGTAAAAAAAATATTTATCAACAGAATCAGGCAGAAAATAAATTTGATAGTTTCTATGCTGTAATAAAGGCTTTGTCAATTAGCACTGCATTATTCATATACTTTATTGTTATTAAAATACCTCAAGATGGTTTAAAAAACGCACATAAACTATTTATTGTCACAATGGTGTGTGTTTGTGGTGTGTCGCAATCTGCTTTTTATTCAGCTACATTACGTGACAGTGTTTAGCACTCCATAATGTTCACATCGCCTCATTTTGGATAAATAAAACGTCAGGTCATGCATAGCATAGACTATCTTGTCTCTTTGAATTTAAATCTAGATTTATTCACATTGGCCCATTAAAAACCTCTACATGAACACTTGCCCGAAAAAAGAGCAGGGAACGAACTTACATTTTATTAAAAGTATATTCTAGAATCTAGACCCATTGTCCAACACAATATTTGAAAGCCCCCCTGCCCACATATAGGCTCCGATATTTATGATAATTCTACTGTAATTGTGAAAGTTGCTTGTTTTCAAATTGTATTTATTAACCGAAACTGAGCATACTGATTTATTAAATGACTGGCCGCGAACCAATGCTTTACATGATGATGCATACAGTTTCCCATAAATGTCATATTTGTAGATGTTTACATCACACAAGTACAAACATAACCTGCCATAACCAGGGGCCTGTACCATGATGGTAGTTGGCAAAACCAAAACAATTCAATCAGGCTTTGTTGGTACCATGACGCTGATCATCAACTTTCTCTAGCTATGTTTCCATCCACACGTTTTTATCCGAATTAAGTGATATCGAATGAAAAATGCCTTATGGAAACAGTAAAATTCAATTGAATTTCATGAATATCGACTCAAATGAAATACGTTCGGTCTCATCGGATTTTATCTTGATCGATATACGGCTTATGCGATAAACGCTGAAGGAAATGTTATTTGCCGAATAAATAATGAACTGCGATTAAGTTTTAGGTCATTTTATGGTTGCAACCCGCCACAAAACATAGAAGAAGTAGTTTTAGTTCATTTCTGCCCAGTATTTCCGCTCTGTTTGCGCACACATGGCGGCTGTCAACAAAGACAGATGTAAGTGGACAAACGAGGAGACGAGATACTTTTTGAATTTAATTTACCAGAAAAATATAACGGCTATTTTAGATAACAAAAATCTAAGAAATGCCATCATAGCAATGTGTTGATAGCGTCGTTGTTTTCTTATTATAGCTTCATATGTCGCTATCAGCTGGCACACAAGCACTATTACAACTTGTGCAATATTGATCATTTGTTGGTAGATGGCGCGATCCATTTTGTCTAGCAAAACTTAGTTCGCAAATGTTTGCTTGAATGTTTTGCGATTCAGTGCTAAAATGAATGGAAACACCTTAAAATGTCTCAAATCAATTCGATATATATCAATTTGATCGCAAAACAGCATGTGACGTCATTACGCACAGGGTTTTATTCGCTTTAAAGCCGTTGGATGGAAACACACTTTCACCAGCTTTATTCGCATGAGTTTTTTTTTACCGAACTTCAGATAATTCATTTGACAAGTGGATGGAAACTTGGCTACAGTCAACTCAGGCTTTGGTCCTGAGTTCATGGAGCTCATGCACATAACAGTGTGACATCGATAGCGAACAGCCAATCATATGCCTTGAAACTTCTCACGAGAGAATCAGCAAGATTAATTTCTTCTGCCGAAGATTAAGAGATCGAAGAATATGAAGTACATGAAGCATTTACACATATCAGTGCAAGTGAAAGTTGTGAAATTACTTTATATAGTTGATAATATACAGTATATATCTATTGGGTATACAGAGACTCGAACAAGTAAGCTCGAATGCAGTAATTTATAAAGCTTTATCTACTGATTACAAATCTTATTTATATTATATATTATCTGTATAGATTTATATTCATTTTAACTAAATGCTTAATAAAAATGGTTAAACTAAATTTGCTCATGTGTAATGGATTATGGGTAGGCTATAATAATTATATAAATAATATAAAATAATTATAGTAAATAATCATCTAGATTATTATCTAGCTCTATCCAGACAATTTTGTCTTTAAAAATCACCATACAGTGACCTTTAATTTGGAGCAAGAGAAACTAGGGGAGTGGCTTTAATGTGTCACTTTGCTCACAGCTGATTGGTCCAATTCCAGTTTGAGATCATACACAGAACATAACCTGCTTACTATGGCGACGAACACCGCTAAAAGTTGAGCCACTTTCATGGTGGCTAAAACCCAGGGTTGGCGCAAACCAAACATACCTGGCTAGCCACCTAAACTGGCTTCATGCTATAGGCCCCCAGATATGTCAATATTCTGGTTACAAGGAATCTTGTAAGACACCTGCCATATGCTTACCTTTTTTTTTTTTTTTTTGCTCTCACCTATTCTTAGTTAGTTTAGCTACACTGTACAAAGGTTGCAAAATCTGTGTTTTGATTGTTTTTGTTTTATGTAATTCAATAACCCTGGTTTAACTGCATTGCACATGTAAACATGGATTGCAGTCACAATCATCAGTGTCATCCTCAGGCCCTGGAACTGAGGTGTACAAAGAAGTAGTCACAATGTATGATACACTGTCAGACTCACCAGTCTTGGGCTGTCCTGAGGCCTTTTTGCCGTTCATCTTCTTAGGCCGGGGAGTTTTGCCGTTGCTTGTGGTTTTCTTCATCATAATGGTGGTTGCAGGAGATGGTGCTTCTGGATTCTCTTTACTCTGCTCAACATCTGAATCTTCTGACAGAGAGTCAGCAGAGTTTCCTGACAACACTGAAACGGGTGTGAAAATAATTATGACCGATGTGTCCAAATCTCTTTATTTACACCTGCCATGTGCTTGACACAACAAACTCACTCACCATCTAACTCCAGACAGATGTGATGTAAACTCATTCCTCGGAACAGGACGCCATCTCTCTCTCCACATAGTACCACCCGACCAATCAGACCCATCAGCCCTGGGTCTTGGCCGATGGTTGCACAGCTTTGCGCTACATGATACTCTTTCTGCAAAAAGCTTTCCAATCGCTGTGTGGCAGCCCCGCGGTGCCCTTCCTCCTCGCCCTCACTTAACAACAGGAGCTGCGTAAGTATCGCCACCTGTCTGCGAACTCGTGTCTGCGTCAGTGCCCGTGGGTAACGTGTACCACTGGATCGAGCCAAGCTGCGTAGTAAATCTGTCCCCCGCAGCGGAGTGGCAGGCGAATGATATGGCCGGGCAAACACGTAGGGGTTCTGTGGATCGATTCCCACACCAGCACGAGTCTGCAAAAGCACCTCCAGACAGGCTTCAGAATGTGGCGGGAGGATGAGCGGCTGCACGCGGCCACGTTTCCCTTGGACCCCAACGCGAGGGAGATGGGGGAGGACCATCCGCTCGAATGGTGAGAGTGAGGCCTCGAGTGGGGTTAGAGCTTGTGGGGCACCAGGTGCCATGGGGACGGGGCACTGGGGTGTGATGCGGGCCTGGTACTCGGAGATGGTGAGTTTGGAGACTTCGCATTCACGGCGACGGTTGTAAAGGATGAGAAGGGCCAGGCTGGAGTGACAGAGGAGACGCCAGGCCTCAGCTGACTGTGGCGAGCGGGAGAGAGAGATGAAGGCAGAGTGCTGCAGCCGCCGCAGGTACAACACCAGGGAAGAGAGGGCGGAAAGAAGTGGGAGCATGTGGGGTCGACGTGAACTAAGAAAAGAGAAAAAAACAAAAGTAAGTGCATGAGTTTAGAGAGAATGGATGATAAATTCTAACAGTAAATAATTTGTGTCTACACTGGACACGACAGCGACTGCAGCAAATCCATTTGACCTTTCTGTCAGAAGTGCAGGCATGTGGAGTATGTCAAATGAAACAGGGCATCAGTTTACTGTCAGGGATTTGTCGTGTCGCAACGCATCCAGTGTCGACAGCATCACTGATTATAATGGGTTCTATTGTCTTTTGTCATGTCATTTCACATCACTTGCTTTCGGTGTATACACAGTAGAGGTCTTCTCGGGTCCTACAATCAGTACCCGTCCCGAATCACTTCTTACCCGAACCCGACGTGCATAAATAAATAAAAAAACAACCTGAGACAGACCCGATAAAATTTAGACCCGAGTCCGACTCGACGGCATTTATTTTCGAACCCAACTGGACCCGAACGTAAACGCCATTGCCGTGTGCACAGGCTGCAGCCCCGCAGTCAGTCAAGAAAAATCTGTTGTCCTGCTGACTGATTTGGCCTCTGCTCCATTAATTTAATTCATTGATTTACTTATTATTAATTTACATTTTTGCCTGCCCAACGGATACAAGTTATTTCTGAGTTCAGCTTTCAATTGTGACCAGTGTATTGGAAAAATAAACTTGATAGCTCGATAAAAATTAAATCGATAGCCTTATAAATCATGGATACGCTAGTGTTGTCTGCAACGCTATTTACCTGAACTCCGGCGAAGGGCTTTAAAGCCCTTCTCCTTCTTACTAGAGGGTGTGAGAGATGCCACTTCGATTGACATTGTTCACCGTAATCCATGCAAGATCTCGCAAACAGCGAGTCTAAAATCCATGCGTTGTAACAGTAGGCAAAAATGTTGAGCAACCGTGCGTAAAGTCCTATGCACATAAAAGCGCGGATACAGAGAGAACTTAGAAAAAGTGAGATAACGTTGTCAAAGAATTGCTCTAAATAAAATTTTGTTAAATGCCCAACATAGTTTAAAAGAATTCGGGTTTTCTCGGGGTCCATTCGGAAAAAGCACATTTATTTTAAATTACCAGAGACCCGAGGCCACTAATACTGAACCCGACCCGAGACACTCGGTCTTGGATCTGAACCCACTCAGGTCTCTGGTCGGACTTCGGGTTTTCGGATCCAAGTGGACCCGTGAAGACCTCTAATACATGGTGTAACATCAATTGAAAATGTCTGACCTTGATAGGTCAGTCTTATCCTCCGCTCCGCTTTCTTCTTCTCTCCCTCCATTCTCCTCTCTCGCTTCTTTCGAAGATTCTGACTCCTTCACATGCTCCACAAACACTGAAGTGGGCACCACCTCTTTTGTCTTCACAAAAATGTCTGTCTCCTCATTCTCTTTTTTTATTTTTCGTCCTCCCTTTCTGGGAGGAGTAGCAGAAGTAGGTGGGCTCCTCTTTAACACAGATACTGGAACACCTCCTCCTCTGGGTGGAGTTGTCAGGGCTGGGGTAAGACTTTTGCGAATAGGGCTAGAGAGGGCAGGGCTCCTTCTGACTGGAGACAAAGGAGGAGGTGACTGTGGCGTTTCCACCACTACACCTGGCACAGGAGCTACTTGGAGGCATTGGGAATGTTTGCTCGATGATGGGAGAGATGAGTGTACACATTGAGAGTTACCAGAGGCGCGTGCTTGCTCCAGGGCAGAGCGCACATCAGGCTGGTGGGCATGGTGTTTGTTCAGATGGCGTGGGAGAGATCGGAAGTGACGGCCACAGTAGACACAGCGCTGTTTCTGTGCCATGGTGCTCTGTCCACGACCCACTGACACACTGACACTATTAGAAGGAACTCCTGCAGGTGGTGGGGACTTAAACACAGGTCTGGAACGAGTAGTGGTCTGCAGAGGGGAGGTTGGGATGGAAAGTGGAAATGAGGGAGGATGTCTGGGGGATCGTTGAGGTGCTTTTCTCTTGGCATGTGCAGCAGGAGAGGAGAGGGCTTTGTGCCTCTTGCGGCGGTGTGGTGTTCGCATGTGCATCTCTCCATTGGCATCATCCGAGTCGAGGTCTGAATCACTGGGCTCAGAGTGAGAGAGAGGGGAGGATGAAGGAGAGAGAGACCAGGAAGGTGTGATGTATTCTGACACAGAAAGAGAAAGTGGAATTGGGCAGGACTCTTCCTCCTGAGAGAGAAAAAAGCACATACATTTCAAAGATGTAAAAAGATGTTAAAGAGTAAGTAAAGGCATTGAAATTAGGCGTTTACACCCATTTTACTTCTGAAACATATAAATGACAAACTTATAAGTCTCATGACTGAAAGTGATAACTGTAGGGCAGAACTTAATTTTATCCACCAGGAAATGACTGAACACCACCAGCACTCAGTTTGAAGAGGCTTTTGACTAGGATGAAGTGACCCTCAGGAGGATAGACGAATTCAAATGGTCATCCTTCTTGTCGATTAATTGCTATTATTGTCTTAACCTTCATTAAATTGTCAACTGGCATGTTGTTAATTACATCAGTTTTTTTTAAAGGCAATTAGAAAATTGATGGGTCACGCTGCAGGCCCCCAATCTGCCTGGGCCCATATGCACATGCATAGCTTGCATAGATGCATACCCACACGCCACGCTACTGACTTTACCAATTTTCAAAGTCTGTCGAATATGTAAATCTCCAGGGCTTTCGTGAAAACTACAGATTATACTTCAGCATTTTTGTATCCCTGCCCATGGACAGTTGGCTCAACAGAGGGTTATTAACAGAACAATTCATTTAAGGGTAGAAAATTGTGTCATACTATGCCTACTCTTTAAACTGCATTTTGGTAAAAATGAAACACTATGCCATAGAGGTGTGCAATATATATCGTCTACGATAATATCGTGATTGTTGTTTTAATGATGTGCGGTTTGACATTATCGAGTATCTCCCTCACTTTACAGAAGCACATCTAGAGAGCACATGCATACACTACGTGACGTAGTCTAGTGTGTTAGACTAGTGTGTTTGTGCATTTAGAGTGCACACTTTCACTGCATGATTTAGTCTATTAAAATGCATTTAAAATGCCCTCAATATTCAAGATAAGGGACAAAAAAAATACCTCTGCATGTCATTTATATAATTTAATATAGTTAATCAACCTCACATGAAGAGTTATGAAGACAATATTGCCTGATTTTGCTCTATTTCACCAGCGCAAATAGTTCCAAACAAAGCCACAGGACTGTTTTGCTCTGAGCAACACAAGGCGGTGAATGAATGAATTGTTTGACTGTCTTAAAGGGGTCATATAATGGTACATGCACTTTTACAAGTTGATTGTACTGAAATGTGTGTTGGCAGTGCCTGTACACAACCATCATAAAATGATAAAAATCCATCCAGTGTTTTTGTTTTGATCTCCTTATATGTTTTCCCCTGCCTCAAATCAAGCCGTTCGACCGTGTGACGTCACACGGTCGGAAGCCCCTCCCACGATTGTTGATTGGCAGGAGCGTTTCAACACAGACCCGCCCTCGCTCGTGAGCCAGCTGTCAATCATAGTCCGGGCGGACCGGCGCGGTCATTGTTGATATGCTGGAGCACTGTCTATGAGCAGAATGGCGTCTAAGCGATTGTGGTGTTCTGTTCTTGGGTGCAATAACGAACACAGTCATTTTTAATGTTCCTGAATCCGAACCGCTGAAGACGCAGTGGTTGAGTTTTGTTTTCGAAGGGAATATTCCCCACGAGCAACGTCAATGCTCTCATGTTTGCGCGAATCATTTCACACACCAGACTGCTTTATAAACGAGGGTCAGTATAAAGCTGGATTTGCTAAGAAGCTGCTCATGAAAAAAGGATCGGTACCAGATATTCGTGTTCCTGCTGAATCTCCAGAAGAACGGAAGTGAGTGTAACGTTTTATTAAACTTTATATTAATATATTAATCTTTGCAAATCGCTAGCTGTACGCTTCACAATGAATGCGTCTAAGGTACTCCCACTCCGTCACTCAGGGTACATTACGGCATGTTTTCTATGTATGACGTTCTCAATATAATTCATAATCGCACGTTTATACTGAACAACGCGTTATGGTTAGTGTGTTATTGAGTTACAAACGGTGTACGCACAGAACAGAGAGGCGGAGTGAGTGAAGCTCATTATCATTTAAAGTCATATGCACTGAAACGGCGTGCTGAAAACAGCTGTTTTTGACCAGGTAAAATAAGTCTTTTCTTACAATACTAATGAGAATTTTTAAATAAAGTATATTACAAACTTTTAATTTAGGCCCTAAAGAATCATATTAGCTTGTACAAAAATGGAATTATATGACCCCTTTAATGAGTGAATCATTGAATCCTTCAGTCAAATGCTTCGTTCCTGAATGAATCAGCCATTTGAATGAATCAGTTGAATCTCAATGACTCACTCATTAACAGTGACTTGCTGCCACCTGCTGGCGGTTATAATCTCATTTAAAGTCTCTTCATTTTTTAAATCATTTCAAAATATCAATATTCAAAGTTGTGTTTAAAACGTCAAAATAAAATTATGCATTTGTAACTGCAGGTTAAATGCATTAATGATCCCCCTCTGATCTGCATTAAACAGTCTGTAAATGCATCTAAATGCCACTTCAGATGCAGCTTCTGTTTCATCTGCATTGCAAAGATGAATTTTTTAATCACTGTTTTGATTGGTAACAGCCCTATTGTGTCTTATTATTCTAAATTAATATATTGATTAAATGTAACAATTTGATACAAAAGATGATGCACACATTTAATAAGGTAAAAAAAATATCTTTATAAAGGTAAAAATGCCCTTGAAATGTAAAAATCTATTTAAATTTATTGGAAAATATTATTTCTGTCACTGCTGTGAACTGACCACCACACAGAATATGAAGAATATCAAAATCTTTAGGAGTCAGCTGTCCACGGCAGTCCTAAATCTGCCAAGGTATCAACAGAATAAACACTAAGCAAAATATCGTCTAATTATCGTTATCGATCCCAGAAAATATTGAAATATAATTTTGTGTCAATATCGCACACCCCTACAACGGCAATAGCTTTCTTACCTGTACGTGACAACGTTTTGCTTCGGGGGGTTGGGGTGAACTAACAGAACTTTCAGTTTTCCTGTCCGTTTGGCCTAAAACACTGTGTTCATGGTCATCCACATTGATATGTTGACTACAAACACAGGTTTTTCTCTTCGTATTTACGATTCTTTGCAGCCTTTAGCCACTGCCTACAACACGCTGGATCCTTAACTGGGAACCGAAAGTAACACTCCCACCAAACGTTTAATCTTTGAATTTTTGCAACAGGGAACAATACAAGTCAACACCATTATAACTAAACGTTTGCTAAGAAGTATATTTCCTATTAAAGCAAGGTGGTTTTTAACTCTGGCAAGCATATCCATAACAGACTGGAGGAAGTGGCCTTGGATGGCAACATGCCCAGTGCATTATGGGTGTTGAAGTTTTCCTACCTATTTGGCAAAAGAGAAAACGGAAGCCTTTTTCCCCATTTTCTCTAGTCAGGTAGCACAGATTAAATATATATATATTTTAAATTCACATTTCTACTGTATAGGCAGCCAAGTTTTATTAAAAGCCCATTTTGCCAGTGCCCTTTAAATTGAATTTAAATGAAGTACATACTGGATGGAACTGTAGGAAAATGCTGGAAATGTTAGTATGCAGTGGTGCTTATATTTATGGTCCATTTACACTGATGGCCAGGGGTGTAACAATCATTTCAGGACTGAGGGGGACAGGATCTTCAGCATAAGGCCTGAAAATTACTCTTGCTTGTTAACTGGGTGTGTAGTCTATGATTGTGCATTTGTAAAAACGGAACTTATTTTTACCTTTTTAATGTTGCTCTCGTGGTCCAAACTGCAATCAAAGCTACTAGGAGGCACAGTGCTATGGAAACCCTGAGAGGGGGAGGAAACATCATCACAAAATATTAGAGTGTGGACTATAAAGTCCTACTAACATTCTCACACATACAGTACACATGAATAAATCAGAAACCATGCAAATAAACACATATCACAAACACATCTAAATGATCAAATGTCAACAATTTGCATACAACTAGTATCACTAAGTGTAAAAGGAGCTTAGAGCATTGAGATGAGCTGGCCATTGTCATGGTTACACTTACCACAGCGTTTTCTCCCCACTCCGTCAAACTGTAATCCACAGTTATCTCCTCCCCCTTAGTGATGTCGCGGATCGCTATGACAATCAGTCGCACTTGATTTCCACAGTGCACTTCCCGAATGCGGCAGTTTGGTGGTGGGGGGTACGAGACAGCTCCCCTCAATCCGCTAGAGCCCTCCTCACTCACACTGCATGGGAGAAAACTACATCAGACAGCAATACAACAAAACAAACTGATATAGATAACCACATCACAGCTGGGAAATCTTGCAGTATCCATTCAGTATAATCTTCAGATTTTTTAAAGTAGACATTTATGTGATGAAAGTCGAGTCGACTAGTCGCTGATGATGTCGTTAATGAACAAATAAGCCTGAACCTCGCAGCCCATACGGCTATCCAACATAACAGCTTATTTTTTTATCAGTTCTTTTGTCTTTGGGTCGTTCATACATCCATCTGGATGCTCCCGATCAATTTTGAGCATCCAGATGGTATAATCAAACATATCTTGAGGAGCGCTCTCGGAGTATGCATTTATTTGTAATTAAACTGTTTGACTTCAAAGATTTCTTATCCTGTTGCACCCTTCTATAGGCCATGACCAGCAACTAGTCGACGTCAAGCTTAAAGCGTCATGGCAGAGCATTAAAGTCTGCGCAACCCCTAGTATACATGTGTTGTTTGTTGAGTATCATTCATACATCAGACTGTTATGGCTCATATATGCAATTCAATGAAAATTGAGATATGGTCAAAATAAATGTTCCCCAAAAGCTTGTTGTGTCATATTTGACATTTATATTAACATGGAAAAATCTAAAAAATAAAATAAATAAATAAACATTAAAAACAAATGTATGAATAATCAAGTAAACCCAAGTTGCTTCAGTCCAGTAAATTTTTATCTTATATTTACTTTATAAGAATCATGAAAGATTTCACATCAAAAAAGATTTACTTGTTAAAAAAGTATCAACTATCAATCAGAGGGCAGAAGGCATGAAGCAGATTGTGTACAAAAGGTTTTTCAGTAAAAATTGTCATACATTTTTATAGGCCCTAGTAATTTGCATATTAAATATGATACAACACGCTATTATATTTATAAATAGGCATTATACTTATTGTTTAACAGAATTTTACAAAGAATGTTTACTTTAAGTTATGAGAGAATAAATGTTTTAAAAGTATAGCTAAAAAAAATTGTAATACGCATCGCCAAACAAGCATTCTTTTTTAAACTAATTTATACCCCCAAAGGGGCAACATATCCTGGGCAATACAAACATGAAAATCACACATAATCAAATATATATATTTTTTGTGCTGCACTATGACTAAAGGCAGCAATATACACACACACACCCTTCTCTCTAAACACACACACACACACACACACACACACACACACACACACACACACACACACACACACACACACACACACACACACACACACACACACACACACACACACACACACACACACACACACACACACACACACACACACACACACACACACACACACACACACACACACACCTCTTTAGTTCTCGCTTACACACAAACAAACACACACAAACCTGCCCTCTCTCTCCATCTCTCTGCCTCCAGAACACATACACACACACACACACACACACACACCCGCCCAAAGAAAATAAACACGTTGCAATAAACATACACAACCTGCATTCCAGTAATCCCCCACCTCGATATACACACAACTGCATCTCTCTACCACACAACAAACACAATTACTTGCTATCTCCTCCTAGCACGCACATAGATAGTATACACACATGCAGTCTCTCTAGTCAGACCACACACACACACACACACACACACACCACACACACACACACACACAGTCACTCACTCACCAGAGCTGAGCAGATTGTGTTTCATAGTATGGTCCATCAGCAGCAGGGACTCCGTGTTTGTCCTCACGACCGTCACCTGAAACACACATATAATAGGGTCTCACATAGATATTTACACACTTATACTATCCCTGAAACATACACAAATATAATGTTAAGCTGTATGGTTTACTTGAATGAGTAATGGTACATTCGCACTTACAGTGATTAAATCATTGGAGGTTGACTGGTCACTTTGTTGCTGTTAATTGCTGTCAGTGTGAATACCAATTGACACTAGAGCTTGGCTCCTTATTTCTCGATTCAATTTCTCTCTTTTTTTTTAATCATTTTCTGTTTCCTAACATGTCAATAAAAAAAAAATAAAAAAATAAAAAAACATTTTACCTTTCTCTGGTCCATAGCTGTTCTCTGACATGCTCTCTTCCTCATCCTCTGTGGCGAAGACTCTGTCGCACACCTTCACTGGTGTCCCTTTCCTTTTCCTTCCACAGCCACGTCTACAAAACACACACACACACACACACACACACATCATCATCATCACATTAAACGGACAGCCTGAACAACTTAATCAGCAACAAAACATAAATCACACAGACGAATCAATAACCTGGACACATCAGTGGATCAATGGAAATCACAGCACAAATCCTATTCAGTCTTACTTCTCTAAACCAAAAATGTGGAAGGAAAACATGTTTAATTAAGACTCATATAATGCACCTCTATTTGTTACTAAAAATAGCACCGCCTATACAAATCATCTTTTATACCTGGCTTAACTAAAGGAAGCCCGTCAAGTGATCTGAATCATTATGTGTCAAGCACATCAGAAATATAATATAATGCTCATCTTAGCAAGCACCACTAATTAATCCACTACACATTCACTCTTCTTCAAGAAGAACCAGTTAGGTAGAATCTATATATGTCCATAATAACAGAACTCTGATCTAGAGAAGTTTTACTCGCAAATCAATAATCCATAAAATCTTCAACAGAGGGTAACTGACCACATAAAAGTGTGAGCTGCTGTTAATAGAGCGGTGTATGAAAGCCAAAGATTCGTTTTCCACAGATGCAGCTGTGAATGCTTAATTAGACAAGTGTAGAGATGTGCAGTCTCTTGGTTACAGATGTGTTCAGTGTGTGTGTCGTGCCTGACGTATTCACTGAGCTGTGATAAGACTTAGTCTTGCCGACTGGATATTGATCTGGCCGACCCTCCATCTGGACCCGAGAGCATATGTTTGCGTGTGCTTGTGTGCATGCAGGCAGGCGGATTCATATGTTCATCCCTCGATTCACCATTTCAGGTCAGCTTGATAAAGATAGAGATAATTACAAAGACGATAAAAAAACAAGTCTATGAAACTTAATAATGCATATTTTTTAGTCAGGAACAATGCGTTTAAAAAAACATTTCAAACATTAGCAAAGTAACACTTCGAGTGTCTACAGTGCCTAACACATTATTATTTTGTGGTTGTGTTTTTTATTCATATTAACTTATAATTATTGCATTAGTTGCCAGGTATTTAGTATTTTTAGCATCCAATTTTACCTTTAAAACCATATTCATACTAGTATACCAGTAATGCATTCAATACAATAATTGACTATCTTTTTTTTTTCACTTCAACCTATTATGTGTTGGTTTAAATCAAGAATTTACATGGTTGTACCACCTGATAAATATCAGTTTAAAACTAATTTTACATTGAACAGGCTTCTACTTGGATGCCTGTATTAGCTTTAGCCTATATGCTATCAAGTTCATACATAGAATTTTTAAATACAATAAAGAAGTTTATGATAAGATATTTCAAATATATAAAGTATTATGATAAAAGCATTTTCCTAGTTTTTCATTGGTTGTCCCTGACATGGAAAGTGTACCAACCTACCCATACTTTAAAAGTAGCTATTTTTATCAGTATTTGAGAGAGATCTACAAACCTTTTCACTCTGCCACAAAAGATCAATTGGGCTCCTCTGGATGCTGTATTACCTCTGATAAAATCTCAGAAAATTTGGTTTAGGGTTTCATGACCCTTTAATCTTATTACATAATAAAAGACCTATGTGTTCACTTAAAGGTGCACTGTGTAATTTTTAGCGGCATCTAGTGGTGAGGTTGCGAATTGCAACCAACAGAAGTTACGGTGGCCGACAGGAAAAGATGTCATCGTCTGAGACAGCAGAGAGTAGCCAGTTAAGCAATGAGGTTTCTTTACAAAGATAAATTAAGAAATGAGGTTTACTTAATTATTCAGTAAAATGATGTTATTGCGAATATTATTGTTGTTCATCATTGTGTCAGTGTTTTATTCGCTGACTTTAGCTAGCTTCCTTGCACGAAGAACAACATAATGACGAAACGCGCTTGTCCGTTTAGGGCCACTGTAGAAACACGGTGTCGCAAAATTATCCCCTTATCCAATGTAAGGGGACCCGCGGTGTATGTAGATAGAAATGGCTCATTCTAAGGTAATAAAAACATAATGGTTCATTAAGTAAGGTCTTTAAACACCACTGAAAACAGTTATACTATGATATTGCATTTCTGTCAACATATCCTCCTAAATATTACACAATGCACCTTTAAGCCACCCTGACATTTGACTATATACAAATTTTCAGACAAAAGTTTTTTTTAAACTTTAAGCTCTTTAAAACTTTAAGCTCTTTAAAACTACCATTTTAAACAGTTTTCTTAGTCTGTTCATTTGCGCAAACGATTGCGACATTTTGGGGATTTAAGATACCAAAACATTAAAAAAATATATCTATTATTTGAATGTACTAAAAAAATAATTCAAACTACATTTATTTTATAGAATAATGTGATGAATTTATCAAATTACCTCAAAAGGAAAAAATGCACTTGGACACAGAAATATGCACATGTCATTGCCCAAGTACAGATTATTCAATGGGTTATATAGTCCTGTGTACCTTGGTGTCGATTGTTCAGCAGTCGAAACATTGAAAATGCGCCTTTTCAAAAAATTATACAAATTAAAAATAATATGGGTTGACAATTAATGTGACCTAGAATTTTGAGACAGTACAGCACTGTTAAGACTGTACTTCTACCCCTTACAGTCTTGTTTTCATTTGTGTTAAATTAAATAAGGGGTACATAAGTTCCATTGTGACAGCTCAATAATAAGGTTCAAAAATAAGGATGTGACAGTAGTTCAGATTTGATTTGCATTGTTACATATGCTAGATAATGGTTTTAAGCAACGTGACAAAAACACACACACTTAACACACACCATGACACTTGTAAGTCCATAAAAAACACTGTTTCTAAAAAAAAAAAGGCATATAGCACAAAACATTACTAATTCATCTACAATTTCCAATCCAATTCGAATGAAAGCCACAGCTACACTAGACTTTATGCTCCAATCACTTCTATTCATATGCAGTTTTTTCTGTCTTCTGCTCATCAGTCTGATGAACTCTAAACTGTGGATTTGCATAACAAAAGACATCTGACCAATAGACCAGTGGTTCTCCACCTTTTTGACTCCAAGGTCCCCGTTTGTCTGAGACAATACTCAAAAGCCCTCCTATATAAGCTATGTATCTCTGGTAATTCTATTGTACTAAAACATATTTTTTAGCATTTTAATTAAGATTGTGTCAATATATCTCAATTTAAGACTTATTGGGGGCCCCCCAGGAAGTTTGCTAAGGGCCTCTTGTGAATAATCGACTTAATAGAGGATCTAAAGGTATAGTGAAATTTTGTGGGGGAATTGTCTATGATCAGAAGTATAGAGATGTATAAAGCTCACACAGAAGTGAGTCACTAAAAGTCAAAACTCCAGAGAGCGTAAATGTAAATGTGACTGCATCTTAAACGTCCTCTTGACCTCTTGGCTGAATTTAAAAAAACGAACTGACATTTCAGTCAACAGGCCCAAAACTCTCAACCTAGCCACGGGCCATAGTAACGTACTTACTGTTGAACGCTAACAGACATGCTCATTCACTCACACATTCTCCTTTTATTGTAAACCAGTGGTTTATCATCGGTGCGTTTAAAAGTTGACCGTGAGAACATGGACAAGTTCCACTGAGATCCATTTGAATAACATTCACTGTTTTCTGTGGACATAGCCTACTCTTGTCCAGCATGTCAGTAAATCTGATTACACACACTTGTGTAACTCATTCTCCATGCCAATACACTGCAAAACGGACATGCTTTTAATCCCTCCTCGTTCCACAAGTCAAAATCAGTTTTTCTTTCCTTCATTTGTGTATCTCCACTCTGTTTATCTCTCTTTTTTCCTTTTTCCGCTCTCGTACACACACGAAATCCTATTCCACTCAAAACAACACACAAACCAGACAAATCAGAAATGCACATGTGCAGGCAGAAAGACACACATGTGGACAAGAACACAAACTCACACCTCTCCTCCTCTTTATAAACCCACAAGTGCACACACACAAGCACATTGCACACACACTCCAAACCCCCCAGTCGGACACACATGTATGTGTTCACACACATGCAAACACACCCTACCCTTTAAAAGCCTTCGTACACACACACACACACACACACACACACACACATCCTCTCTTCAGCTGAGCTCACATGCACGCACACACTCACCCCTCCTCCATCTCAAGCTCACATGCACACACACGCACTCACTAACTCTCTCACTCACACACACACACACACACGCACGCACGCACACACACGCGCACACTCATGATCTCTCAAATAACCAAGCTGGAGTCTCATATTCTCTCTCTCTCAGACAAACACACACACACAAAGTCTGCAGCAAACACATTCTCTCCGAAGACGCTCACTCACACACATTTTCACACACTCTATTTTCCTCTGTCTTTCTCTCCCTAACACACGTTTGAATAATGTAAACATACACATGCATGCTCTCAGTCTGAATACATGCACACACTCACGCAATCAACACATACACGTCTTTGTTGAGAACATTCTCTGCCTTATTCAGTCTCACAAACAAATCACACACACAATCTACAGTTTTCCTTCTCAAACATATAACATATCCACCTACACACACTGCGTTCACACACACGCACACAAACCCACACACACACACACACACACACACACACACACACACACACACACACACACACACACACACACACACACACACACACCCTTCCTCTTTCATAAACAAAGTAGATGCATAAACACTCCCTCTCTCCTTTCCACAGTCTGCAACACACACACACACTTTTCATGTTTTATGGAGACTTTCCATACACAATGATTTTTATTCTGTACAAACTGTATATTATATCCCCTAACCTTAAACACAACCCTCACAGAACATATTCTGCATTTTTACATTTTCAAAAAAACATCACTTGTTATGATTGATAAGTCATTTTCCTCAAGGGGTCCAAAAAATGTCCCCACAAGCACAAGGATTTTGGATATTGCCATCTTTGTGGAGACATTTTGTCCCCATAATATAGGGTTTACCAGGCCACACACACACACTTCTGTCTTTCACAGAAAGACAGATGTACAAACATTCACACACTCTCTCTCTCACACACACACACACACACACACGCACCTCTTTAGTTCTCTCACTCACACTCTCTCTCTCTCACACACACACACCCTTCTCTCTAAAACACACACACAGCCCTCTTTAGTTATCTCTCTCTCTCACACACACACAGACACACACACACACACACACCCTTCTCTCTCCAAAACACACACACACACACACACAAACCCGCCCTCTCTCTCTCTCTCTCTCTCTCTCTCTCTCTCTCTGCCTCCAGAGCACAAACACACTCACCCTCCCCTCCACTGTGAGCCACTGGAACACACACACACACACACACACACACACACACACACTCTTTTATCTCTCTCTCTCACACACACACACACACACACACACACACGTCTCTCTGCTTCTAGAGCACACACACACCCTTCCCCTCCTCACTCAACCACTAGAACAAACACACACACACACACACACACACACTGTCTTCTCTCTGTTTCCAAGACACACACTCTCCCTCCCCTTCTCTTTCAGTTTCAACCTGCAAGCATGCGCTCACGCACACACATTTCCTCACCATTTTCCCTGCTCTCTGCCTCTCTCTCTCTCTCTCTCTCTCTCTCTCTCTCTCTCTCTCTCTCTCTCTCTCTCTCTCTCTCTCTCTCTCTTCTCTCTCTCTCTCTCTCTCTCTCTCTCTCTCTCTCTCTCTCTCTCTCTCTCTCTCTCTCTCTCTCTCTACTCTCTCTCTCTCTCTCTCCTCTCTCTCTCTCTCTCTCTCTCTCTCTCTCTCTCTCTCTCTCACACACAACTCCCCTCTTCTGTTCCTCTCTCGTTCTCTCTCTCTTTCACACACACACACACACACACACACACACACACACACACACACACACTCCTCCTCTCTTCTGATCCTCTCGTTCTCTCTCTTTTAGACACACACCACACACACACACACACACACACACACACACACCACACACACACCACACACACACACACACACACACACACACTCCCCTCTTCTGTTCCTCTCTCGTTCTCTCTCTTTCAGGCTCAGACACACACACACACACACACCCCCCCCTCTTCTGTTCCTCTCTCATTCTCTCTCTCTCACACACACACACACCACACACACACACTAGTCTTTGCCTTGCTCACACGCACACACAGCCTCCCTTCTCACTCTCTCTCTCTCTCACACACACACACCCCCCCCTCTTCTGTTCCTCTCTCATTCTCTCTCTCTCACACACACACACACACACACACACACACTAGTCTTTGCCTTGCTCACACGCACACACAGCCTCCCTCTCACTCTCTCTCTCTCACACACACACACACACCCCTCTTCTGTTCCTCTCTCGTTCTCTCTCTCTCTCTCACACACACACACTAGTCTTTGCCTTGCTCACACGCGCGCACACACAGCCTCCCTTCTCACTCTCTCTCTCTCTCTCTCTCATCACACACACACACACACACACACACACCCTCCCCTTCGCTTTTTTCGTCACAGCATACTCTCTATGTCTTTCTCTTAACAGACAGACACATTTTGTCTCACAAATCTGACACTCAAACCACTTATTTTCTCACAATATCAAAGATTACTCACTCATAACATGCAAGCGCACTAATATCGGATTAACGCTACTCTACACACCTAACCAACTGTCCATCACTTCAGATCTCGTTAATATCTCCAGTTGTGCAAAACAGCAATGAGATTAATGGAGACTTTGCTCAAATCTCTTGCTTCTTGAATGTTTTGCCTGAGAAATAGATGTCAGGCATAAAGTTGCTCTTGAACACACTGCAAAAACTACAGCTGATGGTCATCTTGCATGTGCGTTCTGGTCTGCGCAAGAGATAAAACTGTCCACAACAGAAGATGACAGTAGTCAGTATTCCTTATCAAAAAAGGGAACGTGAAATAGAAATGCGAATATACAAACCGTAAACAAAGCAGCACTCGCTTACAATTTGGAATATAAATCATGCTGATCAGTTTTTCTTCACTTAAATTAGGCTACATACGGCCATGTTCTTTTGAAAATATTCGCATATTGGAATGCTCTCGAAAAGATGAAGATGTAGGTATATTTATAAGTGTCTGCTTTGTGTGCCCTCTTGTCTTTGTCCGTTTGCTGCTTGCTTAGTCACTTTTGTTTTTCTTCTCATGCACTGGTTTACAAACTGAACTGCCAATCAGAGTGATTCTTTTCCCGACGGCCCGACGCCAATTCAACATGCTCAATCAGCCGGACTAAAGCCGACGGAAGTCTGACTAAAGCTGACGTGCAGAACACACCTCAAAATCTAGCCCGACCGACGCTCACCGACTGTCCGACGTTGGCCGATGGCCGACCGTCAGCTTGGTGTGTTCCCATATTTAAAAATATTTGGGTTCCACAAAAGAAAGAAAGTCATACAGGTTTGAATCAACATAAGGATGAGTAAATGATGACAGGATTTTCATTTTGGGGTACATTTCCCTTTAATTGGACTACAGTTTGCCTTTGCTTTGTGCACATGCTCCAAATGACAGCGGTTTTATGCAACGAATGCAAAGTTTTTGCATTCCATGTCACTGCTTTTCCATTGTTTGTCTATGTAAACACGTTTTAGATGGACATCTTTGACCGTTGCGCTCACATCTCACGCAGTGTCTTATGCATAACAGCATTCTAAAAACGCAGTGTTTAAAGGGGTCATGAACTGGCTTTTAAATTTTTTTATTGCACATGC